>NC_064824.1:142080107-142403107 GCF_024166365.1 Elephas maximus indicus
TATCACCTGGAAGGCTAAGGTGTGCCTGACCCAAGCCATGGTGTTTTCAATTGCTTCATACACATGTGACAGACAGGTTATGAATAATGAAGACCAATGAAAAATTGACGTCTTTGATTTATAGTGTTGGCAGAGAATATTGAACATACTGTGGACTGCCAGAAGAACTCCTGGTTGCGTAGTGGTTAAGAGTTAAGGATGCTAACCAAATGGTCAGCAGTTTGAATCCGCCTGGCGCTCCTTGGAAACTGTATGAGGCCGTTCTACTCTGTCCTATGGGTCACTATGCATCAGAATCGACTGGACAGTAATGGGTTTGGTTTGCTTTGGCCAGAAGAACAAACAGGTCTGTCTTGGAAGAAGTACAACTAGAATGCTCTTTGGAAGCAAGGATGGCAAGACTACATCTCACATACTTTGGACATGTTGTTAGGAGGGATCAATCCCTGGAGAAGGACATCGGGCTTGGTAAAGTAGAGGGCTAGTGAAAAAGAAGACCCTTAGCAAGATGGATTGAGACAGTGACCACAACAATGGGCTCAAGCATAACAATGATTGTGAGGATGGTGTAGGACCCGGCAGTGTTTCGTTCCATTTTATATGGGGTCGCTATGAGTCAAAAGTGACTCGACAGCACCTAACAACTGTCAGCCTCTGCCTTTTTTACCCCTTAACTAAAACATTTTTATAGACATAGGAAGGTGTCTACATTATTATTTTTAAAAGTAATTTATCTTATTATGTTGTTGTTGAACGTATACACAGCAAAACACACACCAGTTCAACCATTCCTACATGTACAATTCAGGGACTCTGTATTCTCTGAGTTGTGCAAACACTCTCACCCTCCTTTTCTGAGTTGCTCTTCCCCAATTAATATTAACTCACGTCCCCCTAAAGTTCCTGTCTAATCTATCCAGTTGCTGTTGTCAATTTGATCTCATAAAGATAGATTTTAAAAGAGCATAATGCTGAAGGCAGACAATCTTTACTTGTTAAACTAAACAACTGTTTGGTTTTAAGAAGTCTTCAGGGAATAGTTTTGGTTTAAGGTTTAAAGATTATCTCAGGGCAATAGTTTCAGGGGGTCATCCAGCTCTATGGTTCTAGAACATGTGCGTTGCATGAGAATTTGAAATTCTGTTATGAATTTCCCTTCTTTTGGTCAGGATTCTTCTATAGAATCTTTGATCAAAATGTTCAGTATTGGTAGCCGGTTACTATTCAGTTCTGCTGATCTCATGGCAAAGTGGGCAGTTGTTCATGGAGGCAGTTAGCCTCACATTCCATTTCCTCCTCTTATTCCCAACAGCCTCTGTCTTTTAATTGCTATATTTAGGCCACTCACATTTAAAATGATTATTGATATAGTTGGATTAATATGTACCGCATTTCTAAGTTTTCTATTTGTTGTGCTTTTTAATTTCTTTTTTGTTTTTTGTCTTCCCTCTTTTTCTGCCTTCTCTGGTATTAGTTGAGCATTTTATATGATTCCATTTTCTTATCAATTATACTTAAAAAATACTTTAGTGAATACCTCAGAGCTTGCAATATACGTTTACAACTAATCTAAGTCTTTCAAATAGCATTACACAGTTTCACGATTAGTTCTACTACCTTATCACAGAACATTACTAATTTCTCCCTCCCATACTATTACTGTCATTCATTTCACTTAACCATAAACTATAATCAGCCAATACATTGTTGCTATTATTATTTTTTTAACAATCAACAGTAGATGTCTTAGTTATCTAGTACTGCTATAACAGAAACATTGCAAGTGGATGGCTTTCACAAACAGAAATTTATTTTCTCACAGTTTAGGAGGCTAGAAGTCCGAATTCACAGTGCTGGCTCTAGGAGAAGGCTTTCTTCTCTCTGTGGGCTCTAGGGGAAGGTCCTTGTCTCTTCAGCTTCTGTATCCTGGTTCTTGGAGATGTCCACATGACTTGGCATCTATCTTCCCACATCTTTGCTTGCTAGCTTGCTTGTTTAATCTCTTTTATATCTCAAAAGAGATTGAGTCAAGATACACCCTATGTGAATCCTACACTATTAACATAACAAACACAGATCGTTCCCAAATGGGATTATAACTGCAGGCATAGAGGTTAGAATTTACAACACATATTTTGGGAGACTTAATTCAACCCCAAACCCACTGCTGTTGAGTTGATTCCGACTCGTAGTGACTCCATAGACTTCCCAAGGCTATAAATCTCTCTGGAAACAGACTGTCACATCTCTCTCCTGCAAAGCAACTGGTAGTTTTGAATCACTGACCTTTAGGTTAGCAGTCGATTGCTTTAACCACTGCACCACCAGGGCTCTTAGTTGAGTGTAGATCAATTAAGAATAAGAAAAATAAGGATTTTTATTTTACCATCATTTCTTTCTTCTTGAACACCCTTCATTTCCTTTTGTAGATCTGAGTTTCTGACTTATATTATTCTCCTTATCATTGAAGAACTTCTAACATTTTTTTCCAAGGAAGATCTACTGGAAACAAATTCCCACAGTTTTCATTTGTCTGAAAATGTCTTTATTTCTCCTTCACTTTTGAAGGCTAATTGTGCTGAGTACCGACTTCTAATTTGGTGTTTCTTTTGTTTTTTTCCTTTCAACATCTGAAATAGTTCACTCTACTATTTTCTTGCTTGTGTAGTTTCTGATGAGGAATTCAGTGTAATTCTCATCATTATTTCTCTATATCAAAAATTCATTGCCGTTGAGTCAATTCTGACTCATAGTGACTCTATACGACAGAGTAGAACTGCCCCATAGGGTTTTCAAGGAGTGGCTGGTGAGTTTGAACTGCTGACTTTTTTGTTAGCAGTCGAGCTCTTAACTACTGTGCCACCAGGGCTCCATATTAGTCATAAAGCAAACCCAAAACCAAACCTGTTGCCATCGAATCAATTCTGACTCATAGCGACCCTATAGGACAGAGTAGAACCGCCCTATAGAATTTCCAAAGAGTGCTTGGTGAATCTGAACTGCTGACCTTTTGGTAAGCAGCCATAGCACTTAACCACTACTTCACCAGGAATTATTAGTCATACCCAGTAACCCAGTGCCGTCGAGTCAATATAGTTATTTTAAATTCCTGGTCTGATAATTCCAAAATCTCTTTCATGTCTGAGACTTGTTCTGGCACTTGCTTTGTCTCTTCCATTGTGTTTGTTGTTGTTTTGTTTGTTTGTTTGCTTTTCTTGCCTTTCAGCATGCCTTGTAATTTTCTGCTGAAACCCAGACATGATGCTTCTGGTAATAGGAACTGAGGTAAATAGTCCTTTAGTGTGAGGATTTATGTTTACATGGCTAAGAGTTTTAGGTGCCATCGATCCCATTCTGATTCATATACCACAGAATGAAACACTGCCCTGTCCTGCGCCATCCTTACAATAATTGTTATGCAAGAGTCCACTGTTTCAGCCACTGTGTCGATCAATCCCATTGAGGGTCTTCCTCTTTTCTGATGATGCTGTACTTTACCAAGCATTATGTCCCTCTCCAGGGACTTATCCCTCCTGATAACATGTCGAAACCATGTAAGACCCAGTCTCATCATCCTTGCTTCTAAGAAGCATTCTGGCTGTGCTTCATCCAAGACAGATTTGTTCATTCTTTTGGCAGTCCATGGTATATTCAATATTCTTCACCAACACCACAATTCAAAGGTGTCAATTCTTCTTTGGTCTTCCTTATTCATTGTCCAGCTTTCACATGCATATGATGCAATTGAAAATACCATGGCTTGGATCAGGTGCACCTTAGTCCTCAAGGTAACATCTTTGCTTTTCAACACTTTAAAGAGGTCCTTTGCAGCAGATTTTCCCAATGCAATACCTCTTTTGATTTCTTGACTGCTGCTTCCATGCGTGTTGATTGTGGATCCAAGTAAAATGAAATCCTTGACAACTTCAATCTTTTCTCCTTTTATCATGATGAGGCTTATTGGTCCAATTGTGGGGATTTTTTTTTTTTTTTATGTTGAGGTGCAATCCATACTGAAGGCTGTGGTATTTGATCTTCATCAGTAAGTGCTTCAACTCCTCTTGGCTTTCAGCAAGCAAGGCTGTGTCATCTGCTTAATGCAGGTTGTTAATGAGTCTTCCTCCAATCCTGATGTCCCGTTCTTCTTCATATAGTCCAGCTTCTCATATTATTTGCTCAACATACAGACTGAATAGGTATGGTGAAA
The DNA here is from genome assembly GCF_024166365.1 of Elephas maximus indicus. Lineage (NCBI taxonomy): Eukaryota > Metazoa > Chordata > Mammalia > Proboscidea > Elephantidae > Elephas > Elephas maximus. The sequence continues at coordinate 142,084,315 of NC_064824.1, forward strand.
GGATTACAACCCTGAAGCACATCTTTCCTGACTTTAAGCCATGCAGTATCCCCTTGTTCTGTCTGAACAACTGCCTCTTGATCTATGTAAAGGTTCTTCATGAGCACAATTAAGTGTTCTGGAATTCCCATTCTTCCTGAGGTTATCCATAATTTGTTATAATCCACAGTCAAATGCCTTTGCATAGTCAATAAAACACAGGTAAACATCCTTCTGGCAGTTCCCTGTCAATATACTGCTGCAGCCGATTCTGAATGATCTTCACCAAAATTTTGCTCGTATGTGATATTAATGATATTGTTCCATAATTTCCACATTCCATTGGATCACCTTACTTGGGAATAGGCATAAATATGGATCTCTTCCAGTCAGTTGGCCAGGTAGCTGTCTTCCAAATTTCTTGGTAGAGACGAGTGAGCAATTCCAGTGCTGCATCCATTTGTTGAAATGTCTCAATTGATATTCCATCAATTCCTAGAGCCTTGATTTTTCCACTGCTTTCAGTACAGCTTGCATTTCTTTCTTCAGTACCATTGGTTCCTGATCATATGCTACCTCTTGAAATGGTTGAACATTGACTAATTCTTTTTGGTATAATGACTCTGTATATTCCTTCCCTTTCCTTTTGATGCTTCCTGCATCATTTAATATTTTCCTCATAGAATCCTTCACTATTGCAACTCGAGGCTTGATTTTTTTTTCAGTTCTTTCAGCTTGAGAAACCCCGAACATGTTCTTCCTTTTTGGTTTTCTATCTCTGGCTACTTGCACATGTCATTATAATACTTTACTTTGTCTTCTCAAACCACCCCCTTAAATATTCTGTTCAGTTCTTTTACTTCATCATTTCTTCCTTTTGCTTTAGTGCCTCGACGTTCGAGAGCAAGTTTCAGCCTCCTCTGACATCCACCTTGGTCTTTTCTTTCTTTTCTGTCCTTTCAATGACCTCTTGCTTTTTCACGTATGATGTCCTTGATGTCATTCCACTGCTCATCTTGTCTTTGGTCATTAGTGTTTAAAGTATCAAATCTATTCCTGAGATGGTCTCTAAATTCAGGTGGGATATGTCCAAAGTCATATTTTGGCTCTTGTGGACTTGCTCTGATTTTCTTCAGTTTCAACTGGACCTTGCATATGAGAAACTGATGGTCTGTTCCACAGTCAGCCCCTGGCATTGTTCTGAATGATGATATTGAGCTTTTCCATTGTCTTTTTCCGCAGATGTAGTCGATTTGATTCCTGTGTATTCCATCTGGCAAGGTCCATGTGTATTAGTTGCCGCTTACATTGGTGAAAAAGACATTTGCAATGAAGAAGTTGTTTATCTTGTAAAATCCTATCATTCAATCACTAGCATTATTGTTATCACCAAGGCCATATTTTCCAACTACCAGCCCTTCTTTGTTTCCAACTTTCGCATTCCAATTACCAGTAATTATCAATGCGTGGTGATTGCATGTTTGATCAATTTCAGACTTCAGAAGCTGATAAAAATCTTCAGCTTCTTCATCTTTGGCCTTAGTGGCTGGTGCGTAAAATTGAATAGTCATATTAACTGGTCTTCCTGCTAGCCGTATGGATATTATCCTATCACTGACAGTGTTGTACTTCAGGATAGACCTTGAAATGTTCTTTTTGATGATGAATGCAACACCATTCCTCTTCAAGCTGTTGTTCCCAGCATGGTAGACTGTAGGGTAGTCTGATTCAAAATGGCCAATGCCAAACCATTTAAGCATACTAATGCCTTGGATATCGATGTTTATGCGTCCCATTTCATTTTTGATGATTTCCAATTTTACTAGATTCATACTTCATACATTCCCTGTTTCAATTATTAATGGCTGTTGTAGCTGTTTCTTCTCATTTTGAGTTGTGCTGCATCAGCATATGAAGGTCCCAAAAGCTTGACTCCACCCATGTCATCAAGGTGGACTCTACTATGAGGAGGCAGCTATTCTCCAGTTGTATTTTCAGTGCCTTCAAACCTGGGGGGCTCATTTTCGGGCACTGCATCTGACTGTTGATATTGAGCTTTTCCATCATCTCTTTCCATAGGTGTAGCTGATTTAATTCCTGTGTATTCTATCTGGCAAGGTCCACATGTATAGTACTGTTTATGTTGGTGAAAAAAAGATACTTGCAATAAAGAAGTCGTGGTCTTGCAAAATTCTATCATGCAATCTCTGGCATCATTTCTATCACCTAGGCCATATTTGCCAACTTTCTGATCTTTCTTCTTTGGTTCCAACTTTCCCATTACTATCACTACTAATTATCAGTGCATCCTGATTGCATGTTTGATCAATTTCAGGCTGCAGAAGTTGGTAAAAACCCACGATTTCTTCATCATTGGCCTTAGTGGTTGGTAGGTAAATTTGAATAACAGTCATACTAACCAGTCTTCCTCCTAGACATATGAATATTATACTATCACTGACAGCATCGTACTTCAAGACAGACCTTGAAATGTTCATTTGGACCATGAATGCAACACCACTCCTCCTCAATTTGTCGATCCTGGCATATTAGACTATATGATTGTCCAATTCAAAATGGTGAATACGAGTCCATTTCATCTCACTAATGCCTAGGATATCAGTGTTTATGCATCCCATTTCATTTTTGACAATTCGTAAGTTTCCTAGATTCGTGCTTCCTACATACCATGTTCTGATTATTAAAGTATGTTTGCAGGCATTTCTTCTCATTTCAAGTTGTGCCACATCATCGAATGAAGGTCTCAAAAGCTTGATGCAATCCATGTCATTAAGGTCGACTCTACTGTGAGGATGCAGCTCTTCCACTGTCATTTTTGAGTCCCTTCCAGCCTGAGGGGCTCATCTTCCTGGCATCATCATCAGAGTATCAGACAAAGTTCCACTGCTACTCATAAGGGTTTTACTGACTAACACTTTTCAGAAGTAGACCACCAGGTCCTTCTTCCTAGTCCATCTTAGACTGGAAGCTCAGCTGAAACCTGTCTATCATGGGTGACCCTACTGGTATTTGAATACTGGTAGCATAGCTTCCAGCATCACAGCAACACGCAAGCCCCCACAGTACAACAAGCTGACAGATGCATGGGGGAAATATTTCATAGAAGAAAATAATTTTACAGCTGCTCTCCTTTTGGCATAACTGTGCAAGGAAAAGGAACCTACCATAGAGGAGGGAAGGAAAATACAGCCAAACTTTTAATGAATTTTTAGCGGTGTCATTGTACTGGCATGAGAGACTACAACCTAGAGGAGCCCCACCCAAACAGTGGAATTGTACACACCTGCAAAACTTCACGCATGGTGTTTCACATAGTCCAGCAACAGTATGAAAACAGGGGAGGTGGCAGAGCTTCAGAGTTGAGGTGGATACCCATGAGACAAACAGGGTCTCTCTTTAGTATCGCAAAAACTATGTATGGGTAAGGGGCAGTGCAAGAGGGCTGAGAAAAACCCATCAAGGACACTCAAAGTGTTCAGCTACAGAAGGCTTAGGGTGTGGCCTAAGTTGAGAGAAAATCTTGGCTATTATCTATGAAAGATTGAGGGCAAGGTGGGAAACCTAAGAAAACTCCTCCAAGTCACTGCTGACATTCACAGAATGTAAGCCTGAGGCCTTTCAAAGGTTGGTTGAAGGCCAGTAGGGCTGCTAGAGGTCTCTTGCAGCACACAAAACCAGGATCTAAACTGGAGAGCAAAGAGAACTCTTTACCAACCCAGAATCCTGGATGCTGTGGTGTAAAGGACCAAGAGATCTCCCACAGTTTCTAAAGGAAGTGGCTTAGATTTCAGATTCCTGAATTTCACCAATGCTCAAATCTTTGACACAGCTGAAGGAAAAGTCATGATCCTACCCTCAAAACATTTGAAGCTAGCGTTGTTATGGATCAAACTAAAGCTGACACAAAGACCAGGCCAAGCTCAACAACAGACCAGACTGACTCAGTTCCCACTCTAATGGCCTGACAGAAAAATGGCATTCCTCTTTCTAAGATAAATATTATTTACTTAAATGTCCAGCATATAATAAAAAATTAGAGAACACACAAAAAATCAACAAAAGGTGATTGACTCACAATAGAGGAACCAGTAATAGTTATGAAAATATGTTGGAATAATCAGACAGGGACTTCTAGATAAGTATGATATAAATGTTAAATATCCAATATAAATGGTGGATAATGCATGTAAAAATTTCATCAGAGATGTAGAAATTATAACAAAGTATCAAATGTAAGTTCTAAAATTAAAAAGTACTGCAGAAGACTGGATACAGTAGAGTCAAGAATTAGTTAATGTGAAAACAAGTCAACAGAAAATACCCAAACTAAAACAAAACAAAAGAGTGTGGAAGAAAAAGTCAGAACAGAGCATCAACAATCTATGGATAGCCATGGTCCAACATATGGCAAATTCAAGTCCCCAAAGAAAGAGAATAGGGCAAAATATACGTCTGAAGAATTAATGTTCAAGAACATTCCAAAATTTATGAAAGACTTTATCTGACAGGACCAAGAATCTCAGCAAACCCTAGTAAGTATAAATATAATGAAACCACATGAAGGTAAATGTCTCAGTTATCTAGTGCTGCTATAAGAGAAATACCACAAGAGGACAGCCTTAGCAAACAAAAACTTGTTCTCTCAAATTTTAGTAGGCTGGAAGTCCAAATTCAGGGTGCCAGCTTCAGGAGATTTTCTCTCTGTTGGCTCTGGGGGAAGGTCCTTGTCGTCAATCTTCCCCTGGGCCTAAGAGCTTCTCAGTGCAGGGACCCCGGGTCCAAAAGACACATTCCACACCTGGCACTTCTTTCTTGATGTTAATGAGGTCCCTTTCCTCTCTGATCATTTCTCTCTTTAATATCTCAAAAGAGATTGGCTCAAGCAAGATACAACCTAATCTATAAAAAAAAATCTATAGACGAGTCTTACCTCATTAACATAATTTTCTCTAATTCTGCCTCATTAACATAATAGAGGTTAGGGTTTACAACACATAGATAATTACATCCCCCAAGCCTCTATCAGTTTGTCATACTGTGGGGGCTTGTGTATTGCTGTGATGCTGGGAGCTACGCCACCCCAGGTATTCAAATACCAGAAGGGTCACCCATGGTGGACAGGTTTCAGCTAAGCTCCCAGAATAAGACAGACTAGGAAGAAGGACCTGCTGGTCTACTTCTGAAAAGAATTGGCCAGTGAAAATCCTATGAATAGTAGAGGAACATTGTCTGATATAGTGCCGGAAGATGAGCCCCTCAGGTTGGAAGGCACTCAAAATATGACTGGGAAAGAGCTGTGTCTTAGTTATCTTGTGCTGCTATAACAGAAATACCACAGGTGGATGGCTTTAACAAAGAGAAGTTTATTTTCTCACAGTAAAGTAGGCTAAAAGTCCAAATTCAGGGTGTCAGCTACATGGGAATTCTTCTCTCTCTATAGGCCTTCTCATCAATCTTCCCCCAGACTAGGAGCTTCTCTATGCAGGGACCCTGGATCCAAAGGACGCACTCTGTTCCTTGTGCTGCTTTCTTGGTAGTATGAGGTCCCCAACTCTCTGCTTGCTTCCCTTTCCTTTTTATCTCTTGAGAGATAAAAGGTGGTGCAGGCCACACTCCAGGGAAGCTCCCTTTACATTGGGTCAGGGATGTGGCCTGGGTAATGCTGGTGTTACAATCCCACCCTAATCCTTTTAACATAAAATTACAATCACAAAACGGAGGACAACTATACAGTGCTGGAAGTCATGGCCCAGCCAAATCGATACATTTTTGGTGGGATAAAATTCAATCCATGACAAACTGCTTCCTCAAAGTAGAGTTGACCTTAATAGCGTGGATAGAGTCAAGCATTCAGGACCTTCATTTGCTGATGTGACATGACTCAAAATGAGAAGAAACAGCTGCACACATCCATTAATAATCAGAACCTGGAATGGATGAAGTATGAATCCAGGAAAATTGGAAATCATCAAAAATGAAATGGAACACATAAATACCAATATCCTAGACATTAGTGAGCTGAAATGTACTGGTATTGGTCATTTAGAATCAAACAATCGTATGGTCTATTATGCAGCAAGGACAAATTGAGGAGGAATGGTGTTGCATTCATCATCAAAAAGAATATTTCAAGATCTATCCTGAAGTACAACACTGCCAGTGATAGGACAATATGCATATGCCTAAAAGGAAGACCAGTCAATACAACTATTATTCAAATTTACCTACCAACCAGTGAGGCCAAAGATGAAGAAATGGAAGATATTGACCAACTTCTGCAGTTTGAAATTGATTGAACACGCATTCAGGATGCGCTGATAACTAGTGGTGATTGGAATGGGAAAGTTGGAAACAAAGAAGAATTGGCAGCTGGAAAATATGACTTTGGTGATAGAAACGATGCTGGAGATTGCATGATTGAATTTTGCAGGACCAAGGACTTCTTCATTGGGAATACCTTTTTCACCAACATGAACAGCGACTGTACACGTGAACCTCGCCAGATGGAATATACAGGAATCAAATCGACTACGTCTATGGAAAGAGACTATGGAGAAGCTTAACACCATCAGTCACAGCAAGGCCAGGGGGCCGACTGTGGAACAGACCATCAATTCCTCATATGAAAGTTCAAACTGAAGCTGAAGAAAATTAGAACAAGCCCATGAGAGTCAAAGTATGACCTTGAGTATATCCTACCTGAGTTTGGAGACCATCTTGAGAATAGGTTAGATGCGTCAAACACTAATGACTGAAGACCAGAGGAGTTGTGGAATGGCATCAAGGACATCATAATGAAGAAAGAAACAGATCATTAAAAAGACAAGAGAGAAAGGCACAAATGGATGTCAGAAGAGACTCTGAAACTTGCTCTTGAACATTGAGTAGCTAAAGCAAAAGGAGAAAATGATGAAGTAAAAGAGCTGAACAGAAGATTTCAAAGGGTGACTCAAGAAGAAAAAATAAAGTATTATGATGACATGTGCAAAGACCTGGAGATAACAACAACAACAACAATGTGCTCAGTAGGTAACCAAAAGTTTGGAGGTTTGCGTCCACCCAGAGGTGCCTCAAAAGAAAGGCCTTGTGATCCACTTCCCGAAAAGCCAGCCACTGGAAACCCTGTGGAGCACAGTTCTGCTCTGAGGCACACTGGCTTTCCATGAGTCAGAGTTGACTTTTCAGTAACTTTTTTTTTAATATGTTAATGATGCACACTTCAATTTTAGAGCAACCCCTAAAGCTGATTGTATTAGTTTCCTATAGCTGCTGTACCAAATACCAAATATGTAACGGCTAAAAACAATATGAATACATTATCTTACAGTTCTGGGGGTCAGAAATCCAAAATAGGTCTTAAGGAATTAAAAGCAAGGTGTGGCGGAGCTGCATTCCTTCTGGAGCTCTAGAAGAAAATACAGTCCTTGGCTTTCCCCACACCTAGAAGCCACCTGCATTCCTTGGCTCAAGGCCGCATCACTCCAACCTCTGCGTACATTGTCTCGTCTCCTTCTCTAACACTTCTGCTTCCCTCATCCATCTATTGAGGACAGTTGTGACTACAATGGCCCAACTACATAATCCAAGATCATCTTCCTATCTAGAACCCTAACAACAACAACAACAATTTGTCTATGGAATTTGCACTAATTCTTGGTGAAGGGATTGGCAGGACAAATTATTAATTTTTGGAAGAGCAAGGGACAGTGATTATCTAAAGAAAAGAATCCCTGAGTAGTGTAAATGTAAAGGGAGTTTCCCTGGGGTGTGGCTTGCACCACCTTTTATCTCTCAGGAGATAAAAAGGAAAGGGAAGCAAGCAGAGAGCTGGGGTCCTCAGACCACCAAGAAAGCAGCACAAGGAACATAGCGAGTCCTTTGTATCCGGGGTCCCTGCACAGAGAAGCTCCTAGTCTGGGGGAAGATTGATGAGAAAGCCGATAGAGAGAGAAGGCTTCCCCTAGTAGCCAACACCCTGAATTTGGACTTTTAGCCTACTTTACTGTGAGAAAATAAACTTCTCTTTGTTAAAGCCATCCACTTGTGGTATTTCTGTTATAGCAGCACAAGATAACTAAGACATAGCTCTTCCCCAGTCATGAGCTCAGCTGCTAACCAAAAGGTTGGATTTTGGAACCTACCCAGAAGCACCTCAGAAGAAAGCCTTTATGATCTACTTCGAAAAATCAGTCTTTGAAAGTCCTCTGGAGAACAGTTCACCTCTGACACACATGGGGTCGCCATGAGTCCAATTTGGCACGACAGCAACTGGAACTCGTAGGAACCAAAGAATGCTATCTGTGTTATGACCCAACCATCTGACTTCTAGGAACTGAGTCTAGCCTACAGAAGTCCTAGCACTGAGGACATAGAGTAAAAGGTCATTTACTGAAACACTACAATTTTTTTGTAAAATGCAATAACTTAAAAGCTCATTAATGTAGAGCTGAATGAATCAATGACGATTCCCGTACAATGCAACATTCCAGCGACATTTGAAAGACAAAAGACTGGCTTAGAAAGATCATATTTGTTCATGATTTGGTGGAAAAAAACGAGTCAAATTGCAGACTGATGTAGAGTGTGACCATATTTTTGGTAAAAGAAAAAGAAATTAAACAAGGTACACCAGCATACACCGCCCCCTCAGTGCACATGCTCACGCTTACACACAGGCACACACACACACGTGCATACACACAGGCTTGGAAGTGGAGACCCCACACTGCCCACAAAGGCCAGGACCATGATTAGGGTGAACAGAGGGGAATGTCTTCACTCTTGACTCCAAAAACTTTTGAATTGCTTGAATGTTTCATACATGTTCTGTTTCTCTAATTTTACAAACCAAGATTTTTCAAGTACTATACTCCCACGCTGTGAAGCCTCTTCCAAAAACAGAAAAGGAACTGAGGGACGGTCTTCTTCCACTTGTGGTTTTTCCATGGCAAGGTGACCCACTCAAGGTCAGGGGCCGGTTCAGGAAAGGACAAGGAGTAGAACAGGGAGAGGAATTTTTCTCTATGAGGTCATTTCAATGCACAGAAGAACGTTATGGCTAAAAGGTAGAGAAAAGGAAAGGTTTGGGAAGGGCTCTGGGCCCAAGAGGACACCCCTGTCACCCTGGGAGGAGGCCTTGCCACTGAAATCCACTGGGTCTGCCTGAGGTTCTGTGCTTGTCTCCTGCTTGCCCTCTGGGGGCCTCCGAGGGACTCGCGGGCTTCAACCCCAGCCTTGGAGGTTAGGGAGTCCAACCAAGGATGGCGACAGGGGCCCAGAGGTCCAGGATTCCCAGCACACTGCAGGCCCCAACACAAACAACCACCCCTAATTGGCCGTGTGAGGCCCAAGTCCCAGCCACACCAGGCGCAGAGAAAGGTCCCTATGGTGACCACCTGGTGCAGGCTGCGTGACATCATGCCACCCAGCCACAGGGACCAGGCAAGGAAGAGCTGGGCTGAGCCTCCCTGCTTCCACTGAGGATCCTGCAGCTTTCTGCACCAGAACCTGGAGCACCCGGACCCTGCTGGGACCTAAGTACCCCACCTGCACCCTTGTTTTACTCGCTTCACGGCAGAGGGGCCAGCTTTGCAGGGGCCTCGAGTGCCAGGCCATCACCATCAGCACAGACCAGGAGTCAGGAGCCTAGCAACCCAGGAGCATAGGTTCTGGCTGTGTGGACTTGGGCAATCATGACCATCATCTGGAAAAGGTAAGTTCAGGGCACCCTCTGCAAGGCTGCAGACAGGTGGAAGAGAGCATGTGTGTCAGGGAGCCTGCAGGGTGTATATTTATACTAAGCACTCAAAAATTGCTCTCAGTGTCAGTTAATTGGGGAAGAGATAGTCTTTTTAACAAATGGTGCTGGCATAACTGGATATCCATTTGCAAAAATATGAAACGGGACCCATACCTCACACCATGCACAAAAACTAACTCCAAGTGGATCAAAGACCTAAACATAAAGACTAAAACGATAAAGATCATGGAAGAAAAAATAGGGACAACCTTAGGAGCCCTAATACAAGGCATAAACAGAATACAAAACATTACCAAAAATGACAAAGAGAAACCCGATAACTGGGAGCTCCTAAAAATCAAACACCTAAAGACTTCACCAAAAGAGTAAAAAGACCACTTACAGATTGGGAAAGAATTTTCAGCTATGACATCTCCAACCAGCGCCTGATCTCTAAAATCTATATGATTCTGTTAAAACTCAACCACAAAAAGACAAACAACCCAATCAAAAAGTGGGCAAAGGATATGAACACGCACTTCACTAAAGAAGATATTCAGGCAGCTAACAGATACGTGAGAAAATGCTCTCAATCATTAGCCATCAGAGAAATGCAAATTAAAACTACGATGAGATTCCATCTCACTCCAACAAGGCTGGCATTAATCCAAAAAACACAAAATAATAAATGTTGGAGAGGCTGCGGAGAGATTGGAACTCTTATACACTGCTGGTGGGAATGTAAAATGGTACAACCACTTTGGAAATCCATCTGGCGTTATCTTAAACAGTTAGAAATAGAACTAGCACACAACCCAGAAATCCCACTCCTCGGAATATACCCTAGAGAAACAAGAGCCTTCACACAAACAGATATATGCACTCCCATGTTTATTGCAGCTCTGTTTACAATAGCAAAAAGCTGGAAGCAACCAAGGTGTCCATCTATGGATGAATGGGTAAATAAATTGTGGTATATTCACACAATGGAATACTACACATCGCTAAAGAACAGTGACGAATCTGTGAAACATTTCATAACATGGAGGAACCTGGAAGGCATTATGTGAGCGAAATTAGTCAGAGGCAAAAGGACAAATATTGTATAAGACCACTATTATAAGATCTTGAGAAATAGTATAAACTGAGAAGAACACATACTTTTGTGGTTACGAGGGGGGGAGGGAAGGAGGGTGGGAGAGGATTATTTACTGATTAGTTAGTAGATAAGAACTACTTTAGGTGAAGGGAAGGACAATACTCAATGCACGGAAGGTCAGCTCAACTGGACTGGACCAAAAGCAAAGAAGTTTCTGGGATAAACTGAATGCTTCAAAGGTCAGCAGAGCAAGGGAGCGGGTTTGGGGACTATGGCTTAAGGGGACTTCTAAGTCAATTGGCTAAATAATTCTATTATGAAAACATTCTGCATTCCACTTTGAAATGTGACATCTGGGGTCTTAAATGCTAACAAGCGGCCATCTAAGATGCATCAATCGGTCTCAACCCACCTGGATCAAAGGAGAATGAAGAACACCAAGGTCACATGATATCTATGAGCCCAAGAGACAGAAAGGGCCACAGGAACCAGAGACTTACATCATCCTGAGACCAGAAGAACTAGATGGTGCCCTGCCACAACTGATGACTGCCCTGACAGGGAGCACAACAGAGAACCCCTGAGGAAGCAGGAGATCAGTGGGATGCAGACCCCAAATTCTCATAAAAAGACCAGACTTAATGGTCTGACTGAGACTAGAGGCATCCTGGCGGTCATGGTCCCCAAACCTTCTGTTGGCCCAGGACAGGAACCATTCCCGAAGACAACTCATCAGACATGGAAGGAACTGTACAATGGGTAGAAGAGAGAAGCTGATGAAGAGTGAGCTACCTGTATCAGGTGGACACTTGAGACTGTGTTGGCATCTCCTGTCTGGAGGGGAGATAGGAGGGTAGAGAGGGTCAGAAACTGGCAAAATTGTCACGAAAGGAGAGACTGGAAGGGCTGACTCATTAGGGGGAAAGTAAGTGGCAGTATGGAGTAAGGTGTATATAAGCTTATATGTGACAGACTGACTTGATTTGTAAACGTTCACTTACAGCTCAATAAAAATTATTAAAAAAAAAAAGTTGCTCTCAGCAGGTGAAGAACTGACCACACACCTGCCCTGGCCCAGCCTTGGTCTTGGGCTTCAGGGTCATTTAGCCTGAAGGGACAGATTATATGTTCGTGATGAAGAGGGGACCAGGAGCATACTAGGCACTCCCCTGACCAAGAATCCATCTCTCAGGCTGAGATCAAGACCATCAGACTTCCGTGCACTCTCTGCTACAGGACACAGCCTGCGTCAGGAATGAGGAGACAAACAAGGCCAAGTCCAGCTGCCAGGACCTCGTGGTTCAGTAGGAATGCAGACATGTAAACAAATATCTGCAATGCATTGTGACAAGTGCAACAAGAGGACTGTGACCTCATGAACCAGTGACTAAATCATCCTGAGACCAGAACTAGATGGTGCCCAGCTACAACGGATGACTGCCCTGACAGGGAACACAACAGAGAACTCCTGAGGGAGCAGGAGAGCAGTGGGATGTAGACCCCAAATTCTCATAAGACCAGATTTAATGGTCTGACTGAGACTAGAAGAACCCCGGTGGTCATGGCCCCCAGACCTTCTGATGGCCCAGGACAGGAACCATTCCCAAAGCCACTCTTCAGACACAGATTGGACTGGACAGTGGGTTGGAGAGGGACGCTGGTGAGGAGTGAGCTTCTTGGATCGGGTGCACACTTGAGACTATGTTGGCATCTCCTGCCTGGAGGGGAGATGAGAGGGTGGAGGGGGTTAGAAGCTGGCGAAAAGGACACGAAAAGAGAGAGTGGAGGGATAGAGTGGGCTATCTTATTAGGGGGAGAGTAATTGGGAGTGTGTAGCAAGGTATATATGGGTTTTTGTGTGAGAGGCTGACTTGATTTGTAAACTTTCACTTAAAGCACAACAAAAATTATTAAAAAAAAAAAAAAAGAGGACTGTGACCCAATCCCTTGACGTCACAAAACAAAAAACCAAACAGTTTGTCATCAAGTCATTTCCCACTAATAGCAATCCTATAGGACATGGTAGGTCTGCCCCAGAGGGTTCCCAAGACTATAATCTTTATGGAAGCAGACTGCCACATTTTCTCCCATGAATCGGCTGCTGGGTTTCATCCGCCGACCTTTCGATTAGCAGCTGAGCGCTTAACCATTACACCACAAGGGCTCCTTTTGATGACACAAAGGAGGAAACAAATACATCCGAGTGTGAGGAAGAAATGACAGCTGGCCATACCCTCAGGAGGAGGGGGCTGGACAGCAGATCCTGGCAGAGTGAGAAAGAATCAGAGAAGGCAGACCACATGCCCCCAGGCTGGAACTGAGCTCTCCTGGCAGGCGTGGGGTGAGCAAGCTCAAGCTGAGATTGCTACTGCGCTTTCTTCAGGTGCTGGAAGAACTACTGCCTGTTTCGAATTAGGGAGTCTATGATCTGATTTGCAAATTTGAAAAATTAGCAAATTAGCTAATTAGCGTAAGGTGGGGAGACTGTGAAGGCAGGAAGTTACTGAGTGGACAAAATGCAGCCCGTGAGAAGCCCATGGCAACCATCCAAAAGAGAGGTGAGAAGAATGAGATCGGATACAAGTTGGTGGAGAGGAGAAAAATTGAGTGCAGAGAGCTGGCAGGAGGTAGTGAATGTTGAATACGGCAGGAGAGGAAAAAGGACTGGGTTTGGGGGCTGCAGGACAGCAGCACCCTCAAGCCAGGCAGAAGACACGTCCATGAGGATGACAGTTTTGAACACTGTGGGACTTCCTGTAGGACATATCCAATTGCCATTTGGAGATGTAGGTCTTTAGCACAGGAAAGATGAGAGTCAGAGCTTTTATTATCAGGGCCCCTCAAAGTGTGCTCTTCAGACCTACATCATTAGTATCACCTGGGGACTTGTTGGAATGGCAGATGACCCAGATCTACTGAATTCAAATCTCTGGGTATGGAGGCCAGGGGCCTGTGGTTTCTCAAGCTCTCCAGGTAATTCTGATGCACGCTAGTGTTTGAGAGGCACTGAATTAAGAAATAAAGTGTTTGGAGACACCACCATTCCAGCGTGGTCAGGGAACCAGGCAAGCAAAGGAGATGAGGGAAAGCAGTGAGAGGCAGGTCAGCCACCAGGATAGATTGTGGTTGCCAACACCAAGGAAAAATACTTGTTATAGAGGGAGGAAGTAGGGTGTTCAATGCTGCTGGTACACCCCAAGCAAGGAGTCCTGGAGGTGCAATAGTTAAGCATTCGGCTGCTGACCAAAAGCTTGGCAGTTCAAACCCACCCAGTAGCTCGGCAGTAGAAAGAAGTAGCAATCTGTTCCAGTAAAGATTACAGCCTGGGAAACCCTATGGGGCAATTCTACTAGTCCCATGGATGGCACTTAACAAGGACAATAACACCCGAAGTGACTTGAGTGCAGGGCCATTTCTAAGTCCTCTCAGCATCTCCCATGGCAAACCTCTGACCCTTCACAATGCAGGTGATAGATAGGTAAGTGTGAATGCAAGAAAGTGCAGCAAATGTTTCCTTTTCAAACTGGTCTGAGCTCCTCCAGGAAGGAGGAGGAGGTGGCAAGTGCCCCTTGGGTTGGCAAGGGTCCTCAGGAACCTTGGGTGAAGTGCTCCATCCCTTTGGCCCTGGCTACCACACATTTGCGGAAATGTGCACGGAAGAAACCTACAGCCAAGGAATGATCACAAAGCGAACACCCCATAACCACCATGCAGGTCAAGAAATAGAACACTCCCAGAGGCTCAGAAGTTCTCAAGTGTTCTGTTAATCACAAATTCCTCTCGTCCATGAAAAGATAGCCATGGTCTTGATGTTTAAGGCTGTCCTCTATGGTTTTCTCTTCTAAGCACGTATCCCTGAAGCATTATCCCTCAGATTCCCCAACTCTTAAGCTGAACCGTATGTGTTCTTTTCTATCTGGCTCCTTTCTCTTAATGTGACGCTCATGAGACTGACTCATATCGTTATGTGTACAAGTAGTTTGTTCATTTTCGCTGTTGCATTGTATTCCATCAGGCAAATATGCCATTATTTATTGATCCGTTCAATTGTGACGGATATTTGAGTTGCTCCCCACTTGCAGCATTTATGATCAATGCTACAGGGATCAGTCCTATACACGTCTCCTAGTGCACATATGTGCACATATCCATTGGGTAAATACCTTCAGGAGGGACAATTAGGTCATAGGTAAGGCTAATATCTTCAACTCTAGTAGAAACGCCAAACTGCTTGCCCTAAATTATATCAGCAATTCTAAACACATGAGCGTTCCGGTTGCCCCCCATCCTCCCCAACACCACTTCTTGCCATCCATCTAATTTTAGCCAGCCAGGTGGGTGTGCAGAAGTATCTCACCAGGGCCTTAATTCACCTTTTCCTGATGATTAGCCAGGTTGTGCTCAATTTCAAGTGTTTGTTGGCCATTTGGATATTCTCTTCTGTAAAGCACTTCTACAAGTCTCTTGCCCATATTTTTACTTATTTGTCCGTAGGATTATTTATATATCTTTAGTTGGCGTCCCTTGTCCATTGTGTGTATTGCAAGTATCTTCTCCCAAGCTGTGGTCTGCCTTTTCACACTCTGAATAGTAGCTCAATTTTTATGTAGTCCAATTCACCAAATGTTTTCTTTCTGTTTAGTATTTTTTGTGCCCTGTTTGGGAAATTTAAGAAGCCTGTCCCTACACAGAGGCCACAAACATATTCTCCTGTATTGTTTTCTAGGACATTCACTCTTTTGCTGTCATATTTAGATGTACTCTCAACTGGCAGCACAGTGATTAAGAAATGTGGCTGTTAACCAAAAGGTCAGCAGTTTGAATCCATCAACTGCTCCTGAGAAACCATATGGGCAGTTCTACTCTGTCCTATAGGGTCGCTAAGAGTTGGAATCAACTCGGCAGCAACAGGTTTGGATTTCTTGTTTTTGGATTTTGATTTGGTCTCAACTGGCAATCGATTTTTGCATACAGTGTGTGGTAAGAGTCAAATTTCACTCTTTAATTTATGCGTATCCAGTTCCCAGATTTTCCACTTTCCTGCAGTGCTAACTTTGTGATACATTTAGTGTCTATCTCAACCCTTCCCCACGTGTCTGTGAATTTGTCATACTCTGGGAGCTTGCATGTTGCTCTGATGCTGGAAGCCATGCTACTGGTATTCAGGTACCAGCGGGGTTACCCATGGAGGACAGGTTTCAGCTGAGCTTCCAGACTAAGACAGACTAGGAAGAAGGACCCAGCAGCCTACTTCTGAAAAACATTAGCCAATGAAAACCTTATGAATAGCAGTGGAACATTGTCTGATATAGTGCTGGAAGATGAGCCCCCCCAGGTTGGAAGGAACTCAAAAGATAACTGGGAAAAAGCTGCCTCCTCAAAGTAGAGGCGACCTTAATGTTGTGGATGGAGTAAAGCTTTCAAGGCCTTCATTTGCTGATGTGACGTGACTCAAAATGAGAAAAAACAGTGGCAACATCCATTAATAATCGGAACCTGTAATGTACGCAGTATGAATCTAGGAAAATCAGCAATCATTAAAAATGAAATGGAACGTATAAACATCGATATCCTAGGCATTAGTGAGCTGAAATGGACTGGTATTGGCCATTTTGAATCAGACAATCATATAGTCTACTATGCTGGGAATGACAACTTGAAGGGGAATCGTGTTGCATTCGTCGTCAAAAAGAATGTTACAACATCTATCCTGAAGTACAACGCTGTCAGTGATAGGATAATATCCATATGCCTACATGGAAGATGGATTAATATGACTATTTATCACATTTACACACCAACCGCTAGGGTCAAAGATGAAGAAATAGAAGATTTTTATCAGCTGCTGCAGTCTGAAATTCATCGAACATACAATCAAGATGCATTGATAATTACTGGTGATTGGAATGCGAAAGTTGGAAACAAAGAAGAAGAATCATAGTTGGAAAATATGGCCTTAGTTATAGAAACAATGCCAGCGATCGAATGATAGAATTTTACAAGACCAACGACTTCTTCATTGCAAATACCTTCTTTCACCAACATAAATGGTGACTACACACATGAACCTCTCCAGATGGAACACACAGAAATCAAATTGACTATATATGCGGAAAGAGATGATAGAAAAGCTCAATATCATCAGTCAGAACAAGGCCAGGGGCCAACTGTGGAACAGACCATCAATTGTTCATATGTAAGTTCAAGCTGAAACTGAAGAAAATCAGAGCAAGTCCACGAGAGCCAAAATATGCCCTTGAGTATATCCCACCTGAATTTAGAGACTGTCACAAAAATAGATTTGACGCATTGAACGCTAGCGACCAAAGACCAGACAAGTTGTGGGATGACATCAAGGACATCATACATGAAGAAAGCAAGAGGTCATTGAAAAGATAGGAAGGAAAGAAAAGGCCAAGATGGATGTCAGAGGAGACTCTGAAACTTGCTCTGGAACGTCGAGCAGCTAATGCAAAAGGAAGAATTCATGAAGTAAAAGAGCCAAAAGATTTCAAAGGGTGGCTCAAGAAGACAAAGTATTATAATGACATGTGCAAAGAGCTGGAGATGGAAAACCAAAAGGGAAGAACACGCTCGACGTTTCCCAACCTGAAAGAACAGAAGAAAAAATTCAAGCCTCGAGTTGCAATAGTGAAGGATTCTACAGGGAAATATTAAACGATGCAGGAAGCATCAAAAAAAGATGGAAGGAATACACAGAGTCATTATACCAAAAAGAACTAGTCAGTGTTCAACCATTTCAAGAGGTAGCTTATAATCAGGAACCAATGGTACTGAAGGAAGAAGTCCAAGCTTCACTGAAGGAATTGGCGAAAAACAAGGCTCCAGGAATTGATGGAATATCAATTGAGATGTTTCAACAAATAGATGCAGTGTTGGAGGTGCTCACTCGTCTATGCCAAGAAATATGGAAGACAGCTTCCTGGCCAACTGACTGGAAGAAGTCCATATTTATGCCCATTCCCAAGAAAGGTGATCCAACTGAATGTGGAAACTATAGAACAATATCATTAATATCACACATAAGCAAAATTTTGCTAAAGATCATTCAGAATCGGCTGCAGCAATATATCGACAGGGAACTGCCAGAAATTCAGGCCACTTTCAGAAGAGGACACGGAACCGGGGATATCATTGCTGATGTCAGATGGATCCCCGCTGAAAGCAGAGAATATCAGAAGGATGTTTACCTGTGTTTTATTGACTATGCAAAGGCATTCGACTGTGTGGATCATAACACATTATGGATAACATTGTGAAGAATGGGAATTCCAGAACACTTAATTGTGCTCATGAGGAACTTTTACATAGATCAAGAGGCAGTTGTTCGGACAGAACAAGGGGATACTGATTGGTTTAAAGTCAGGAAAGGTGTGTGTCAGGGTTGTAATCTTTTTTTTTTATTCAGTCTGTATGTTGAGCAAATAATATGAGAAGCTGGACTATATGAAGAAGAACAGGGCATCAGGATTGGAGGAAGACTTATTAACAACCTGCATTACATAGATGAAACAACTTTGCTTGCTGAAAGTGAAGAGGACTTGAAGCACTTACTGATGAAGATCAAAGAGCACAGCCTTTGGTAGGGATTGCAACTCAACATAAAGGAAACAAAAATCCTCACAACTGGACCAATGAACAACATCATGATAAACGGAGAAAAGATTGAAGTTGTCAAGGATTTCATTTTACTTGGATCGGC
The DNA here is from genome assembly GCF_024166365.1 of Elephas maximus indicus. NCBI lineage: Eukaryota > Metazoa > Chordata > Mammalia > Proboscidea > Elephantidae > Elephas > Elephas maximus. Next base: position 142,102,876 of record NC_064824.1, read on the forward strand.
AATCAACACCCATGGAAGCAGCAGTCAAGCAATCAAAAGATGCATTGCATTGGGAAAATCTGCTGCAAAAGACCTCTTTAAAGCATTGAAGAGCTAAGATGTCACTTTGAAGACTAAGGTGTGCCTGACCCAAGCCATGGTATTTTCAATTGCATCATATGTGTTTGAAAGCTGGACAATGAATAAGGAAGACCGAAGAAGAATTTACGCCTTTGAATTGTGGTGTTGGTGAAGAATATTGAATATACCGTGGACTGCCAAAAAAATGAACAAATCTGTCTTAGAAGAAGTACAGCCAGAATGCTCCTTAGAGACAAGGATGGCAAGACCGCGTCTTACACACTTTGCACATGTTTTCAGGAGGGATCGGTCCCTGGAGACATCTTGCTTGGCAGAGTACAGGGTCAGCGGAAAAGAGGAAGACCCTCAACGAGGTGGATTGACTCAGTGGCTGCAACAACGAGCTCAAACATAACAACGATTGTAAGGATGGCGCAGGACCGGGCCATTCTGTCGTGCATAGGGCACCTAACAACAACACCAACATTTAAACACGGGGCCAATTTCTAGGCTCTCTGCTCTATCTCATTGGTCTACTTGATTATCCTCATGCCATTACCACACTACCTTCATTACTACAAGCTATGAGTCAATAGCTAGTACGAAAAGTCCTTCCACTCTGCTTTTCTTCTTCAAGACTATCTTGGATATATTTGATTTTGCCCATGTCAATATAAATTTGAGGATCAGCTTGTTAAGTTCCACAAATAAAGTGCATTGGGATTGCATTGACTGAGTTTAGTTTATGGGCAATTGACATTTATGCAATATTAAATATTGTAGCTTACGAGCATGCCAAATCCCATCAACTTATTTTAATCTGCTTTGGTTTCACCAATGTTGTTGCTGTTGTTAGGTGCCATCGAGTCAGTTCCGACTATAGCGATCCTAGGCACATCAGAACGAAACAATGCCCTGTCCCGTGTCATCCTCACAATTGTTGCTATGCTTGAGCCCATTGTTGCAGCCACTGTGTCAATCCATCTCATTGAGGGTCTTTCTCATTTCTGCTGGCCCTCCTCTTTACCAAGCATGATATCCTTCTCCAGGGACTGATCCCTCCTGACAATATGTCCAAAGAATGTGAGACATAGTCCCACCATCCTTGCTTCTAAGGAGCCTTCTGTTTATAATTCTTCCAAGACAGATTTGTCCATTCTTTTGGCAGTTCATAGTATATTCAATATTCTTCACCAACAGCACAATTCAAAGACATCAATTCTTCTCCAGTCTTCCTGATTCACGGTCCAGCTTTTGCATGCATATGAGGCGATTGAAAACATTATGGCTTAGGTCAGTCGTATCTTAGTCCTCAAGGTGATATCTTTGCTTTTCAACGTTTTAAAGAGGTCTTTTGCAGCAGATTTGCCCAATGCAATATGTCTTTTGATTTCTTGGTAGCTGCTTCCATCAGTGTTCATTGTGGATCCAAGTAAAATGAAATCCTTGACAACATCAATCTTTTCTCCAATTATCATGATCTTGCTTACTGGTCCAGTGGTGAGGATTTTGCTTTTTTTTTATGTTGAAGTGTAATCCATACTGAAGGGTGTGGTCTTTGATCTTCATCAGTAAGAGCTTCAAGTCCCCTTGACTTTCAGTAAGGTTATGTCATCTGCATAACACGTGTTGTTAATGAGTCTTCCTCCAATCCTGATGCCCTGTTCTTCTTCATACAGACCAGCTTCTTGGATTGTTCGCTCATCATACAGATTGAATAGGTATGGTGAAAGGATACAACCCTGACACACACCTTTTCTGACTTTAAACCATGCAGTATCCCCTTGTTCTGTTCAAACGACCATTTCTTGATCTATGTACAAATTCTTCATGAGCACAAGTGCTCTGGAATTCTCATTTTCCACAACATTATCCATAATTTGTTATGATCTACACAGCCGGATGCCTTAGTATAGTCAGTAAAACACAGGTAAACCTCCTTCTGGTATTCTCTGCTTTCAGCCAGGGTTTATCTTACATCAGCAATGATATCCCTGGATCCATCCTCTTCTAAATCCGGCTTGAATTTCTGGCAGTTCCCTGTCAATATACCGCTGCAGCTGCTTTTGAATTATTGTCAGCAAAATTTTGCTCACCATGTGATATTAATGATATTCTTAGATAATTTCAGTATTTGGTGGGATCACCTTTCTTGGGAATAGGCATAAATATGGATCTCTTCCAGTCAGTTTGTCAGGTAGCTGTCTTCCATATTTCTTGGCATAGACAAGTGAGCACTTCCAGTGCTGCATCTATTTGTTGAAACATCTCAGTTGGTATTCCGTCAGTTCCTGGAGCCTTGTTTTTCGCCAATATCTTCAGTGCAGCTTGGACTTCTTCCCTCAGCACCATCAGTTCCTGATCATGTGTTACCTCCTGAAATGGTTGGATGTTGACCAATTATTTTTGGTATAGTGACTCTGAGTATTCCTTCCATCTCCTTTTGATGCTTCCTGCATCTTTTAATAGTCCTTCACTATTTACTGCAGCTCAAGGCTTGAATTTTTATTTCAGTTCTTTCAGCTTGAGAAGTGCTGAACGTGCTCTTAACTTTTGGTTTTCTTTCTCCAGGTCTTCGCACGTGTCATCATAATAGTTTACTTTGTCTTCTCGAGCCACCCTTTGAAATCTTCTTTCAGCTCCTTTACCTCCTCATTTTTTCCTCTTGCTTTAGCTGCTCGATGTTCAAGAGCAAGTTTCAGAATCTCTCCTGACATCCGTTTACGTCTTTTCTTTTTCTCCTGTGTTTCTAATGACCTCTTGCTTTCTTCATGGATGATGTCCTTGATGTCACTCCACAACTCATCTGGTCTTTGGTCATTAGTTTTGGATGCGTCAAATCTGTTCTTGAGATGGTCTCTAAATTCAGGTGGGATGTACTCAAAGTTGTACTTTGCTTCTCATGGACTTGTTCTAATTTCCTTCTTTTTAATTTGAACTTGCATATGAGTAATTGATGGTCAGACCTGAAGTTGGCCCTGGACTTGTTCTGACTGACAATATTGTGCTTTTCCATCGTCTCTTTCCACAGATGTAGTCGGTTAGATTCCTGTGTATTCCATCTGGCGAGGTTCATGTGTATAGATGTCATTTATGTTGGTGAAAATAGATATTTGCAATGAAGAAGTTATTCGTCTTGCAAAATTCAATCATGCAATCTCTGGCATCATTTCTATCACCAAGCCCATGTTTTCCAACCACTGATCTTTCTTTGTTTCCAACTTTTGCATTCCAATCACCAGTAATTACCAGTGCATCTTGATTTCATATTCCATCAATTTCAGACTGCAGAAGCTGGTAAAAATTTTCAGTTTCTTCATCTTTGGCCTTAGTGGTTGGTGTGAAAATTTGAATAATAATTGTATTAACTGGTCTTCCTCGTAGGCATATGGATGCTATCCTATCACTGACAGCATTGTACTTCAGGATAGATCTTGAAATGTTCTTTTTGATGATGAATGCAATGCCATTCCTTTTCAAGTTGTAGTTCCCAGTGTAGTAGACCATATGATTGTCCCATTCAAAATGACAAATTCCAGTCCATTTCAGCTCACTAATCCCTTGGATATCAATCTTTCTAAGTTCCATTTCATTTTTGATGCTTGCAAGTTTTCCTAGATTCATACTTCTCCAGTACTTTTATGTAAAAAATTTTCCCCTATTTGGCCATGGATATTTGCATGCTATTTTTAAATCATATCTCTTTTGAATTTTTATTTTCTGTTTGTTGCTGGTACATAGAAATAAAATCAATTTTATATGTCGATCTCGTTTTCAGTAAACTTTATAAATTCATTTATTAATTTTAATAATTTATCTGTAGCTTACTATGGGTGTTCTACGCACACAATTATATCACCTGTTATTAATGATGGTTTTTATTCTTTGTTCCAGGAAGCACGATAACTATCATTTCTTTCTCTAGCCTAAAGGAGCTGGTTAGGATATCCAGTATAATGTTGAATGTAACTGAAGAGATTGGGCAATATAGTCTTGCTCCCATTTCAATGGAAAGCTTTCAGGATTTCACCATTAAAGCTATTTGTAGCTGCCATTTGTCAGGTTAAGACGTTCCCTTCTATATTGAATGTCAAATTTTATCAAGTGCTTCTCTGAATTTATTGCAATAATATGATTTTCCTCTTTATTCTGTTAAAGTGATGAATAACATTGATTTTCCAGTGTTGAACAACTTTGCATTCCTGGATACAGACAACATGGTTGTGCACTTCTCATCTTTTTTTATATATTACTGAAATAGATTGTTTGAGATATTTGCATATATGTTCATGAATGAGAGTATTATCTATATTTCTTTTCTTATAATGTCTTGTCAGATTTTAATATCAAGATTATCCATGCCTCCTAAAATAACATGGAAAGTGGTCCCTCTTTGCTTTTTCTTCTAGAGTATTTTGTGTAAAATTAGCATTATTTCTTCCTGAAATATTTGATAGAATTCACCAGGAAAGCTGTCTGATCCTGGAAACTTTTCATTGGAAAGGTTTTAAAGTGTAGGTTCCTAAATGAGTATAGGACTTCCGGGTTTTCTATTATAAGGTCAGTTTTGGTAGGTTACATTTTTCTAGTCAGATCTCAACTTTATCAAATTTTCAAATGTATTAAAACAAAGTTGTTGATGATATTACCCCATTCTCTACGCTATGTTTTTAGGATCTCTGCTAATGTCCCCCTTTCATTCCTGACATTGTGCCCTTTCTCCTTTATACATCTTTAATCTTGCCAATTTTACTCATTTTGTAAAATAATTAACTTCTGGTGTAAGTTCTATTACATGCTTGCTTTCTATTTCATACATGACTGCTCTTATCTTTAGCTTTTAAGCACACCATATCAGTTAGTGCTTCTGTCTTTCTCTCTCCTTTCCTGCCTTTGGCACATTGATTGAAAAAATGTGTTATTATACTTTTTGCTTATATTAGCTTGGAAATTGTACATTCTTTTACTCTTTTTTGGTGGCTGCTGACAATACAATGTGTGTTCTTAACGAAAATGATGTTAGTTTACCATAGCATGCATCAATATTCCATTGCTTGTTATGGCTGAATACTCTTCCATGGTAGAAATACCAATACCCAAACCCACTGCTGTTTAGTTGATTCTAACTCACAGCAAACCCATAGAACTGTGTAGAACGGCCCCATGAGATTTCCAAGATGGAAAATCTTTAAGGAAGAAGACTGCCACATCTTTTTCCTGCAGAGCAGCTGGTCGGTTCGAACCATCAACCATTTGATCAGCAGCCAAACATTTAACCACTGCATCACCAGGGCTCCTTATGGTATGAATAGACCAAATATTTGTGTCTCTTCCGTTTTTCCTCCTGTTACCAATTTTTAGTTTCAACACATTGTGGTTGGAGAAGACACTTGGTATGAATTCAATCTCTTTAAAATCATTCAGACTTCTTTTGTGGCCTAACAGTTGGTCTATCCTGGACAATGATCCACGTGCACTTGAGAAGAATGGGTATTCTGCTGTTGCTGGATGCAGACTTTTATAGATGTCTATTAGGCCTGGTTGGTTTGTAATGGTGGTCAAGCCTTCCATTCCTTGCTGGCCTTCTGCCTGCTGCTTCTATCCATATTCAAAGTCAGGTATTGAAGTCTGCAGCTATTACTGTTGAACTCATCTTCATTCTAAAAGGATAGTTTGAGTGGGTATAGAATTCATGTTGGGAATTATTTTGTTAGAGTACATTACAATATTTCATTGACTCTGGTGCCTTGTTTTTTTTTTTTTAACATGGTAAGAAGTCATTTGATGGTCGTAATTTTGCAATTGGTTCATTGAGGTATTATGCCTTTTTTCCTCAGGTTGAGTTGAAGATTTTTCTCTTTATCTGAGTTTTAAAAATTTTGTTTGTTTTTTACTATCTTATGCCTAAGTGTGGTCTTTGCATTAATCCTGCTTTGACTTTACAGGGTTCACAAATCTATGGATTAATGTCTTTCATTAGCTTAGGAAAATATTCAGCCATTATCTCTCCAAATGCTGATTCAAAACTTTCCTCTCTTTCCTCTTTTTTAGGGACTCATACTTCCCATGTGTTAAGTTTTCTCACTATATCTTCTATGTCTCTGACCTCTTTCTGATTTTTCTAACCTTTTTTTCTCTTCATGCTTCGTCATGAATATTTTCTGCGGACTTGCACTCTAAGTCACAAATTCTCCCTTCACCTATTTCTAATCTGCTATTTAACCCACTCAATCACTACTTAATTTTAGTCATTGTAGTTTTTTCCAAATTGTACTTGTGCTTATTTTATAATTTCCATATCTCTGCCAAAATTCTTTTTTTATACAATTTTTATTGTGCTTTAAATGAAAGTTTACAAATCAAGTCAGTCTTTCACACAAGAACTTATATACACCTTGCTACATACTACCAATTACTCTCTCACTAATGGGACAGCCCGCTCCCTCCCTCCACTCTCTCTTTTCGTGTCCATTTCGCCAGCTTCTAACCCCCTCCACCCTCTCATCTCCCCTCCAGGCAGGAGATGCCAACTTAGTCTCAAGTGTCCACCTTGTCCAAAAAGCTCACTCCGCACCAGCATCCCTCTCCAACCCATTGTCCAGTCCGATCCATGTTTGAAGAGCTGCCTTTGGGAATGATTCCTGTCCTGGGCCAACAGAAGGTCTGGGGGCCATGACCACTGGGGTCCATCTATTCTCAGTCAGACCATTAAGTCTGGTCTTTTTATGAGAATTTGGGTTCACAACTCACTGCTCTCCTGCCCTCTCAGGAGTTCTCTGTTGTGTTCCCTGCCAGGGCAGTCATCGGTTGTAGCCGGGCACCATCTAGCTCTTCTGGTATCAGGCTGATGTAGTCTCTTGTTTATGTGGCTTTTTCTGTCTCTTGGGCTCGTAATTACCTTGTGTCCTTGGTGTTCTTCATTCTCCTTTGATCCAGCTGGGCTGAGACTCATTGATGCATCTTAGATGGCCACTTGCTAGCGTTTAAGACCCCAGACACTACTCTTCAAAGTGGAATGCAGAATGTTTTCTTGATAGATTTTATTATGCCAGTTGACTTAGATGTCCCCTGAAACCATGGTCCCCAAACCCCTGTCCCTGCTACACTGGCCTTCAAAGCATTCAGTTTATTCAGGAAGCTTCTTTGATTTTGGTTTAGTCCAGTTGTGCTGACCTCCCTGTATTGTGTGTTATCTTTCCCTTCACCGAAAGTCATTCTTATCTGCTATCTAATTAGTGGGTACCCCTCTCCCAACCTCCCTCCCTCCCTCCCCCCTCTTGTAACCACAAAAGAATGTTTTCTTCTCAGTTTAAACTATTTCTCAAGTTCTTATAATAGTGGTCTTATACAATATTTGTCCTTTTGCAACTGGCTAATTACACTCAGCATAATGCCTTCCAGGTTCCTCCATGTTATGAAATGTTTCACAGATTCCTCTGTTCTTTATCAATGCATAGTATTCCATTGTGTGGATATACCATAATTTATTTATCCGTTCATCCGTTGATGGGCACTTTGGTTGCTTCCATCTTTTTGCTGTTGTAAACAGTGCTGCAATAAACATGGGTGTGCATGTATCTGTTCATGTAAAGGCTCTTATTTCTCTAGGATATATTCCGAGGAGTGGGATTGCTGGGTCACAACTCTAGCTTTTTAAGGAAGTGCCAAATCGATTTCCAAAGTGGTTGTACCATTTCACATTCCCACCAGCAGTGTATAAGTGTTCCAATCCCTCCACAGCCTCTCCAACATTTGTTATTTTGCGTTTTTTGGATTAATGCCAGCTTTTTGTTGAAGTGAGATGAAATCTCATTGTCTATTCTAGAGAAAGTTCCATGTGCACTAGAAAAGAAAGTATACTTGGTTGCTGTTGGCTGGAGTGTTCTGTATATGTCTATGAGGTCAAGTTGGTTGATTCTGGCATTTAGATCTTCCATGTCTTTATTTTGGGTGGGTGTCTTGATTAAGCTTCTTTCTGGATGTCCTGTCCTTCACCGAAAGTGGTGTGTTGAAGACTCCTACTATTATTGTGGAGCTGTCTATTTCACTTTTCAATGCTGATAGAGTTTGTTTTACGTATCTTGTAGCCCTGTCTTTGGGTGCATAAATATTTAATATGGTTATATCTTCTTGGTATATTGTCCCTTTAATCGTTATATACTGTCCTTCCTTATCCTTTATGATGGATTTAACTTTAAAGTCTATTTTGTCAGATATTAATATTGCTACTCCTGCTCTTTTTTGATTGTTGTTTGCATGGTATATATTTTTTCATCCTTTGAGTTTTAGTTTGTGTCTCTAAGTCTAAGGCATATCTCTTGTAGGAAGCGTATAGATGGATCATGTTTTTAATCCATTCTGCCACTCTCTGTCTCTTTGTTGGTGGATTTAGCCCATTTACATTCAGCATAATTATGGATAGGTATGAACTGAGTGCTATCGTTTTGATGTCTTTTTTTTTGCGTGTTGTTGACGGCTTCTTTTTCCCACATAATTTTATGTGCTGAATAGATTATCTTTATATATTGTCCTTTCTTCATATTCGTTGTTGTTAATTTTGTTTCTGCTCAGTCTCTATTTTTTTCTTGTATTTTACTTTGATGAGTAGGATAGTTTGTCTCTTTTGTGGTTACCTTGTTATTTACCCCTATTTTTATAAGTTTAAAACTAACTTTTCTTTCTTTGTATCTCCCTGTCTTCCTTTCCATATGGGAGATCTATGATTACATTTCTTAGTCCCTGTTTATTGTTTTAATGTTGTCTTCTTGTATATAATAACATTGCTGTTACCCTGTTTTGAGCTTTTTTTTAATGATCTTGCTTTGTTTTCTCGATTTCCCTGTCTGGGTTGACTTCTGATTGCTCTGCCCAGTGTTCTAGTCTTGGGTTGATACCTAATATTATTGATTTTCTAACCAAAGAACTCCCTTTAGTATTTCTTGTAGTTTTGGTTTTGTTTTTTACAAATTCCCTCAGCTTGTGTTTATCTGGAAAGGTCCTAATTTCACCTTCATTTATAAGAGACTGTTTTGCTGGATATGTGATTCTTGGCTGGCAATCTTTTTCCTTCAATTTTTTAAATAGGTCATCCCATTGCCTTCTTGCCTGCATGGTTTCTGCTGAGTAGTCCCAGCTTATCTTATTGACTCTCCCTTGTAGGTGACTTTTCTTTTATGTCTAGCTGCTCTTAAAATTCTCTCTTTATCTTTGGGTTTGGCAAGTTTGATTATAATATGTCTTGGTGACTTTCTTTTAATGTCTATTTTATGTGGAGTTCAATGAGCATCTTGGATAGATATCGTCTCATCTTTCACGATGTCAGGGAAGTTTTCTGCCAACAAATCTTCAGCAATTCTCTTTGTATTTTCTGTTATCCCTCTCTGTTCTGGTACTCCAATCACTCATCTGATTGCAGCAGGGGGTCACGCTCTGAACAAGGCAAGGTGCTGAGAACCGACCCTTGAGTGTCTCTGAGGAAAGCATGTCCCTGTTCGCTACAGCACACAGGTGAGTGGGTTCTGCAGAGGAACCATGGACACCCAATGTTTTTGACTGTAAGGACTGAGTGCTACCAGTTATCCTTGGACAACTGTCGCAGGTGGCTGGGTAACCTGAGTGGAGCTACCAGTTCTTAGGTCCCTGGTGTGGGTAGGTGTGGAACTTGTTAAATAGGCAAAGCAATGTCAAACATCAAACACCCACCTCTCCACCACACAGCTGAAACTGTTGGAGCCTGCCAGCAAGGACCTATTCTTCTGAAATACGCCTACACAGGTCCATGCAGAAGGGAAAGGTGCTCAAAGTCCACAGACTGTTTATGCCTGGACAGGAGCCACTTCTGTCCTGAGCTCCCCCGGTTACTGGAGCTGGCAAATTAACCTTTCCCCCAAATACAAATTTTCTCCTTCTCCAAGCCCGGGAGGATGGCTCTAGGCACTCAACAGTGCCTATCTCAGGCCCAGGGATTCAACTGCTAAAGCCAGCTTGGGAGAAGGGGGCGCGGTAAAATATACACAAGTACTTAACTTCTGCTGAGAGCACTGTTCTTCTCCGGTTCCAGATGTGTGAGTGGGCTGTGTGGCTGGCTGCTTCTTCCTGAGGAAACTGCTGCTGAACACTAGTACGAGCCCACTGCAGCGGCTCTGGGAATGGTGCCTGAGGGCTCCCCGAGATTCAGGTCTGGTAACTCCTCTCTCCTTCTGAAGCATCTCTTCCTCCCCCTGCCCCCTGTTCATTTTCTAAGCTTGCCTTTGATGCTCACGGCTGCCAGGTTGTCATAAATATACTCGTTTCACTTGTTTTTTGGGGTCTTTGTCGTAAAGAGGGCTCACCGGAAGCATCTGTCTATTCTGCCATCTTGGTTCCACCCTGCTAAAATTCTTAATGTTTTCATTTATTCTCCCAAACATAAAGTTTTAGTTATTTCAAAATCTATGTTTGCTAACTCCAAAGCCTGACAACTCTGTGATTTTTTTCTATTATCCTTTGTTTCTGTTCTTTTAATTCATATTGCCTTAACTCCTCAATTATTAAATTGTCTGCCTTCTATTGCTTATGCAAAATTTTTATAGAAAAAACCTGAAGCCTGAGATTAGGTGTCTTCCTCTTGATAAACTATGTTGTATTTTTTTTCAAGGTATCAGAGGTACTAGCACTCAGAACTCACCTTAATCCAATTTCAGTGATTGAAATGATTAGAAGCTGAGCTGCAGACCTATTCCTTATTTAAACTTAGCCCTTGGATGAAATTTTGGTGGTCTTTAGTAACCATCTGCTTTCACCATCTACTCCAAAAGACATGAAAAACTCACTGCTTAGCCACCTGACCTCTCAGACTCCCTCTTTAAAACTGACTTATACCTCCAAGGATATAAGACATGGTTTCAAAGCTGGGCTCACCTCTCTGGTCTTCTGTGAGCTCTTTTCAAGTAATTATTCACCAAATCATTAACTGTCTTATGGCTTGAATCAGATGTTATTGTTCAGGTTTCTAATAGTCATCACTGGGAAGTGTAGTCTGGCTTACCTAATCCAATATTACTGTAAGTGGAATTTCCTATCCTAGTCTCAGGGCCCAGGACCATGCCAACACTGAAAACTGGCAATGCTTCAGTGGTCTCTTTGCGTGAGTTTGTGCTAGCTGGATTTGAGGGCGGGCTGAAGATCCAGGTCCTGCTCTTTGCTGTATTCTTGACCCTCTATATGGTGACTGTACTGGGGAACCTCACAATGATCGTGGTCATCACACTGGATGCCCGCCTCCATTCCCCAATGTACTTTTTCCTTAAGAACCTCTCCTTCCTGGACCTCTGCTACTCCTCCGTCATTGCTCCCAAGGCCCTTTCAGACTTCTTCTCCTCAAGAAAAATCATCACCTTTGCTGGCTGTGCCACCCAACTCTTCTTCTTTGCTCTACTGGTCACCACTGATGGTTTACTTCTGGGTGTCATGGCCTATGACCGCTTCATGGCCATCTGCAACCCCCTGCGCTACCCAGTCACCATGTGCCCCTCAGCCTGCACCCGCCTGGTACTGGGCACCTACTGTGGAGGCTGCTTCAATTCCATTGTGCAGACCAGCCTCGCTCTCCGTGTGCCATTCTGCAGCTCCAACCACATCAACCACTACTTCTGTGACTTGCCTTCTCTGCTCCGGATCGCCTGTGCCAACACAGCCCTCAATGAACTGGTCATGTTTGGCATCTGTGGGCTGATCATTGTGGGTGTGACATGTGTGGTTCTTGTCTCCTATGGCTATATCACAGTGACCATCCTGAGGATGCGTTCAGCAGCTGGGCGCCACAAGGTCTTCTCAACATGTGGTTCCCACATGACTGTAGTGACTCTCTTTGTTGGGACTGTCTTTGTGATGTATGCCCATCCAGGAGCCATTGAGTCCATGGAGCAGGGCAAGGTGGTCTCCATCTTCTACACCCTGGTCATCCCCATGCTCAACCCCCTCATATACAGTCTGCGGAACAAGGATGTAAAGGAAGCCCTAAAGAGGTTGGGTCAGAAACATGCAGCTACATGAAGGGGGCAGCCAGGGAGAGATGGAGAACTCAGCGAAAGGAGAGCCTTTTGGTTGGGGTGGATCAGGAAATTCCTTCCATTGTTCTTTCCTGCATTCAATCAACTTTTATTTAAAGCACACTATGTAGTATTTGTCAACTACTTGGAAAAGATGCATATGACAATGTTCTTGTCCTCTAAGAACCAGCAGTCCAATGGAGCAAAAATAATAAAATTTATTGTTTGTAACTTATAAAGAAGTAAATATACGAAAATAATAGCACAAAGTACAGAATGAGTACATGTAAGTTTACACTGTTAGGGCTCCAGGGTAATTCAGTGATGGAAAGGATAGTATTTTCAAAAACTTGTGCTGAAAAACTTGATATCCATATGCAAAAATATGAATCTCAACCCTAATAATAATTAACTCAAAATAAATAAAATCTGTAAATGTAAGAGCTAAAATTTTAAAACACATAGAAGAAAATAAAGGAAGACATCTTTGAGAGTTTAGATTAGGCAAGGACTTCTTAAATAGGACAAAATAAACAGAAGCTTTTTTTTTATTGAGGGAGAAATCTGATAAATATGACTTTATCAAAATTAAAGGAAAAAAACTTCTGCATTTCCAAATATTAGTTAAAAAATAAAAAGTCCAGCCATAAACTAAGAGAAAATATTTGTAAAATACATATTTGATAAAAGACTTATATCTGGAATATATGAAGAACTCCTACAATTTAACATCAAGAACACAGACAACCCAATTAAAAAAATGGGAAAAATCTTTGAACAGAACTTTTATAAAAGAAATACAAGAATAGGAAATAAGTACATGAAAAGAATTTCAGCATCATTATTCATTGTAGAAATGCAAATTAAGACTACAATCGAGATATCAGTACACATCCAGTAGAATGGCTAAAATTGAAATGATTGATAATACCAAACCAAAGCCAAACCCAGTGCCGTTGAGTCGATTCTGACTCATAGCGACCCTATAGGACAGAGTAGAACTGCCCCATAGAGTTTCCAAAGAGTGCCTGGCGGATTCAAACTGCTGGTACCCTTTGGTTAGCAGCTGTAGCACTACGCCACCAGGGCTTCCATGATTGATAATACCAGGTATTAATGAGGATGCAAGACCTATCCATCCAAAATTACATATCTTTACTGAAGGGCTTGAACTTCAACCTAAATAAAATGAGAGGCATTATAGATTTGTAGATTCATGTGTAGGGACACTTAATATAACAATTAGATTGATTCTTTCCAATTTAAGCTATAGATTTAGTACAAATCAAGTCAAAATTTCAGTAGGTTTCAAAACGGAACTTGCAAAACTGATTACAAAATCCAAGGAGGCAAGAATAGCCAAAAAATTGTAAAGGAGAAGAATGAGAAGGAAGAGACAAATTGGCCAATGAAAATGAAAGCCACAGTGAGAAAATATTTATACCTGTTTAATGGGCAAAAAAAATAAAGAAATTTGAAACTATCGAGTGTTAAAAGTTATGTAGATCAATGGAATATCATACGCATTGTCTATGAAAGTGAAAATTGATAAAACACTTTAAAAACAATTTGGCATTATCTTTAAAGTCAAATTTTTGCATACTTGACAACACAAAAATTCTTCCAGATATAAAAGAGAGTTCGTAACATCACTGCTTGCACCAAATAATAATGACAAAGAAAGCTGGAGGTAACCTAATGCCCATCAACAGGGAAATGAAAACATTGTGTTATTCAGCAATATTTTATAAACAATAAAATATTACTCGGCTTTGAAAATTAATGGACTGCCATTTTGTTGTTGTTAGTTGCTTCAAGTTGATTCCAACTCATGGGGGCCCCATGAGTGCAGAGTAGAACTACCCCATAGGGTATTCAAGGCTGTGACCTTTCAGAAGCAGATCAACAAGCTTGTCTTCCAAGGAACCTCTAGGTGGGTTTCAACTGCCAACTTTTCAGCTAGTTGTCAAGCACTTAAACATTTGCCTTGCCCAGGATTGCCACTTTAGCAACGCCCCCCCCCCAAAAAAAAGATGAATCTTGTAAACATAGGCTGTGTGCCTATGTGAGCTGATGTAATTTTCCTGTGTGTTGTAAATCCTAATCTCTGCCTGTGGTTAATGAGGCAAGATGAGGTTATGTTAAAGAGGTTTAGGGTGGGATGCAACACCCTTACTCAGGTCACAGACCTGATCATATGTAAAGGGAGTTTCCCTGGGGTATGGCCTGCATCATCTTTTATCTTACAAGAGGTAAAAGGAGAAGGAAGCTAGGCAAGAGATGGGAGACTTCATACCACCAAGAAAGAAGAGCCAGGAGTAAGTGTGTCCTTTGGACCTGGGGTCCCTGTGCTCAGAAGCTCCTAGACCAGGGGAAGATTGATGACAAGGACCTTCCTCCAGAGGTGACAGAGAAAGCATTCCTCTGGAGCTGGCACCCTGAATTTGGACTTCTAGCCTCTTAAACTGTGAGAGAATAAGCTTCTATTTGTTAAAGTCTCCACTCGTGCTATTTCTGTTATAGCAGCGCTAGTTAACTAAAACCGCCACTTTTGTCTCAAAAGTCCAGGTATAGGTGGACACACAGTGTGCTAATGGATGGGAAGGGTCAATATTATAAAGATCTTAATTTTTCAAGTTAATCTATAAATTCAACGTTACTCCAACCTTAACAGGATTTTTATAAAATTGAACAAACTGATTCTACAATAGGATGCATCATGTCAAAGAAGAGCCAATGAATTTACAAAAAATAAAAACAAGGAGGAGGAACTTGTCCTGCAAAAATCAAGACTCCTTTGAAAACTCTAGCAATCCAAAGTGTAGTATTGCCAGATATCTAATTTAAAATGTAAATCAAATGGCTGATGATGTTTTGAAAAGATACTGGAAGTCATTAGAAGATAGAAAATGCAATTTCTTTTTAATGCTATGTACTTAACACACCCATCAAAACAAGGAAGGATGGAGAAAGTGGGAACTCACACACTGCTGATTGTGTTTAATCAGTTCAACCATTTGAAGAGAAATTTGGCCTTTTAAGTGGATAAAGAAGAAAAAAATTAATATGATGCACCTGCTCACCAAAGACAGTCAAGAGCCAAGGTAATTTATAGATAGAACAGTTCACCCCCATGTTCTCACGGAAGTTACAAATACAGACAGGCCAGCTGCACAGACCCTTGGTAAAGAACCTAGAACAGAACTACAAGTGTTGGCATCAATAACCTTCTATCCCCACAATGTGCCATCCCTCTGGTCCTCTTCCATGTAACCAGGGTGTCCTGACAGGGAAGGCTTTCACCCCTGGGGCTGAGTAGTGTAACTGAATGACAAAAATATGTAAAGATAGAATGGAGCCTTCAGGTATAAGATTAATATGTTTATAAATGAGGTTGAAGAAAAAAATGTGACTTTCGCTACTAAAGAATTCACTTTTTTCCCTTAGAGGGAAAAAGTTGATCATTGTTGTATTATTCTTCACTGAAAACAGACACACAAACAAAAGAGACTAAATATCCTCCAACAGAAGATTGTACAAATACATTGAAACATACTCATGTGAAGTTTAAAACATTTGAAATGAACACATAGAATAAGGACGGACCTTGAGAATACAATGTGAAGAAGAAAAAAAGTAAGCTAAATACATACAATGCAGTGGTTAGTGTTAAATGTAAAATGAAAAACACAAAATAAAAAATATTTATCTATGTCTATATGTATGGATTGCACCTCAACATAAAGAAAAGAAAAAATCCTCAGAAGTGGACCAATGAGCAACATCATGATAAATGGAGAAAAGCTTGAAGTTGTCAAGGATTTCATTTTACTTGGATCGACAATCAACACGCATGGAAGCAGCAGTCAGGAAAATCAAAAGATGCATTGCATTAGGTAAATCTGCTGCAAAGGACCTCTTTAAAGTGTTGAAGAGCAAAGATGTCACCTTGAAGACTAAGATGTGCCTGACCCAAGCCATGGTATTTTCAATCACATGATATGCATGTGAAAGCTGGAAAATTAATAAGGAAAACCAAAGAAGAATTGACACCTTTGAATTGTGGTGTTGGCTAAGAATACTGAATATACCATGGACTGCCAAAAGAACAAACAAATCTGTCTTAGAAGAAGTACAACCAGAACGCTCCTTAGAAGTAAGGATGGCAAGGCTGCGTCTTACATACTTTGGACATGTTTTCAGGGGGGATCAGTCCCTGAAGAAGGCCATCATGCTTGGCAGAGCACAGGGTCAGTGAAAAAGAGGAAGACCGTCAACGAGGTGGAGTGACACAGTGGCTGCAACAATGAGCTCAAGCATAACGATTGTGAGGATGGCTCAGGACCAGGCAGTGTTTCGTTCTGTTGTGCATAAGGTCGCTATGAGTCGGAACTGACTCGACAGCACCTAACAACAACAATAGATATATGCAGCAAAAATATTCTGAGAGAAAAGTCATAATAGTAGGTGTCTCTTTGGAGAGAGGGAAGGAGATAACAATAGGGAGTGATGGAAACAAAGGGACTTCAACAGTCTGCAATGTTCAGTGTTTAAAATCATTACTGGAAACATCAACCCCATGTTTCTTACACCCCCAGTGAGGGAAAGAGTATGAGGTCAAGGCTGTTGATGAGCACAACTAGGAAGAAGATTGCCTGACAACCCCTTACATTGTCCTGAGCAGTGACCCTTCTCAAATTCTGACCCCAGCTATACATACACATTCCTTATCTCCACTTTGGGACTGACTCCACCCAGACCAGAATGTTTCGCCAGCTCAGCTATAACCTAGCACAACATCACCTAAAAGGTCATCTGTAGGACCCTAATCTTTTAAGAAACTCCCTGCAAAAATTGGTATCCAAATAAGTAGGCACACTGCCTCTCTATCCTGTGGATTTGCAATGATTGCCAACATATTAGAGGCTCTGAGAAGAAAGGTATTGGCCTACCCCAGCATTTTCCAAGCTTCTTTAGTTGCAGAAATCTTTTTTACAATAAAGAAAAAACAACGGTTCACATCACTCAGAACTGATGTTCAGAGGCACACTCTTCGGCATACAAAGATGTGGTCCCTGCTGCCCCATCACCTTCAGCTCCTCTTCAGCCTTGCTCTTCTGAGCGAGTCTTCCTGTAGGCACAGTTCAGAGCTAGCGTGCTGGCAATTCAATTCCTCCTTCAATGCAGAAAAATTATCTTTTATAATCTCTTTAAAAACATCGCTTCCATTGTTGGTTTTTTCCATTTCCATAGTTACATAAGCTACTTCCATACTTTTTATAAAGCTCAAACTCACCTCGGTGGGATCTCTACTGGTGCAGTGCTTAAGCACTTGGCTGCCTACTGAAAGGTTGACAGTTTCAACACACTAGCCACTCCACAGGAGAAAGATATGGCAGGCTGCTTCTGTAAAGCTTTACAGCCTTGAATCTCTGCGGGGCAGTTCTACTCTATCCTACAGGGTGGCTATGAGTTGGAATTGACTCAGTGGCAGTAGGTTGCTTTTTTTTGTTTTGTTTTGTTTTTGTTTCTTTAACTCACCTCCGGAAGATGATTTAGGAGTTCTTATACGGTCACTATGAGTCAGAATCAATTTCCTCTAGTGTTCTTATTTTTGTCTTCCCTGTTATCTTCTAATGTCCCTAAAAACTCCTTCTTAAATATAGCTTCTATCTTGCAGCTCTGTCAGTTCTAATCCACTATTATCATATCAAACCCCTGTTGATATGGTGGTAAGGCATTCGAAAGGAAAGCATTCAATAATCTTATGATTAATTTTTAGTGGGTCTGTGACATTCAGAAAAGTTTACACCTTTTTCTCTCCTTATGTGATACAGGACAGCTACAGAGGGTCAAGTTGTCTCATTGTCCCTCCCTTAGATCAGATAAGTCTCTGACAAAGTAGTTTCCCTCGAGGGCAGGCCTTTGTGATGGAGGACAGAATGCTCAGAATCTTGTCTCTTGGAGTCTGTCACTACCTATACAGGGCCAATCCTCCCTGCCTCAAGTCCTCACAGCGCACCATGTTTTACCTGTGGACAAAGACCGTGCTATGCTCCATAAGAGAATTGGGGAGAGACTGGCTTGTCTAGATTGGACCAAAAGCATATCCTAAGCTCATTACTTGGAAAACGCCCCAAGGTGCCTTTCTTTTTCTTGTTTCTGTTAATACACCCCAACCATGCCTACTTCCACAGCAATCTCCTCCTCCATATTTTGAAGTCTGGGTTTACGCTGTCTTGGTAACTCCACAGATGTTTTCCTTTCTGAGAAATCTGTTAAAATGCCTGCTCGCTGATGACATTCTTTTCTGTTTTTCCAAGTTATTATGGGTTTATTACACTTCAAAAACTATCTTTTTTTGATCATATAATGGGATCTGAGATGAGAGAGAAAAAAGAAAATATGCTTATTCAGCCATCCTTATCTAATATAGTTTTAGTTTGTGTAACAGTGTGATGAATGACACTTGTCAGCCAAGTGTTTTGATTATTATTATAAATTTTATTAACTTTCAAGTTAACAAATTTTATTCGATAAAGAGGTTAAAAAGCTTAAGAATAAAAAGCACTTTAAAATTTCTGAGCACATGAACACTAGCATATAATTTTTCAAAATACAAACAATGTTAATTTACCACAAATAAAGTCTGTCAGTTTGTCATACTGTGGTGGATTTCATGTGCTACGATGCTGAAACCTATGCCACTAGTATTTCAAATACCATCAAGGTAACGCATGGTGGACAGGTTTCAGTAGGGCTTCCAGACCAAGGAAAAAGCTTCCAAGGACTAAGGACTAAGCTTCCAAAAAAAGGCCTGGAAATCGATTTCCAAAAATTACCAATGAAAAACCTGTGGATCACAACAAAATATTGTCCAATATAATGCCAGAAGATGAGCCCCCTGGGTTGTAAGGCACTCAAAATACACAGTGGCGGCAACGATGGACTCGAGCATACCAATAATCATGAAGATGGTGTAGAACAAGGTGACATTTTGTTCTGTTGTACACAGGGTCACCATGAGTCAGAGCCAACTCTAAGACAACTAAGAACAATGAATAATGTTAATTAACCTTTTCTTAAACTATCCTGTACAACTAAAATGTGTATTCAAGTACATTATTTAAATTTATCCTAACAACATTATGAGTCAAATATTAATAGTGCTTAGCAACATTTAGTGTCCTTCCAGAGAGCCCACTGTTGGCGATTGGACTGGAACTCAAGTTCAAGCCTTCTGTACATGAATCTGGCACAGTTTCTATACCAATGCTTCCCCTAGATGTTTGTCCTCTGTCTGAGCCTTCTCTGAAGTGTGTTAGCAATCGCCTTTGACCGTTTACTAATAATACAAGAGTTTATTTTCTCCCAACCCTGAAGTACCATACTCCCTTGTGCTCTGCCTTGAAGCCAGCTCTGGCTGCTACCAATCTTGAAATGCTCTCCTCATTAAAGAGTTACTAATGAGCTCGTCAAACCCGACTGGAGTTCAGCCAACAAAAGGCCCTGGGAGAATCTAGATTCTGAAACAGGGAGGACATGGAATTAAATCCTTTGAGAGATAAATCCAGATAACTTGGGGATCCTAATGAGGTAGGCTTGGCCAACAGCCAGCTCCCAATGGAATTTCTGATCAAACTTCATATCTAATGAGCTTGAACTTTCGACCCGAGCCTCTAGTGAGCCATCGTGGCAAACTGCATCTCTAAGATATTTAAGTTACCAAATGACCAGCATCTGCAAAGTTTACCCTCCCTCTCTATAGACCCAGGTGAACAATTCATTTTATTGGAAAGATGCCTAACCCTTCTAAACAGAAAAACACTGGGTTCTTATTAAAAACGCTTCATGGCAGCAGAATCAGAGAACTGCAAATACCGAAAAGTTCATTTAGCCAAGCTCTATCATTTCAAGTTGGAAGATATGTAGGCCTCGACAAGCTGGAATTTTACAAACTATTTAAAATTCCAGTATCAATCATAAAGAGATACTACCTTTCTCAGCCTCCTTTGCACCTGGGGGTGTCTGTTTGACACAGTAGTGGCCAGTGAGAAGTAAAGTGGCGTCTTGTGGAAAATATTTTCCTCTCGATAAAAACAGAGAGTAGGGCAAAGGTATACACCATGCAAAATGTTAATAGTTATCTCCCAATATCCATTTCCTTTACTAATATTGTAATGTTGTTGTTGTTAGGTGCTCTCAAGCCGGTTCCGGCCCTATGTACAACAGAATGAAACACTGCCCGCTCCTGCACCATCCTCAAGATGGTTGTTATGTTTGACCCCATTGTTGTAGCCACTGTGTCTATCCACCTCATTAAGGGTCTGCCTCTTTTTCACTGACCCTCTACTAAGCATGATGTCCTTCTCCAGGGACCGGTCCCTCCTGATAACATGTCCAAAGTACGTGAGATGAAATCTATCCAACCTCCCTTCTAAGGGGTATTCTGGCTGTACCTCTTCCAAGACAGATCTGTTCTTTCTTTTGGCAGTCCATGGTATATTCACTATTCTTCACCAACACCATAATTCCAAGGCATCAATTCTTCCATTTTCTTTATTCATTGCCCTGATTTAGTATGCATATGAGATCACTGAAAACACCTCAGGCTTGGGTCAGGCACACCTTAGTGATTAAAGTGACATCTTTGCTTTTTAACACTTTAAAGAGATCTTTTTATTTTCTCTCTTTTTTAAATTGTGCTTTAAGTGAAAGTTTACAGCCCAAGTTAGTTTCTCATACAAAAATTTATATACACATTGTGAGTATAAAGGGGCCTTTTGCAGCATATTTGGGCAACACGATGTATCATTTGATTTCTTAACTGCTGGTTCCATGGGTGTTGATTGTGGATTCAAATAAAATGAAATCCTTGGTAACTTCAAACTTTTCTCCTTTTATCATGATGTTCCTTATTGATCCAGTTGTGAGGATTTTTGTCTTGCTTATGTTGAGGTGTAATCTACACTGAAGGCTGTAGTCCTTGATCTTCATCAGTGAGTGCCTCAAGTCATCTTGACTTTCAGCAAGCAAGGTTGTGTCATCTGCGTGATGCAGGTTGTTAATGAGTCTTCCTCCATTTCTGATGCTGCGTTCTACATATAGTCCAGCTTCTCAGATTATTTGCCCAGCACACAGATTGAACAGGTATGATGAAAGGATACAGCCCTGATACACACCTTTCCTGACTTTAAACCATGCAGCATCCCCTTGGTGTGTTTGAACAACTGCCCCTGGATCTATGTAGAAGCTCCTCAGGAGCACAGTTGAGTGCTCTGGAATTTCCTTTCTTGGCAACATTACCCATAATTTGTTATGATCCACACAGTCAAATGCTTTTGCATGACCAAGAAAACGCAGTAAATATCTTTCTGGTATTCGGTGCTTTCTGCCAGGATTCATCTGACATCAGCGATGATATCCCTTGAATTTCTGGCTGTTTCCTCCAGACATACCGCTGCAACTGCTTTTGAATGATCTTCAGCAAAATTTTACTTGCATGTGATATTAATGGCATTTTTCGATTATCTACACACCTTTCTGGTATTCTCTGCTTCCAGCCACGATCCATCTGACATCTGCTGTGATATCCCTGGCTCATGTCCTCTTCTGAATCCAGCTTGAATTTCTGGCAGTTCCCTGTCAATGCACTACTGCAGCTGATTTTGAGTGATCTTCAGCAAAATTATACTTATGTGTGATATTAGTGATATTATGTGATAATTTCCGCATTTGGCTGGATCACCTTCCTGGGAATAGGCATATAATACGGATCTCTTCCAGTCGGTTGGCCAGATAGCTGTCTTCCAAATTTCTTGGCATAGATAAGTGAGCACTTCCAGCACTGCATCTGTTTTTTGAAGCATCTCAATTGTTACGCTATCGATTCCCGAGCCTTGTTTTTTGCTAATGCCTTCAGTGCAGCTTGGACTTCTTCCTTCAGTACCATTGGTTCCTGATCATATGCTACTTCTTGAAATGATTGAATGTCAACCAATTATTTTTGTGTATAGTGACTCTGTGTATTCCTTCCATCTTCTTTTGATGCTTTCTGCATTGCTTAATATTTTCCCTATAGAATCCTTCACTATTGCAACTCGAGGCTTGCATTTTTTCTTCAGTTCTTTCAGCTTGAGAAATGCCAAGTGTGTTCTTGTCTTTTGGTTTCCTATCTCCAGGTCTTTGCACTTGTCGGTATAGTACTTTACTTTGTCTACCTGAGCCACCCTTTGAAATCTTCCATTCAGTTCTTTTACTTCATCATTTCTTCTTTTCACCTTAGTTACTTGACTTTCAAGAGCAAGTTTCAGAGCCTCTTCTGACATCAATTTTGGTCTTTTTTCTTTATTTCCTGTGTTTTTAATGACCTCTTGCTTTCTTCATGGATGATGTCTTTGATGTCTTCCACAATTGTCTGGTCTTTGGTAATTAGCATTCAATGGATCAAATCTATTCTTGAGATGGTCTCTAAATTCAGGTGGAATATACTCAAGGTCATACATTGGCTCTTGTGGACTTGTTCTAATTTTCCTCAGCTTCAACTTGAACTTCAATATGAGCAATTGATGGTCTGTTCCTGTGTATTCCGTCTGGCGAGGTCCACACGTATAGTACCATTTATGTTGGTGAAAAAAAGATACTTGCAATGAAGAAGTCGTGTTCTTGCAAAAATTCTATCATGTGATTTCTGCCATCACTTCTGTCACCTAGGCCATATTTGCCAAATACTGATCTTTCTTCTTGCTTCCACCTTTCCCATTCCTGTCACTACTAATTATCAGTGCATCCTGATTGCATGTTTGATCAGTTTCAAACTGTAGAAGTTGGTAAAAATCTTCATTTCTTCATCTTTGGCCTTACTGGTTGGTAGGTAAATTGATTAACAGTCATATTAACTGATCTTCTTCATAGGCATATGAATATTATGCCTATCACTGACAGCACTGTACTTCAGGATAGATCTTGAAATGTTCATTTTGTTGATGAATGCAACACCACTCCTCCTCAATTTGTCATTCCTGGCATATTAGAACATATGATTGTCTGATTCAAAATGGCCAATACGAGTCCATTTCATCTCACTAATGCCTAGGATATCAGTGTTTATGCATTCCATTTCATTTTGGAAAATTCCCAATTTTCCTAGATTCATGATTCCTGCATTCCATGTTCTAATTATTAATATATGTTTGCCAGCGTTTCTTCTCATTTTGAGTTGTGCCACATCAGCAAATGAAGGTCCCAAAAGCTTGACTCAATCCATGTCATTAAGGTCGACTCTACTTTGAAGAGGCAGCTCTTCCACAGTCATTTTTGAGTCCCTTCCAGCCTGAGGGGCTCATCTTCCTGGCATCATCATCAGAGTATCAGACAATGTTCCACTGCTACTCATAAGGGTTTTACTGACTAACACTTTTCAGAAGTAGACCACCAGGTCCTTCTTCCTAGTTCCTCTCAGACTGGAAGCTCAGCTGAAACCTGTCTGCCGTGGGTGACCCTGCTGGTATTTGAATACTGGTGGCATAGCTTCCAGCATCACAGCAACACGCAAGCCCCCACAGTACAACAAACTGACAGATGGGTGGGTAAAACATTTCATAGAAGAAAATAATTTTACAGCTGCTCTCTTTCTTGGCATAACTGGGCAAGGAAAAGGAACCTACCATAGAGGAGGGAAGGAAAATACAGCCAAACTTCTAGTGGTGTCATTATGCTGGCATGAGAGAATACAAACTAGAGGAGCCCCATCCAAACAGTGGAATTGTACACACCTGCAAAATTTCACACATGGTGTTTCACAGAGTCCAGCAACAGTATAAAAACAGGGGAGGTGGCAGAGCTTCAGAGTTGAGGTGGATACCCATGAGACAAACAGGGTCTCTCTTTAGTATTGCAAAAATTATGTACGGGTAGGGGGCAGTGCAAGAGGGCTGAGAAAAACCCATCAAGGACACTCAAAGTGTTCAGCTACCTTAGGGTGTGGCCTAAGTTGAGAGAAATACTGCAGATAATCTTGGCTATTATCTATGAAAGATTGAGGGCAAGGTGGGAAACCTAAGAAAACTCCTCCAAGTCACTGCTGACATTCACAGAATGTAAGCCTGAGGCCTTTCAAAGGTTGGTTGAAGGCCAGTAGGGCTGCTAGAGGTCTCTTGCAGCACACAAAACCAGGATCTAAACTGGAGAGCAAAGAGAACTCTTTACCAACCCAGAATCCTGGATGCTGTGGTGTAAAGGACCAAGAGATCTCCCACAGTTTCTAAAGGAAGTGGCTTAGATTTCAGATTCCTGAATTTCACCAATGCTCAAATCTTTGACACAGCTGAAGGAAAAGTCATGATCCTACCCTCAAAACATTTGAAGCTAGCGTTGTTATGGATCAAACTAAAGCTGACACAAAGACCAGGCCAAGCTCAACAACAGACCAGACTGACTCAGTTCCCACTCTAATGGCCTGACAGAAAAATGGCATTCCTCTTTCTAAGATAAATATTATTTACTTAAATGTCCAGCATATAATAAAAAATTAGAGAACACACAAAAAATCAACAAAAGGTGATCAACTCAAAATAAAGAGAGGAACAAGTAAATAGTTATGAAAATATGTTGGAATAATCAGACAGGGACTTCTAGATAAGTATGATATAAATGTTAAACATCCGTTGTAAAAGGTGGATAATGTATGTAAAATTTTCAGCAGAGATGTAGAAATTATAACGAAGTATCAAATGTGAGTTCTAAAATTAAAAAGTACTGCAGAAGACCGGACACTGTAGAGTCAAGAATTAGCTAATGTGAAAACAAGTCAACAGAAAATACCCAAACTAAAACAAAACAAAACAGTGTGGAAAAAAAAAGTCAGAACAGAGCATCAACAGTCTATGGATAGCCATGGTCCGACATATGGCAAATTCAAGTCCCAGAAGAAAGAGAACGGGAAAAAATACATATTTGAAGAATTAACGGTCAAGGACATTCCAAAATTTATGAAAGACTTTATCTGACAGGACCAAAAATCTCAGCGAGCCCTATCAAGGATAAATATAATGAATCCATATGAACATACATGCAGGTAAAAGTCTTAATTATCTAGTGCTACTATAACAGAAATACCACAAGTGGACGGCCTTAACAAACAAAAATTTGTTCTCTCAAAGTTTAGTGGAAGTCTGAATCCAGGGTGCCAGCTTCAGGAGATTTTCTCTCTGTTGGCTCTGGGGGAAGGTCCTTGTCGTCAATCTTCCCCTGGGCCTAAGAGCTTCTCAGCGCAGGGACCCCGGGTCCAAAAGACACATTCCACACCTGGCACTTCTTTCTTGATGTTAATGAGGTCCTTTTCCTCTCTGATCATTTCTCTCTTTTATATCTCAAAAGAGATTGACTCAAGCAAGATACAAACTAATCTGTAGGTAAGTCCTACCTCATTAACATAATTTCCTCTAATTCTGCCTCATTAACATAATAGAGGTTAGGATTTACAACACATAGATAATTACACCTCCAAGCCTCTGTCAGTTTGTCATACTGTGGGGGCTTGTTTATTGCTGTGATGCTGGGAGCTACACCACCACAGGTATTCAAATACCAGCAGGGTCACCTGGTTGACAGGTTTCAGCTAAGCTTCCAGAATAAGACAGACTAGGAAGAAGGACCTGCTGGTCTACTTCTGAAAAGCATTAGCCAGTGAAAATCCTATGAATAGTAGCGGAACATTGTCTGATATAGTGCCGGAAGATGAGCCCCTCAGGTTGGAAAGCACTCAAGATATGACTGGGAAAGAGCTGTGTCTTAGATACCTAGTGCTGCTATAACAGAAATAGCACAAGTGGATGATGTTAACAAACAGAAGTTTATTTTCTCACAGTAAAGTAGGCTAAAAGTCCAAATTCAGGGTGTCAGCTACATGGGAATTCTTCTCTCTCTGTTGGCCTTCTCATCAATCTTCCCCCAGACTAGGAGCTTCTCTGCGCAGGGACCCTGGGTCCAAAGGTCGCACTCTGTTCCTGGTGCTGCTTTCTTGGTGGTATGAGGTCCCCAACTGTCTGCTTGCTTCCCTTTCCTTTTCATCTCTTGAGAGATAAAAGGTGGTGCAGGCCACACCCCAGAGAAGCTCCCTTTACATTGGATCAGGGATGTGGCCTGGGTAATGCTGGTGTTACAATCCCACCCGAACCCTTTTAACATAAAATTACAATCACAAAATGGAGGACAACTAAACAATGCTGGAAATCATGGCCCAGCCAAACTGATACTCACATTTGGCGGGGGGGGGGAAGGGAGGAATATAATTCAGTCCATGACAAACTGCCTCCTCAAAGTAGAGGTGACCTTAATGACGTGGATGGAGTCAAGCTTTCAAGACCTTCATTTGCTGATGTGACATGACTCAAAATGAGAAGAAACAGCTGCACATATCCATTAATAATGAGAACCTGGAACGGACGAAGTATGAATCCAGGAAAATTGGAAACCGTCAAAAATGAAATGGAACACATAAATACCAATATCCTAGACATTAGCAATCTGAAATGGACTGGTTTTGGTCATTTAGAATCGGACAATCATATGGACTATTATGCAGGAATGACAAATTGAGGAGGAATGGTGTTGCATTCATCGTCAAAAAGAACATTTCAAGATCTATCCTAAAGTACAACGCTGTCACTGATAGGATAATATCCATACGCTTAAAACGAAGACCAGTTAATACGACTATTATTCAAATTTACCTACCAACCAGTAAGGCCAAAGATGAAGAAATGGAAGATTTTGACCAACTTCTGCAGTTTGAAATTGATTGAACATGCATTCAGGATGCACTGATAATTAGTGGTGATTGGAATGGGAAAGTTGGAAACAAAGAAGAATTGGCAGTTGGAAAATATGACTTTGGTGATAGAAACGATGCTGGAGATTGCATGATTGAATTTTGCAGGACCAAGGACTTCTTCATTGGGAATACCTTTTTCACCAACATGAACAGCGACTGTACACGTGAACCTCGCCAGATGGAATATACAGGAATCAAATCGACTACGTCTATGGAAAGAGACTATGGAGAAGCTTAACACCATCAGTCACAGCGAGGCCAGGGGGCCAACTATGGAACAGACCATCAATTCCTCATATGAAAGTTCAAATTGAAGCTGAAGAAAATTAGAACAAGCCCATGAGAGCCAAAGTATGACCTTGAGTATATCCTACCTGAGTTTGGAGACCATCTTGAGAATAGGTTAGATGTGTGGAACACTAATGACCGAAGACCAGAGGAGTTGTGGAATGGCATCAAGGACATCATAATGAAGAAAGAAAGAGGTCATTAAAAAGACAAGAGAGAAAGACACAAATGGATGTCAGAAGAGACTCTGAAACTTGCTCTTGAACATCGAGTAGCTAAAGCAAAAGGAGAAAATGATGAAGTAAAAGAGCTGAACAGAAGATTTCAAAGGGTGACTCAAGAAGAAAAAGTAAAGTATTATGATGACATGTGCAAAGACCTGGAGATAACAACAACAACAACGATGTGCTCGGTAGGTAACCAAAAGTTTGGAGGTTTGTGTCCACCCAGAGGTGCCTCAAAAGAAAGGCCTTGTGATCCACTTCCCAAAAAGCCAGCCACTGGAAACCCTGTGGAGCACAGTTCTGCTCTGAGACACACTGGCTTTCCATGAGTCACAGCTGACTTTTCAGTAACTTTTTATTTTTTGAATGATATGTTAATGATGCACACTTCAATTTTAGAGCAACCCCTAAAACTGATTGTATTAGATTCTTACAGCTGCTGTCCCGAATACCAAACACATAATGGCTCAAAACAATACGAATATATTATCTTACAATTCTGAAGGTCAGAAATCTAAAATGAGTCTTAAGGACTTAGAAGCAAAGTGTAGCGGAGCTGCATTCCTCCTGGAGCTCTGGAAGAAAATGCAGTCCTTGCCTCTTCCCACATCTAGAAGCCACCTGCACTCCTTGGCTCAAGGCTGCATCACTCCAGCCTCTGCTTAAATTGTCTCATCTTCTTCTTTAACACTTCTGCTTCCCTCATCCGTGTTTTCAGAACAGTTGTCATTACAATGGCCCAACCAAATAATCCAGGATCATCTCCTTATCTAAAGGCCTAACAACAACACTTTGTCTATCGAATTTGCACTAATTATTAGTATATGGGACTTTCATATACTAATTGCAGAAGGTAAATTATTAATTTTTAGAAGATCAGTCGACAGTGATTATCTAAACAAAAGAATCCCTGGGTAGTGTAAATGGTTAATGAGCTCAGCTGCTAACCAAAAGGTTGGATTTTGGAACCTACCCAGAAGCACCTCAGAAGAAAGGCTTGGTGATCTACTTCTGAAAACTCAGGCTCTGAAAGTCCCGTGGAGCACAGTTCACCTCTGACACGCGTGGGGTCGCCATGAGTCCAAGTCGGCAAGACAGCAGCTGGACCTGGTGGGAATCGAACAATGTTGTTCACGCTCTGACCCAACCATCTGACTTCTAGGAACTGAGTCTAGCCCACAGAAGTCCCAGCACTGAGGACATAGAGTACAAGGTCAAGTACTGAAACACTACAATTTTTTTGTAAAATGCAATAACTTAAAAGCTCATGAATGTAGAGCTGAATGAATCAATGATGATCCCCGTACAATGGAACGTTCCAGCGACATTTGAAAGACAAAACACTGGCTTAGAAAGATCACACTTGTTCATGATTTGGTGAAAAAAGAAAAAAGTCAAATTGCAGACCGATGTAGAGTGTGACCATATTTTTGGTAAAAGAAAAAAGAATCAAACAAATTATACCAGCATGCACGACCCCCTCGGTGAACCTGCTCACACTCACAGACAGGCACACACTCACACACAGGCACACGCATGTGCACACACACAGGCTTGGAAGTGGAGACCCCACACTGCCCACAAAGGCCAGGACTGTGATTAGGAGGAACAGAGGGGAGTGTCTTCACTCTTGACTCCAAAAACTTTTGAATTGCTTGAATGTTTCATACAGGTTCGGTTTCTCTAATTTTGCAAACCAAGACTTTTCAAGTACTATACTATCCCACGCTGTGAAGCCTCTTCCAAAAGCAGAAGTGGAACTGAGGAGCGGTCTTCTTCCCCTTGTGGTTTTTCCATGGCAAGGTGACCTACTCAAGGTCAGGGGCCAGTTCAGGGGAGAACAAGGAGTAGAACAGAGGGAGGAATTTTTCTCTATGAGGTCATTCCAATGCACAGAAGAACGTTATGGCTAAAAGGTAGAGAAAAGGAAAGGTTGGGGAGGGGCTCTGGGCCCAGGAAGACCCCCCCTGTCACCCAGGGAGGCGGCCTTGCCAGTGAAATCCACTGGGTCTGTCTGAGGTTCTGTGCTTGTCTCCTGCTTGCCCTCTGGGGGCCTCCGAGGGACTTGCGGGCTTCAACTCCAGCCTTGGAGGTTAGGGAGTCCAAACAGGGTTGGCGACAGGGGCCCAGAGGTCCAGGATTCCCAGCACACTGCAGGCCCCAACACAAACAACCACCCCTAATTGGCCATGCGAGGCCCAAGTACCCCCCCCCGTGCCAGGCACAGAGAAAAGTCCCTGCAGCGACTACATGGTGCAGGCTCCGTGGCATCACGCCACCCAGACACAGGGACCAGGCAAGGAAGAGCTGTGCTGAGCCTCCCTGCCTCCACGGAGGATCCTACAGCTTTCTGCACCAGAACCTGGAGCACCCAGACCCTGTTGGGACCCAGGTACCCCACCTGCCCCCTTCCCTTGCTCACTTCATTGCAGAGGGGCCAGGTTTGCACAAGTAGGGCATCACCATCAGTACAGACCAGGAGTCAGGAGCCTGGCAACCCAGGAGCACAGGTTCTGGCTGTGTGGCCTTAGGCAAGCCACGACCATCATCTGGAAAAGGTAAGTTCAGGGCACCCTCTGCAGGGCTCCAGAGAGGTTGAAGAGAGCTTGTGTTGGAGGGAGTCTGAGGGTGGTATATATATATATACTAAGCACTCAGAAATTGCTCTCAGCAAGTGAAGAACTGACCACACACCTGCCCTGGCCCAGCATTGGTCTTGGGCTTCAGGGTCATTTGGCCTGAAGGGAAAGATTACATGTTCATGATGAAGAGGGGACCAGGAGCACACTGGGCTCCCCCATGACCATGAATCCATCTCTCAGGCTGAAATCAAGGCCATCAGACTTCTGGGCACACTCTGCTACAGGGCATAGTCTGCATCAGGGATATGAAGACAAAGGAGGCCAAGTCCAGGTGCCAGGACGTCTAGGTTCAGTAGGAATGCAGACATGTAAACAAATACCTGCAATGCATAGTGACAAGTGCAACAAGAGGGTTGTGACCCAGTCCCTTGACATCACAAAACAAAAAACCAAACCTGTTGCCATTAAGTCAGTTCCCATTCATAGCAATCCTATAGGACATGGTAGGTCTGCCCCAGAGGGTTCCCAAGACTATAATCTTTATGGAAGCAGACTGCCACATTTTCTTCCATGAAACAGCTGGTGGATTTAAACAGCCAACCTTTCAATTAACAGCTGAGTGCTTAACCATTACACCACCAGGGCTCCTGTGATGACACAAAGGAGGAAACAAATACATCCAAGTGTGAGGAAGACATGACAGCTGGCCACACCCACAGGGGGAGGGGGCTGGAGAGTCCATCCTGGCAGAGTGAGAAAGAATCAGAGAAGGCAGACCACATGCCCCCAGGCTGGAACTGAGCTCCCCTGGCAGGTGTGGGGTGAGCAAGCTCAAGCTGAGATTGCTACTGTGCGTTCTTCAGGTGCTGGAAGAACTACTGCCTGGTTTGAATTGGGGAGTCAATGATACAATTTGTAAAATTAGCGTAGGGTGCGAAGGCTGTGTAGGAAAGAAATTACTGAGTGGACAAAATGGAGCCCGTGAGAAGCCCATGGCAACCATCCGAAAGAGAGGTGAGAAGAATGAGGTCGGGTACAAGTTGGTGGAGAGGAGAAAAATTGAGTGCAGAGAGCTGGCAGGAGGTAGTGAATGTTGAATACGGCAGGAGAGGAAAAAGGACTGGGTTTGGGGACTGGAGGACAGCAGTACCCTCAAGCCAGGCAGAAGGCACTTCCATGGGGATGACAGTTTTGAACATGATGACTTGGGGTGCTGGTGGGACTTCCTGGAGGACATATCCAATTGCCATTTGGAGATGTAGGTCTTTAGTGCAGGAGAGAGTTGGAGCTTTTATTATCAGGGCCCCTCAAAGTGTGGTCTTCAGACCCACATCATCAGTGTCACCCGGGGATTTGTTGGAATGGCAGATGACCCGGATCTACTGAATTCAAATCTCTGGGTATGGAGGCCAGGGATCTGTGGTTTCTCAAGTTCTCCAGGTAATTCTGATTCACGCTAATGTTTGAGAGGCACTGAATTAAGAAGTAAAGTGTTTGGAGACACCACCATTCCAGCGTGGTCAGGGAACCAGGCAAGCAAAGGAGATGAGGGAAAGCAGTGAGAGGCAGGTCAGCTACCAGGATAGACTGTGGTTGCCAACACCAAGGAAAAATATTTGTTATAGAGGGAGGAAGTAGGGTGTTGAAGGCTGCTGGTACACCCCGAACAAGGAGTCCTGGAGGTGCAATAGTTAAGCATTCGGCTGCTAACCAAAATGTTGGCAGTTCAAACTCACCCAGCAGCTCAGCAGTAGAAAGAAGTGGCAATCTGTTCCAGTAAAGACTACAGCCTAGGAAACTTTATGGGGCAGTTCTACTAGTCCCATGGATGGCACCTAATGAGGAATAACACCCAAAGTGACTTGAGTGCAGGGCCATTTCTAAGTCCTCTCAGCATCTCCCACGGCAAACCTCTGACCCTTCACAATGCGGGTGATAGATAGGTAAGTGTGAATGCAAGAAAGTGCAGCAAATGTTTTCTTTTCAACCTGGTCTGAGCTCCTCCAGGAAGGAGGAGGAGGTGGCAGCTGCCCCTCGGGTTGGCAAGGGTCCTCAGGAACCTTGGGTGAAGTGCTCCATCCCTTTGGCCCTGGCTACCACACATTTGCAGAAATGTGCATGGAAGAAACCTACAGTCAAGGAAATGATCACAAAGCAAACACCCCGTAACCACCACGCAGGTCAAGAAATAGAACATTCCCAGAGGCTAAGAAGTTCTCAAGTGTCCTCTTAACCACAAATTCCTCTCGTCCATGAAAAGATAACCATGGTCTTGATGTTTAGGTTGGTGGGTTCTATGGTTTTCTCTTCTAAGCACGTATCCCTGAAGCATTTTCCTTCAGGTTCCCCAACTCTTAGAACGTTCATATTAAGCTGACTCGTATCATATGTGTTCTTTTCTGTCTGGCTCCTTTTGCTTGATGTTACGCTCATGGGACTGATTCACATTGTTATGTGTACAAGTAGTTTGTCCATTTTCGCTGTTCTGTTGTACTCCATCAGACAAATATGCCATTATTTATGGATCTGTTCAGTTGTGATGGATATTTGAGTTGCTCCCCACTTGCAGCGTTTAAGATCAATGCCACGGGGATCAGTCCTGCACGCGTCTGCTAGTGCACAGGTGTGCACATATCTGTTGGGTAAATACCTTCAGGAGGCACAGTTAGGTCATAAGTAAGGCTAGTATCTTCAACTCTAGTAGAAACGCCAAACAGCTTGCCCTAAATTATATCAGCAGTTCTAAACACATGAGCGTTCCGGTTGCCCCCCATCCTCCCCAACACCAGTTCTTGCTGTCCGTCTAATTTTAGCCAGCCAGGTGGGTGTGCAGCAGTATCTCACCAGGGCCTTAATTTGCCTTTTCCTGATGATTAGCCAGGTTGTGCTCAATTTCAAGTGCTTTTTGGCCATTTGGATATTCTCTTCTGTAAAGCACTTCTGCAAGTCTCTCACCAGTATTTTTACTTATTTGTCTGTAGGATTATTTATATACCTTTAGTACACGTCCCTTGTCCATTGTGTGTATTGCAAGTATCTTCTCCCAAGCTGTGGTCTGCCTTTTCACACTCTGAATAGTAGCTCAGTGTTTATGTAGTCCAATTCACCAAATGTTTTCTCTCTGTTTAGTATTTTTTGTTCCCTCTTTGGCAAATTTAAGAAGCCTGTCCCTACACTGAGGCCACAAAGATATTCTCCTATATTATATTCTAGGACATTCATTCTTTTGCTGTCATATTTAGGTGTACTCTCAACTGGTGGCGCAGTGATTAAGAGATGTGTCTGCTAAGCAAAAGATCAGCAGTTTGAATCCACCAACTGCTCCTCAGAGACCATATGGGGCCGTTTTACTCTGTCCTATAGGGTCGCTATGAGTTAGAATCGACATCACACCAACAGGTCTGTGTTTTTTGTTTTTGTTTTTTGATTTGGTCTCAGCTGGCAAACGATTTTTGTGTACAGTGTGCGGTAAGGGTCAAATTTCACTCTTTAAATGATATGTATCCAGTTGTCCCAGATTTTTCACTTTTCTGTAGTGCTAACTCTTTGATAAATTGAGTGTATCTAAACACAGGGTCAGTTTCTAGGCCTCTGCTCTATCTCATTGGTCTACTTGTCTAGCCTCATGCCATTATCACACTATCTTCATTACTGTAAACTATGAGTCAATATCTAGTAGGAAAAGTCCTTCCACTCTGCTTTTCTTCTTCAAGACTATCTTGGATATATTTGAATTTGCCCATTTCAATATAAATTTGAGGATCAGCTTGTTAAGTTCCACAAATAAAGTGCATTGGGATTGCATTGACGCAGTTTAGTTTTTGGGAAATTGACATTTCTGTGGTATTAAGTTTTCCAGCTTATGAGCTTGGCATATCCCATCATGTTGTTTAAATCTGCTTTGGTTTGCCAATGTTGTTGTTGTTGTTAGGTGCCATCGAGTCAGTTCTGACTCATAGCAACCCAATGCAGATCAGAACAAAACAATTCCCTGTCCTGTGTCATCCTCAGAACTGTTGCTATGCCTGAGCCCATTGTTGCAGTCACTGTGTCAGTCCATCTGGCTGAGGGTCTTCCTCTTTTTTGCCCACCCTCCTCTTTACCAAGCATGATATCCTTCCCCAGGGACTGATCCCTCCTGATAACATGTCCAAAGAATGTGAGACATGATCTGAGCATCCTTGCTTCTAAGGAGCATTCTGCTTATACTTCATCCAAGACCGATTTGTTCATTCTTTTGGCAGTCCCTGGTATATGCAATACTCTTTGCCAACACCACAATTCAAAGACATCAGTTCTCCTCCGGTCTTCCTTATTCATTGTACAGCTTTTGCATGCATATGATGTGATTGAAAACACTATGGCTTGGGTCAGTCACACATTAGTCTTCAAGGTGACATCATTGCTTTTCAACATTTTAAAGAGGACTTTTGCAGCGGATTTCCCCAATGCAATGTGTCTTTTGATGTCTTTATTGCTGCTTCCATGGGTGTTCATTGTGGATCCAAGTAAAATGAAATCCTTGACAACATCAATCTTTTCTCCATTTATCATAATCTTGCTTACTGGCCCAGCGCTGAGGATTTTTGTTTCTTTATGTTGAGGTGTAATCCATACTGAAGGCTGTGGTCTTTGATCTTCATCAGTAAGTGCTTCAAATCCCCTTCACTTTCAGCAAGGGAGGTTGTGTCATCTGCCTAACACAGTTGTTAATGAGTCTTCCTCCAATCCTGATGCCCCGTTCTTCTTCATATAGTCCAGCTTTTAGATTTATTTGCTCAGCATACGGATTGAATAGCTATGGTGAAAGGATACAACCCTGACACACACCTTTTCCACTTTAAACCATGTGGTATCCCCTTGTTCTGTTCAAGCGACTGCCTTTTGATCTATGTGCAAATCCTTCATGAGCACAATTAAGTGTTCTGGAATTCTCATTTTCTGCAATGTTATCCACAACTTGTTATGATCCACACAGTTGAATGCCTTTGCATAGTCAATAAAACACAAGTAAACCTCTTTCTGGAATTCTCTGCTTTGATCCGGGATTCATCTTACACCAGCAATGATATCCCTGGTTCCACATCCCCTTCTGAATCCGGCCTGAATTTCTGGCAGCCCCCTGGCGATATACTGCTGCCACTGCTTTTGAGTGATCGTCAGCAAAATTTTGTTTGCATGTGATGTTAACGGTGTTGTTAGGTAATTTCCGTATTTGGTTATCACCTTTCTTGGGAGCAGGCATAATATGGATATCTTCCAAGAGGTTGGTCAGGTAGCTGTCTTTCAAATTTCTTGGCATAGACAAGTGAGTACTTCCAGTGCTGCATCCATTTGTTGAAACATCTCAGTTGGCGTCCCATTAATTCCCGGAGCCTTGTTTTTCACCAATGCCTTCAGTGCAGCTTGGACTTTTTCCTTCAGTACCATCACTTACTGATCATACGTTACCTACTGAAATGCTTGAATGTTGACCAAGTATTTTTGATATGGTGACTCTGTGTATTCCTTCCATCTCCTTTTGATGCTTCCTGCATCTTTTAATATTTTCCCTGTAGAATCCTTCACTATTTAGTGCAACTCAAGGCTTGAATTTTTTCTTCGGTTCTTTCAGCTTGAGAAATGCTGAAGGTGTTCTTAACTTTTGGTTTTCTAACTCCAGGTCTCTGCACATGTCATCGCAATACTTTACTTTGTCTTCTCGAGCCTCCCTTTGAAATCTTCTGTTCAACTCTTTTACTTCATCATTTTTTCCTTTTGCTTTAGCTGCTCAGTGTTCAAGAGCAAGTTTCAGAGTCTCTTCTGACATCCGTTTGGGTCTTTTCTTTCTCTCCTGTCTTTTTAATGACCTCTTGCTTTCTTCATGGATGATGTCCTTGATGTCATTCCACAATTCATCTGACCTTTGGTCATTAGTGTTGAATGTGTCAAAGCTATTCTTGAGATGCCCTCTAAATCCACGTGGGATGTACTCAAGGTCTTATTTTGGCTCTCATGGACTTGTTCTAATTTCCTTCATTTTTAACATGAACTTCCATATGTGTAATTGATGGTCTGATCTGCAGTTGGCCCCTGACCTTGTTCTGATGGATCATATTGAGCTTTTCCATCATCCCTTTCCACAGATGTAGTGGATTCGATTCCTGTGTATTCCATCTGGCAAGGCTCATGTGTATAGACGCCGTTTATGTTGGTGAAAAAAGGTTTTTGCAATGAAGAAGTCATTCATCTTGCAAAATTCAATCGTGCAATCTCTGGCATCGTTTCTAACACCAAGGTCGTATTTTCCAAAGACTGATCCTTCTTCTTTGTTTCCAACTTTTGCATTCCAATTACCAGTAATTATTAGTGCATCTGGATTGCATATTCCATCAATTTCAGACTGCAGAAGCTGGTAAAAATTTTCAGTTTCTTCATCTTTGGCCTTAGTGGTTGGTGCATAAATTTGAATAATAATTGCATTAACTGGTCTTCCTCGTAGGCATATGGATACTATCCTGTCACTGACAGCATTGTACTTCAGGATAGATCTTGATATGGTCTTTTTGACAATGAATGTACTGCCATTCCTCTTCAAGGTGTTGTTCCCGGCATAGTAGACCATATGATTGTCCCATTCAAAATGACAAATTCCAGTCCATTTCAGCTCACTAATCCCTTGGATATCAATCTTTCTAAGTTCCATTTCATCTTTGATGCTTGCAAATTTTCCTAGATTCATACTTCTCCAATAGTTTTATGTAAAAATGTTTTTCCCATATTGGCCATGGATATTTGCACATTATTTTTAAATCATATCCCTTTTGCCTTTTCATTTTCTGTTTGTTGCTGGTACACAGAAATAAAATCAATTTTATATGTCGATCTTGTTTTCAGTAAACTTTCCAAATTCATTTATTAATTTTAATAATTTATCTGTAGCTTACTATGGGTGTTCTATGCACACAATCATATCATCTGTTATTAATGATGGTTTTTATTCTTTCTTCCAAGAAGCACAATAACTATCATTTCTTTCTCTCACCTAAAGGAACTGGTTAGGATATCCGGTATAATGTTGAATGTAACTGAAGAGATTGGGCAATATTGTCTTGCTCCCATCTCAATGGAAAGCTTTCAGGATTTCACCATTAAAGATGTTTCATCATTAAAGATATTTGTAGATGCCATTTATCAGGTTAAGACATTCTCCTCTATATTGAATGCCAGATTTTATCAAGTGCTTTTTCTGAGTTTATTGCAATAATATGATTTTCCTCTTTATTCTGTTAAAGTGATGAATAACATTGATTTTCCAGTATTAAACAACTTTGCATTCCTGTGCACATGTCATCTTTTTTATATATTACTGAAATAGATTGAGAAATTTGCATTTATGTTCATGAATAAGAATATTATGTATATTTCTTTTCTTATAATGTCTTGTCACACCTTGATATCGACATTATCCATGCTCCCTAAAATAACATGGAAAGTGGCCCCTCTATTTTTTTTTTCCTTCTGGAATATTTTGTGTAAAATTAGCATTTTTTCTTCCTGAAATATTTGATAGACTTTACCAGGAAAGCCATCTGATCCTGAAACCTTTTCATTGGAAAGATTTTGAAGTGTACATTCAATTTCTTAAATGAGTATAGGACTTCCTGGTTTTCTATTATAAGGTCAGTTTTGGAAGGTTATATTTTTCTAGTTAGTTCTCAAGTTTATCAAATTTTCAACTTTATTAAAACCAAGCTGTTGATGATATTACCCCACTCTCCTCTCTGTGTTTTTAGGATCTCTGCTAATGTCCCCCTTTCATTCCTGACATTGTATCCTTTCTCCTTTATACATCATTAATCTTGCCAATTTTACTCGTTTTTTAAAATAATTAACTTTTGGTGTAAGTTCTATTACATGCTTGCTTTCTATTTCATATATAAGTGCTCTTATCTTTAGGTTTTAAGCACACCACGTCATTTAGTGCTTTCTACTTCATTGCCTCTGTCTTTCTCCTTTTCTGCCTTTGGCACATTGAAACAATGTGTTATTATACGTTTTGCTTATATTAGCTTGGAAATTGTACATTCTTTTACTCTTTTTTTGGTGGCTGCTGACAAATAACACAATGTGTGTTCTTCACTTAATGAAACTAACGTTAGTTTATCCTAGCATGCATCAATGTATCGTTCCTTTTTATGGCTGAATACTATTCCATGGTAGTAATACCAATACCCAAAACCACTGCTCTTGATTTGATTCCAACTCACAGCAACCCCATAGAACTGAGTACAATGGCCCCATAAGGTTTCCAAGGTGCCAAATCTTTAAGGAAGAAGACTGCCACATCTTTTTCCTGCAGAGCAGCGGGTCAATTCGAACCATCAACCATTTGATCAGCAGCCGGACACTTACCCACTGCACCACCAGGGCTCCTTATGGTATGAATAAACCAAATATTTGTGTCTCTTCCGTTTTTCCTCCTGTTATCAATTTTTAGTTTCATCCCATTGTGGTCGGAGAAGACACTTGGTATGAATTCAATCTCTTCAAAATCATTCAGACTTCTTTTGTGGCCTAACAGATGGTCTATCCTGGACAATGATCCACATGCACTTGAGAAGAATGTCTATTCTGCTGTTGCTGGGTGGAGACTTTTACAGATGTCTATTAGGTCTAGTTGGCTTCTAATGCTGGTCAAGCCTTCTACTTCTTGCTGTCCTTCTGTCTGCTGATTCTATCCATATTCAAAGTCAGGTATTGAAGTCTGCAGCTATTACTGTTGAACTCATATTCATTCTTAAAGGATAGTTTGAGTGGGTATAGAATTCATGTTGGGAATTATTTTGTTAGAGTACATTAAAATATCATTTCATTGACTCTGATGTATATATATATATATATCTAGTAAAAAGTCACTTGGCAGTCTTAATTTTGCAGTTGCTTCTCTGAAGTATTATGCCTTTTTTTCTCAGGTTGCTTTGAAGATTTTTCTCTTTATCTTAGTTTTAACTTTTGTTTCTTTGTTTTGTACTATCGAAACCCTGGCGGTGTAGTGGTTAAGTGCTACGGCTGTTAACCAAAAGGTTGGCAGTTCGAATTCACCAGGCACTCCTTGGAAGCTCTATGGCGTGGTTCTACTCTGTCCTATAGGGTCGCTATGAGTTGGAATTGACTTGATGGCAGTGGCTTTGGTTTTTTGGATTTTGGTACGCTTAGTGTGGTCTTCTTTGCGTTAATCCTGCTTTGATGTTATAGGGTACACAAATCTATGGTTTAATGTCTTTCATTATCTTAAGAAAATATTCAGCCATTATCTCTCCAAATACTGATTCAGCCCTTTTCTCTTTTTCCTCTTTTTTAGTATTTTTTTAATACTTCACATGTGTTAAGTTTTCTCACTGTATCTTCTATGTCTCTGACCTCTTTCTGATTTTTCTATCCTTTTTTCTCTTCATGCTTCATTATGAATATTTTCTGCTGACTTGTATTCTAGGTCACAAATTCCCTCTTCAGCTATGTCTAATCTGCTATTTAACCCACTCAATCAGTACTAGATTTTAGTCATTTTACTTTTTTGAAAAATTGTATGTGTGATTATTTTTATAATTTCCATATCTCTGCTAAAATTCTTAATCTTGTCTTTTATTCTCCCAAACATAAAGTTTTAGTTATTTCAAAGTTTATGTTCACTAACTCCAAAGACTGACACCTCTGAGATTTTTTCTATTATCCATTGTTTCTGCTGTCTTAATTCATATTGCCTTAACTCCTCAATTCTTATATTGTCTCTCTGCTATTGCTTATGCAAAATTTTTATAGAAAAAACCTGAAGCCTGACATTAGGTGTCTTCCTCTTGATAAACTGCATTGTAATTTTTTTTCAAGGTATCAGAGACACTGGCTCTCAGAACACCTTAATCCAATTTCAGTAATTGAAATGATCAGAAGCTGAGCTGCAGACCTACTCCTTATTTAAACTTTGCCCATGAATGAATTTGTGTTGGCCTTTAGTAACCATCTGCTTTCACCATCTACTCCAAAAGACATGAAAAACTCACTGCTTAGCCACTTGGCCTCTCAGACTACCTCTTCAAAACTAACTTAAACCTCCAGGGATATAAGCCATGCTTTCAAAGCTGGGCTCATCCCTCTGGTCTTCTGTGAGCTCTGTTCAGTAATTATTCACTAAATCATTAACTCTCCTATGGCTTGAATCAGATGTTGTCGTTTGGGTTTCTAATAGTCATCACCAGGAAGTGTAGTCTGGCTTACCTAATCCAGTATTACTGTAAGTGGAATTTCCTATCCTAGTCTGAGGCCCCAGGACCATGCCAACATTGAGAAATGGCAATGCTTCCGTGGTCTCTTTGCATGAGTTTGTGCTAGTGGGATTTGAGGGTGGGCTGAAGATCCAGGTCCTGCTCTTTGCTGTATTCTTGACCCTCTATATGGTGACTGTACTGGGGAACCTCACAATGATCGTGGTCATCACACTGGACGCCCGCCTCCATTCCCCGATGTACTTTTTCCTTAAGAACCTCTCCTTCCTGGACCTCTGCTACTCATCTGTCATTGCTCCCAAGGCCCTTTCAGACTTCTTCTCCTCAAGAAAAATCATCACCTTTGCTGGCTGTGCCACCCAACTCTTCTTCTTTGCTCTACTGGTCACCACTGATGGTTTACTTCTGGGTGTCATGGCCTATGACCGCTTCATGGCCATCTGCAACCCCCTGCGCTACCCAGTCACCATGTGCCCCTCAGCCTGCACCCGCCTGGTACTGGGCACTTACTGTGGAGGCTGCTTCAACTCCATTGTGCAGACCAGCCTCGCTCTCCGTGTGCCATTCTGCAGCTCCAACCACATCAACCACTACTTCTGTGACTTGCCTTCTCTGCTCCGGATCGCCTGTGCCAACACAGCCCTCAATGAACTGGTCATGTTTGGCATCTGTGGGCTGATCATCGTGGGTGTGACATGTGTGGTTCTTGTCTCCTATGGCTATATCACAGTGACCATCCTGAGGATGCGTTCAGCAGCTGGGCGCCACAAGGTCTTCTCAACATGTGGTTCCCACATGACTGCAGTGACTCTCTTTTTTGGGACTGTCTTTGTGATGTATGCCCAGCCAGGAGCCATTGAGTCCATGGAGCAGGGCAAGGTGGTCTCCATCTTCTACACCCTGGTCACCCCCATGCTCAACCCCCTCATATACAGTCTGCGGAACAAGGATGTAAAGGAAGCCCTAAAGAGGCTGGGTCAGAAACATGCAGCTACATGAAGGGGGCAGCCAGGGAGAGACGGAGTATCTTGAGAACTCAGCGAAAGGAGAGCCTTTTGGTTGGGGTGGATCAGGAAATTCCTTCCATTGTTCTTTCCTTCATTCAATCAACTTTTATTTAAAGCACACTATGTATCTTGTATTTGCAAACTACTTGGAAAGATGCATATGACAATGTTGTTGTCCGCTAAGAACCAATAGTCCAATGGAGCAAAAATAATAAAATTTATTGTGTTGTTTGCAACTTATGAAGAAGTAAATTTATTACAATAATGGCACAAAGTACAGAATGAGTACATGTAAGTTTACACTGTTAGGGCTTCAGGGTAATTCAGTGATGGAAAGGATAGTATTTCCAACAACTTGTGCTGAAAAACTTGATATCCATATGCAAAAATATGAATCTCAACCCTAATAATAATTAACTCAAAATAAATAAAATCTCTAAATGTAAGAGCTAAAATTTTAAAACACATAGAAGAAAATAAAGGAAGACATTTGAGAGTTTAGATTAGGCAAAGATTTCTTAAATAGGACAAAATAAGCACAAGACATTGAGGGAGAAATTTGATAAATATGACTTTATCAAAATTTAAAAAAAAGAAAAAATTTTTGCATTTCCAAAAATTAGTTAAAAAATAAAAAGTTCAGCCATAATCTAAGAGAAAATATTTGTAAAATACATATTTGATAGAAGACATATCTGGAATATATGAGGAACTCCTACAATTCAACAGGAAGAACACAAAGAACCCAATCTAAAAAATGGGAAAAATCTTTGAACAAACTTTTATAAAAGAAATATAAGAATAGGAAATAAGCACATGAAAAGAATTTCAACATCATTATACATTGCAGAAATGCAAATTAAGACTACAATCGAGATATCAGTACACATCCAGTAGAATGGCTAAAATTGAAATGATTAATAATACCAGGTATTAATGAGGATGCAAGACCTATCCATCCAAAATTATATATCTTTACTGAAGGGCTTGAACTTTAACCTAAATAAAATGAGAGGCATTAGAGATTCATAGATTCAAGTGTAGGGACACTTAATATAGCAATTAGACTGATTCTCTCCAAATTAACCTATAGATTTAGTACAAATCAAGTTAAAATTTCAGTAGGTTTCAGAACGGAACTTGCAAAACTAATTACAAAATCCAAAGAGGCAAGAATAGCCAAAAAATTGTAAAGGAGAAGAATGAGAAGGAAGAGACAAATTGGCCAATGAAAATGAAAGCCACAGTGAGAAAATATTTATACCTGTTTAATGGGCAAAAAAATAAATTTGGCACTATAAAGGGTTAAAAATTATGTAGATCGATGGAATATCATACACATTGTTTATGAAACTGAAAATTGATAAAACACTTTAAAAACAATTTGGCATTATCTTTAAAGTCAAATTTTTGCATACTCAACAACACAAAAATTCTTCCAGATATAAAAGAGACTTCGTAACATCATTGCTTGCACCAAATAATAATGATAAAGAAAGCTGGAGGTAACCTAATGCCCATCAACAGAGAAATGAAAACATTGTGTTATTCAGCAATATTTTATAAACAATAAAATATTACTCAGCTTTGAAAATTAATGGACTGCCATTTTGTTGTTGTTAGTTGCTTCAAGTTGATTCCAACTCATGGGGACCCCATAAGTGCAGAGTAGAACTACTGCATAGGGTATTCAAGGCTGTGACCTTTCAGAAGCAAGTCAACAAGCTTGTCTTCCAAGGCACCTCTAGGTGGGTTTGAACTGCCAACTTTTCAGCTAGCTGTCAAGCACTTAAACATTTGCCGTACCCAGTACTGCCGCTTTAGTAACCCCCCCCACAAAAAGGATGAATCTTAGAAAAATAAGGCTGTGTGCAAAAAGCAAGGACCGAAAGGCCACAAACAGAATGAAACATTTCTATAGTTAGAGTGCTAGAATATAAAGTAGTATACTAACTACACGTACAGACACACATATATACAGAAAGAGAAATACGTGATAAAATAAAACAAAAAGAAGCAAGAGAATTATAAGCCTAAAGTTCAGACCCAAAAAAGTTCAGAATGGTGAAAAAAGGAGGGATAGATGTAAGCTATACAGATAATTTTTTAATTTATGAGTTCAGTGATGTAGTCACAAGCATTAATTATATTACGCCTTCTCCTCCCTTATCAACTATCTCCTTATCCAAATTTTCAAAGTTACAGTAATAGTAAAAAATCAACTATTAGGCTATTTTGCACAATAACTACATACAACTGGTTGTAATGAATGCCAGGGTGCTAGCTATGATGGTTAAGGTTATGTATTGACTTGGCTGGGCCATGCCTCTCAGCGGTTTGGCAGTTATGCAATGATGTAACTTGACAGGTATGTAATGTTGTAATTTCATAGGTATGTAATGATGTAGTCGCCCTCCATTTGGTGATCTGTTGAGATCATCCTTACTTTTTGCATACCACCGATTTCACATGATGACCTGGTCTTTTGAAACGAACCATGTCGATAAGTGAGGAAAGGGTGTATTAGAAAGTAGAACAAAGTTGCATAAGATAGAGCACGAATGGGCCATTATCAAAAGTGTGTCCTAAGCCAAGGATTTTAATTAGTCCACTTCTTTGTGCCTTATGTGCACATTTTAAAAAGGAAAAGGGAACCAAGAGGTTTGGCCGGCAGGTAGACAGGTAAAAAGGGATCAAAAACATGTGTAAAGAGCAAGAGATTTTTAGAAATGAACTTGAAGATTAGAAAAAGAATCAAAAAGAACTTCTAGAAATGAAAAATATAATTATTAAAATTAAAAATTCTGTTAGCAGATTATATGGCAAAGTAGGCACCATCGAATATAGAATTAGAAAACTTAAAGATAGATCTAAAGAAATTGTCCAGGACGCAGGGCAGAAAGGCAAATAAATGTAAAATACATATTATAAAAATGAGGTGACAGTGCCAAATACGCATCTAATAAGAGTTACAAAAGATGAAACAAAAGAAAGTGAGTAAGAAGCAATATTCAAAGAGAATTGATGGCCAATAATTGGTCATAGACACTAAACCTTAGGGTCTGAAATTCCAGACAATCCCAAGGAAGACTCAACGAAAGTACAGATGACATACATCATAGTAAAACTTTAGAACATCAAAGACAAAAAGAGACCTTAAAAGCAACCGGAGAGAAAAGACAGGCTACTACAAAGTAATATCATTTAGGCTGGCACTAGTTTCTTAACGTCGTTAGGTGCCGTCCAGTCAGTCCAACTCATAGCAACCTTATGTACAACAGAACAAAGCACTGCCCAGTCATGCCATTCTGATAATCGTTGTTATGCTTAAGCCCATTGTTGCAGCCACTGTATCAATCCTTCTTGTTGAGAGTCTTCCTCCTTTTCACCAAGCATGATGACTTTCTCCGGGGACTGATCCCTGCTGACATGTCCAAACTATGTGAGATGCAGTCTCGCCATTCTTTCTTCTGAGGAGCATTCTGATTGTACTTCATCCAGGATAGATTTGTTCATTTGTTATGGCAGTCCATGGTATATTCAATATTCTTCTCTAACACCACAATTCAAAGGTGTC
Source organism: Elephas maximus indicus (assembly GCF_024166365.1). Classification (NCBI taxonomy): domain Eukaryota; kingdom Metazoa; phylum Chordata; class Mammalia; order Proboscidea; family Elephantidae; genus Elephas; species Elephas maximus. The sequence goes on from NC_064824.1 coordinate 142,147,738, forward strand.
AATTCTTCTTTGGTCCTCCTTATCCATCATCCAGCTTTCACATGCATTGGAGGCAATTCAAAATACCCTGGCTTGGGTCAGGCGCACCTTAGTCTTCAAGGTGACATCTTTGCTTTTAAACACTTTAAAGAAATCTTTTCTAGCAGATTTGCCCAATGCAATGCGTCTTTTGATTTCTTGACTACTGCTTCCATGGGCGTTGATTGTGGATCCAAGTAAAATGAAATCCTTGACAATTTCAAGCTTTTCCTCACTTATCATGATGTGGCTTATTGGTCCAGTTGTGAGGATTTTGTTTTCTTCATGTTGCGGTGTAATCCATACTGAAGGCTGTGGTCTTTGATCTTCGTTAGTAAGTGCTTCAAGTCCTCTTCACTTTCAGCAGCAAGGTTTTGTTATCTGCATAACACAGGTTGTTAATGAGTCTTCTAATCCTGATGCCCTGTTCTTCTTCTTACCATCCAGCTTCTCAGATTATGTGCTCAGCATACAGGTTGAGTAGGTATGGTGAAAGGATACAGCCCTGATGCGCACCTTCCCTGACTTTGAACCAGGCAGTATCCCCTTGTTAACTTTGCACAACTGCCACTTATCTATGTACAGGTTCCTCAGGAGCAGATTCAAGTGTTCTGGAATTCCCATTCTTCCCAAGGTTATCCATAATTTGTTATAATCCACACAGTCCAATGTCTTTGCATAGTCAATAAAACACAGGTAAACATCTTTCTGGTATTCTCTGCTTTCAGCCAGGTTCCATGTGACATCAACAATGATATCCCTGGTTCCATGTCTTCTTCTGAATCCAGCTGGGATTTCGGGCAGTTCCCTGTTGATATACTACTGCAGCCGCTTTTGAATCATCTTCAGCATAATTTTACTTGCTTGTGATATTAATGATATTGTTCAATGATTTCAGCATTTAGTGGAATTGCCTTTCTTGGGAATAGGCATAAACATGGATCTCTTCTAGTCAGTTGCCCAGGTAGCAGTCTTCCTAATTTTTTGGCCTAGACAAGTGAGCACTTCCTGCACTGCATCTGTTGGTTGAAACATCTCACCTGGTATTCCGTCGTTTCCTGGAGCCTTGGTTTCACCAGTGCCTTCAGTGCAGCGTGGACTACTTCCTTCAGTGCCATCAGTTCCTGCTTACATGTTACCTCCTGAGAATGGTTGAACTTCAACCAATTCTTTTTGGTATTGCTATTTCTTAATTGCAACAATGAAAACCTAGAAAAGAGTAGAAAATGTCTTCAAAGTGCTAATAAATAATAATTATTAGCCAACAATTGCATAGCTGAAATACCTATTAATAAAACAAGTAAATATGAAGACTTTTTTCCAACATCGAAAAAAATAGAGTTTACTATTAACAGGCCTTATAAATTCTACTTCAGCAAAGAAAGAAAAGATTGTAAAAATGTCTAAAAATCAAGAAGATATCATATACAAATAAAATAATAAATCTAAACAAACTTTGCTTAATAAAAATGTGTATATTCTTATCTCAATAAATACAATTAAAAAATACTTAATGATCCACGGAGAAGGACATTTATTTTATTGTTCATAGTGGCCCATAAGCTGGAAATAAAGTTAATGACCAGCAATAAGGGACTAGTTAAATAAATTACACCAACATCATAAAATATTTTATACCCCTTAGTAAAAATGAACTGGCTCCCAGTTCATCTAGAAGTCCTTTCAGAAAAGTCTTTCGAATAAAATTCTGTTTCATAAAATCAATGAATTTAATAAAAATTCAATTAAAATTGAAAATCCAATTTCTGTACAACATACGTTGCAGACAGGTAGACAGACAGACAGACAGGGAGAGGGAGAGAAGAGAAAATTTTTAAAGAGTCCTAAAAGGCATATTAGGAGTCCCTAGGTGGTATAGTGGAAACCCTGGTGGCGTAGTGGTTAAATGTTATGGCTGCTAACCAAGAGGTCAGCAGTTCGAATCCGCCAGGCATTTCTTGGAAACTCTACGGGGCACTTCTACTCTGTTCTGTAGGGTCACTACGAGTCAGAATCGACTCGACAGTAGTGGGTTTATAGGCGGATTACTGGTTAAGAGTTCGGCTGCTAACCAAAAGGTCAGCAGTTTGAAGAAACCCTTTGGGGCAGTTCTGCTATGTCCTATAGGGTTGCTATGAGTCGGAATCAACTCAATGGGTTTGGTCTTTTTTTTTAAGAGACACATTAGGAGTCCCGGGGTGGCACAAATGATTAAGCACTTGGTTGGCAGTAAAACCTGTCCAGAGACGCCTTGGAAGACAGGCCTGGCGATCTGCTTCCAAAAGGTCACAGCCTTGAAAACCCTATGGAGGGAGAAAAGACTGATCATGTAAAAGCTTTCCTGCCCAGTAGGGAGCCGAATCCAGCCAGAAGCCTTGGATCTGGAGGGCGTGAATGAGTGGGAACGGCTCTGCTCTGTGTTGGGAAAGCAACTCTGCGAGGTCACGGATCCCGAGGATATGATGCTCCTGGGCCAGGGCTGTGGTCTGCAGGGGAAGGGGGGTGCCCACCTGGATTGATCGGCCACAGCACCCAGGTAGGACTGCATCATTGTCAGGCTGGGTGTGTCACTGCCCAGGACAATTACAGAATTAGAAACTCAAATGGCCAGCAAATATACGAAAGGATGTCCAGCCACACCCACAATAAAGTCATGCTGACCAGACGAGCTAGCAGGTGTTTTGTTAGATGCGTGGATGTTATGCAGATTGGTGACCTTAAGTACTGGCAGGGGAGGGACATCTGTGTTTCCATGCCAACGGCAGAAGAAATCACACAACTTCTTTGGGCACAATAGGGTATCAGTGTACAAATTAGTTTCTCACCTACGGGAACATCTCCCTGAGAACAAAACTAACACACTTTGCAATGTTGTTGGTGACAGGGAAAAAAATAACCTCAATATCTATGAATCTGTTGGCTAAAGAAATTATAGTATCCATATACGAAGGTAGAGCCCTGGTGATGTAGTGGTTAAGAGCTCAGCTGCTAACCAAAAGGTCAGCAGCTGGAATCCACCAGGCGCTCCGTGGAAACCCTATGGGTCACTTCTACTCTGTCCTATAGGGTCGCTATGAATTGGAATCAACTTGAAGAAATCAAGTTTGGATTTTGGCTTTATACAAAGGGAGAGAAACTGACTCAGAGATACGTTTACAGTGCTAAGTGAAAAAATAAAATTGTAGAATGAATGAATACCATGATTTAATTTTTAGGACACCCATACCAAAAATAAATAAATGAAGCAAAGGTCACAAGTGTCCACCCACTCAGGGAAAGATTTGTTTCTAGGTGTTAATCTTTCTAAGTTTTTCCTGGATTAAGGGAGCAATGTCTCCCTTTTTACTTGATCATTTCTTAATTGTTTGGATTTCTTCATGTGGGTATTCCTTTTGAATCTTAAAACACAGAGAATGTTAAACATGTTTCTTGGGAAAAAAAGCAAAAAGAAGCTTGGTGACTACCTTCTTTAATGTTCTAATGTAAGATGGTGAGAGGGGCTGCCCAGTAGAAAACAGGTTTCCAGGTTCCTGGGGCAGGAATTTCCCCACTAGGTCACTTTTCCTCCACCAAATTGGTGGAGATGTGTTGGGTGGGGAGGGGACAGGAGGGGCTCAGGGCCCAGGAGGACACCCCTGTCACCCCGGAAGGCGGCCTCTCTACTGAAATCCACTGGAACTGTCTGAGGCTCCGTGCTTGTCTCCTGCTTGCCCTCTGGGGGTCCCTGAGCAGTTTCCAGGCTTCAGCACCAGGCTTGGAGGTAATGAGTCCAACCAAGGATGGTGACAGGGACCCAAGGGGCCAGGAGTCCCAGCACACTGCAGGCCTGAACACAAACAACCGCCCCTAATAGACCATGTGAGGCTCGAGTCCTAGCCGTGCCAGGCACAGAGAAACATCGCTACAGTGACCCCATGGTGGGGGCTCCCCCACATCCCAACACCCTGCAATGGGAACCAAGCGTGGAGGAGCTGGGCTGAGTTTCCCTCTCTCCACCAAGGACCTGGCAGCTTTCTGTACCTGAGCCTGGATCACCTGGGCCCAGCTGGGACCCAGGTACCCCACATGCTCCCTCCCCTTGCTCACTTCACTGTAGAGGGTCCAGTACTGGGTGGCTGGGGTCATCACCATCAGCACAGACCAGAAGTCAGGAGCCCAGCCACCCAGGAATACAGGCCCTGGCTTTGTGGCCTTGCGTGAGTTGTGACCGTCATGATAAATAGAGGGGACTGTGGTGAAACTGCTCAGCAGGGCGTGGGGTACAGTTGCCCTGACAACGGGTTCCCAGGAGGACAGAGGAACCTGACTTCACCCCTGCCAAGCCGAGGGCTCACCAAGAGCTGCCCTCCGCCTCCAGGACAAGGAGGCAGTACTTGTTCAAGTTCAATGTGAACAGAAATGCTTGGGGATCTTGTACAAACAGGCTCCCAGGTGATGCTGAGGCTGCTCGTCCTGGGACCTCTCTCTGAGGACAAGAGTTGAATGAAGAGCTGTGGGGTGTTCATCATAGGCCTTCCACACCACAAAGACATTTCCACTGCTCAGCTAAAGACTGATCTACTGAGCAGCCCCCGGGTTCAGCTAAACCAGCCAGAGTGATGGGCCTGTGTGTTCTCCAAACTTAAACAGGGAACATGGCTTTGCAAATAAACATACCAACAACCTTCTGGGTTCCCATGTCCTGGACAGTCAGGTTTGTGAGGAGCTGGAAGCCCCTGAGGGGAGTTACTTGTCTGGAAAATAACCACAGGGACATTAAACTGAGGGCCTCGAGGCAGAAGGAGCAAAGTGAGCTCATTTGCTGAGGCTACTGGACAGATGGGTCACAGTGGTCCTCACTGTATGTGTGTCAGTGTGGGGGTAGGCAGCCAGGGGCCACCAGCTCTGCCAGGCCTCCTGGAGCTCCTGCCCGTAGTTGGGGCAGTGCTCCACTCTGCCCTTGGCACACAGCTCCCTATTAGGGAGGTGGGGGTTCCAGTGGCATGGCAGTACTGATGGTCCCAAATGGCTGCTGTGTGAGGGTGGCAGTCAATGTCTCACTGGGAGAGGACTTTGGCCCACCCATCCTTCCATCTGTTTGAATATCTATGTTGTCACCAACCACCTTGTAGGAGCACTGTGGGGCTTGAAGGGACGTGGGGACGATTCCTCCTCTACTTCTCACCACTGACCACCCGCCTCTGCTTACACACCTCCTGGTCGGGGAGCTCACTCCCTTCAAAGGCACCCTCTCCATGATGCCCCAGGTCTGCCTCAAGGAAGCTAATCATCCACACTGAAATCAGCCTGCACAAGCACACGCACCCCAAACCCTCCCTGTGACGTCACAGCCTGCCCCCTACCACCTCTGCCCACTCCTCCTTCACTAGGGTGGCCACTCCCTCAGTATTCTGGCCAGCCTTCACAACCTACACCTGTTACCAGTCCCCCAGGTGTGGTGCCCAGCCTCTGCTCATGGCTCTCCTGTGTGGTTTGTGCCGAGGTGGGGTAGCAAGCAGCCCCTGGTGGAAGAAGTCCACACAGACTAGGACAGACATTCCAGTGCTGAGTGGCTGTTGTGCTCACAGCAAATTGAGCCCAGAGGGGAAGCTAATGGGTATGGGGGGTGCGCCAGCCACGGGGACAGTGAGGAAGATATCTCTACATGTGTCCCACCGCTCTCTGCTGGCTCTCAGACCCTGAGACTGAGCTGCTCTCCAGGATCTGCCTGACAGCTGGACTTTGGTGGCAGCCCCCTGAGACTCTCAAGGGACAGAAACCCTGACTGATGGAGGGCCACTAGAGTCCAGACAAGGAGCCCTGGTTGCACAGTGGTTAAGCGCTCCACTGCTAACTGAAATATCAGTGGTTCGAAACCACCCAGTGGCTCTGAGGGAGAAAAGAAATGACCATCTGCTTCCATAAAGATTACAGCCTTGGAAACCCTATGGGGCATTTCTACTCTGTCTTACAGGGTCACTATGAGTCAGAATCAACTCAACAGCAATGGGTCAGGGTTGCCAAGGTGGGCAGAGTCCAGCAAAGGAGACAGATAGTACTCGCAGTAGCCTGATGTGGGCTGATCCCTGTTCAGCCTCCAGCTTGCGGCGGAACTATTATAGTCACCGGGTGCATTAAGTAAACATTGCTGAGTTGCTAATTCGTGGATAAGGCAGGAAGAACAGGGTCAGATACTCAGGTAGGGTCGGGCAAGCACCTAGGAAAAACTAGGCCCATGGGGGGAGGTAAGCAAGAACTTTCAGGAGCTGGGGGGCTGACATACTGTCCCACAAGCGGGCTATTTAACTCAACTGTGTCAGGCTTTTCTGTAACCGCCCCCCCATCAATCATCCATCCAACCATTCATCGTTCATCCATCCATAGCAGCATCTCAGACTCAGGGCGATTGCTTGATACATATCAATGAATTAACAGATGAAGAGGAAATGTCGCCCTTGTAGGTCAAGCTCTTCAGGAGCTGGGCGCCTGTCATCTCTTTGTCAGCAGACAAAGTACCACTAACAGGCCCTGTGCTCCAGGGGCACATGTGACAGTGGACACTGACTGACTCCCTCTTGCTGGCCCCTCTCTACCTCACCTTGTCCTTACTCTGAGGCCATGTTGACCCAAGGTGATGGGAACCTCTCGGATCTCTCTTTGCAGGAGTTTGTGCTAGTGTGATATGAGGGTGGGCTGGAGACTCAGGCTCTGCTCTTTGTTGTGTTCCTGGCCCTAAACGTGGTGACCCTGCTGGGAAACCTCACAATGATCATGGTCATTACAGTGGACGTCCGTCTCCACTCTCCCATGTACTTCTTGCTCAAGAACCTCTCCCTCCTGGACCTCTGCTACTCCTCCGTCATCACCCCCAAGGCCCTGGCCAACTTATTCTCCCCAACCAAGGCCATCACCTTAGCCATCTATGCCACCCAGTTCTTCTTCTCCCTGCTGAACACAACTGAGCACTTTCTCCTGGCTGTTATGGCCTATGACCGTTTCATGGCCATCTGCAACCCCCTGCACTATCCGGTTACCATGTGTCCTTCAGCCTGCGCCCACCTGGCACTAGGTACCTACTTTGGAGGCTGGCTCAACTCCATCTTGCAGATCAGCCTCACATTCTGCCTCCCATTCTGTAGCTCCCACCGCGTCAACCACTTCTGCGATATGCCACCTCTGCTCCGCATCACCTGTGTCAACACAGCCTTCAATGAACTGGTCACGTTCGGCATTTGCAGGCTGATCACCGTGGGGACCACCCTTATTGTCCTGAGGATGAACTGGGGGACCGGGAGACACGAGTTCTTCTCTACCTGTGGCTATCACATGGTTGCTGTGTCCCTGTCCTATGGGACCGTCTTTGTGATGTACACCTAGCCAGGGGCTGTGGAGTCCATGGAACAGGGCAAGGCGGTCTCCATCGTCTACACCTTGGTCATTCCCATGCTCAACTCCCTCATCTACAGTCTACAGAACAAGGAAGTGAAGGAGGCCCTGAAGAGGCTGGTCCAGAAACACTTAGCCATGTGAAGGAGGGCTGTAATGAGTAGGCAGAAGTTCATTTTTAAATACTATCAAGCAATTTTCAAAGAGATTTATAGCAATTTTTATGCCACCCAAAAAGAATATAACAGATCCAGTTGCTTCACATTGTGTGAAATCAGTATTGTATATATATATTTTTTTTAATTTAATTTTAGCCATTTGATGTATCTGTTATTATGGGTCACTTCCATTTTCCTACTGGTGAATGAGATTGGGCATCTTTTCATAAATTTAGTGGTCATTTGGATATTCTGCTGGGAGTAGTATCTATGGTTTGCACTTAACTGTCTTTTTCTTATTGATTTGTAGGGGTTCCTTATATGTTCTGGAGATGAGACCTTTGTTGATGGTATGATGCTCAAATATCTTCTTCTACTTTGTGGTTTTCATTTTCACTCTCTAATGGTGTCTTTCAATCAACAGAATTTCTTACATTTAATGTAGTAAGTTTATCCATCTATTATTCTGTGTCTATATCACAAAAAAACTGCATACCAACATCACAGGGAAAGTCCTCCAGGTTATGTTTTAGAAGTTTAATTGACCAGCCTTTTATATTAAGAGAGACAATTCATATGCAATTAATTTTTGTGGTTGTTTTGAGGCAGGGTCAAGTTTTACCTTTTTGCCAAATGGCTATCTATTGACTATTATTTACGGAAGAGCGATCCTTCCCAACTGCAGTACAATATCACTGTTATGGATTGAATTGTGTCCCCCCAAAAATGTGTGTCAACTTGGCTAGGCCATGATTCCCAGTATCCTGTGGTTGCCCTCCATTTTGTGATCTGATGTAATTTCCCTGTGTGTTGTAAATCCTGATCTCTGCCTGTGCTTAATGAGGCAAGATGAGGTTATGTTAAAGAGGTTTAGGGTGGGATGCAACACCCTTACTCAGGTCACAGACTTGATCATATATAAGGGGAGTTTCCCTGGGGTATGGCCTGCATCATCTTTTATCTTACAAGAGGTAAAAGGAGAAAGAAGCTAGGCAAGAGATGGGAGACCTCAAACCACCAAAAAAGAAGAGCCAGGAGTAAGCGTGTCCTTTGGACCTGGGGTCCCTGTGCTCAGAAGCTCCTAGACCAGGGAAAGATTGATGACAAGGACCTACCTCCAGAGGTGGCAGAGAAACCGTTCCTCTGGAGCTGGCACCCTGAATTTGGACTTCTAGCTTCTTAAACTGTGAGAGAATAAGCTTCTATTTGTTAAAGTCTCCACTCATGCTATTTCTGTTATAGCAGCACTACTTAACTAAAACAGCCACTTTTGTCTCAAAAGTCCAGGTATATGTGGACACACAGTGTGTTCATGGATGGGAAGGGTCAATATTATAAAGATCTTAATTTTTCATGTTAATCTATAAATTCAATGTTACCTCAACCTTAACAGGATTTTTATAGAATTGAGCAAACTGATTCTACAATAGGATTCATCATGTCAAAGAATAGCCAAAGAATTTATGAAAAGTAAAAACAAAGAGGAGGAACTTGTCCTGCAAAAATCAAGACTCCTTTGAAAACTCTAGCAATCCAAAGTGTAGTATTGCCAGATATCTAATTTAAAATGTAAATCAAATGGCTGATGATGTTTTGAGAAGATACTGGAAGTCATTAGAAGATAGAAGATGCAATTTCTTTTTAATGCTATGTACTTAACACACCCATCAAAACAAGGAAGGATGGAGAAAATGGGAACTCACACACTGCTGATTGTGTTTAATCAGTTCAAACATTTGAAGAGAAATTTGGCCATTTAAGTGGAAAAAGAAGAAAAAAATTAATGTGATGCACCTGTTCACCAAAGACAGTCAAAAGCAAGGTAATTTATAGATAGAACAGTTCACCCCCATGTTCTCACAGAAGTTACAAATACAGACAGGCCAGCTGCACAGACCCTTGGTAAAGAACCTAGAACAGAACTACAAGTGTTGGCATCAATAACCTTGTAGCCCCACAATGTGCCATTCCCCTGGTCACCAAAGGGGATCGTGCACTGTGTCCTCTTCCATGTAACCAGGGTGTCCTGACAGGGAAGGCTTTCACCCCTGGGGCTGAGTAGTGTGATTGAATGAAAAAACGTGGAAAGATACAATGGAGCCTCCAGATGTACGATTAATATGTTTATAAATGAGGTTGAGGAACAAAATGTGACTTTCCCTACTAAAGGATTCACTTTTTTCCCTTAGAGGGGAAAAGCTGATCATTGTTATATTATTCATCACTGGAAAACAGACACACAGAACAAAAAAGACTAAATATCCTCCAACAGAAGACTGCACAAATACATTGAGACACAGTCGTGTGATGTTTAAAACTTTTGAAGTAAACACATGGAGTAAGGACGGACCTTGAGAATACAATGTGAAGTGGAAAAAAGGAAGCTGCATACATACAATACAGTGGTAAGTGTTAAAGGTAAAATGAAAAACACACAAAAAATTTATCTATGTCTTACATGAGAAAATGCTCTCGATCATTAGCCATTAGAGAAATGCAAATTAAAACTACGATGAGATTCCATCTCACACCAGCAAGGCTGGCATTAATCCAAAAAACACAAAATAATAAATGTTGGAGAGGCTGCAGAGAGATTGGAACTCTCATACACTGCTGGTGGGAATGTAAAATGGTACGACCACTTTGGAAATCTATCTGGCGTTATCTTAAACAGTTAGAAATAGAACTACCACACAACCCAGAAATCCCACTCCTGGGAATATACCCTAGAGACACAAGAGCCTTCATACAAACAGATATATGCACACCCATGTTTATTGCAGCTCTGTTTACAATAGCAAAAAGTTGGAAGCAACCAAGGTGTCCACCAACGGATGAATGGGTAAATAAATTGTGGTATATTCACACAATGGAATACTACGCATCGATAAAGAACAGTGACGAATCTCTGAAACATTTCATAACATGGAGGAACCTGGAAGGCATTATGCTGAGCGAAATTAGTCAGAGGCAAAAGGACAAATATTGTATAAGACCACTATTATAAGATCTTGAGAAATAGTAAACCTGAGAAGAATACATACTTTTGTGGTGACGAGGTGGGGAGGGAGGGAGGGTGGGAGAGGGTTTTTTTTATTGATTAATCAGTAGATAAGAACTGCTTTAGGTGAAGGGAAAGACAACACTCAATACATGGAAGGTCAGCTCAATTGGACTGGACCAAAAGCAGAGAAGTTTCCGGGATAAAATGAATGCTTCAAAGGTTAGCGGAGCAAGCGTGGGGGTCTGGGGAACATGGTTTGCGGGGACTTCTAAGTCAATTGGCAAAATAATTCTATTATGAAATCATTCTGCATCCCACTTTGAAATGTGGCGTCTGGGGTCTTAAATGCTAACAAGCGGCCATCTAAGATGCAGCAATTGGTCTCAACCCACCTGGAGCAAAGGAAAATGAAGAACACCAAGGCCACACGACAACTAAGAGCCCAAGAGACAGAAAGGGCCACATGAACCAGAGACCTACATCATCCTGAGACCAGAAGAACTAGTTGGTGCCCGGCCACAATCGATGACTGCCCTGACAGGGAGCACAGCAGAGGACCCCTGAGGGAGCAGGAGATCAGTGGGATACAGACCCCAAATTCTCATAAAAAGACCAAACTTAATGGTCTGACTGAGACTAGAGGAATCCCGGCGGCCATGCTCCCCAGACCTTCTGTTGACACAGGACAGGAACCATCCCCGAAGACAACTCATCAGACATGAAAGGGACTGGTCAGCGGGTGGGAGAGTGACGCTGATGAAGAGTGAGCTAATTATATCAGGTGGACACTTGAGATTGTGTTGGCAACTCTTGTCTGGAGAGGGGATGGGAGGATAGAGAGAGAGGGAAGCCGGCAAAATTATCAAGAAAGGAGAGACTGAAAGGGCTGACTCAAGAGGGGGAGAGCAAGTGGGAGTAGGGAGTGAGATGTATGTAAACTTATATGTGACAGACTGATTGGATTTGTAAACGTTCGCTTGAAGCTTAATAAAAGTTATTAAAAAAAATTTATCTATGTCTATAGATTTTTTTTATAGATATATGCAGTAAAAATATTCTGAGAGAAAAGTCATAGTCGTAGGCGTCTCTTTGGAGAGAGGGAAGGAGATAACAATAGGGAGTGATGGAAACAAAGGGACTTCAACAGTCCACAATGTTCAGTTTTTAAAATCATTACTGTAAACATCAAGCCCCGTGTTTCTTCCACCCCCACTGAGGGAAAGAGCATGAGGTCAAGGCTGATGATGAGCCCAGCCGGGAAGAAGAGCACCTGACAACTGCTCACATTATTCTGAGCAGTGACCCCTTTCAGATCCTGACCCCGGTTATATACATACGCATTCCTTATGTCCACCTTGAGATAGCCTTCACCCAGATCAGAATGTTTTTCCAGCCTAGTCAGAACCTAGCACAGCATCACCTAAAAACATAATTTGTGGGACGTTAATCTTTCAAGAAACTCCCTGCAAAAATTGGTATCCAGATAAGTAGGCACACTGCCTCCCTATCTTGTGGATTTGCAAAGCATGCCACCATATGGAGACTCTGAGAAGAGACAAACTGCTCTAACTCAGCATTTCTCAAGCTTTTTTAATCACAGAAATATTTTTTTACTGTAAAGAAACAAACATGGGTTCATATCACTCAGAACTAATGTTCAGAAGCACACTTTTCAGGATACAGAGATGTGGTCCCTGCTGCCCCATCACCTTGTCTCCTCTTCAGCTTTCTCTTCTGAGCAAGTCTTCCTGCAGGCACAGGTCAGAGCTAGGGAGCAGGCAATTCAATTCCTCCTTCAATGCAGAAAAATTATCTTTCATAATGTCTTTAAAAACACCTTCTCTTCCATTGTCCGATTTTCCATTTCATAGCTATTTCTGTACTTTTCATAAAGCTGTATCTCACTTTGGGGAGTTAATTTATGAGTTCTTAGAAAAGGTTATAGAGGAGTGTGGTGATCATGCAGCAATATCATCAGTAATAACAATAAAACAGAACAGTAATGTGAGCCAGAAGGGGTGTGTAACTCACATGTGTTCACACAGAAACTTTGGGTCTGGAATTTGAACTCCAACATATTGGGTTGTAATGACGTTTCTAGCTTTGGTTCTTTTGATTTTTCCTCTTGTCCGTATATTATTTTATGGTTTAAAAGTTAATTGATGTTAACTAGGTGACGATATAATGACCCAGTAAATATTCTGTCATTATAATCTTCTTTATTATAATTGAAAATGAAATAAAGGAATTGTGGAAAGGCTAAGAAAATTTAAATTAATTTAATTTAACTAAAAATTCTGGAAACCCTGGTGGTGTAGTGGTTAAGTGCTACGGCCACGTTTCCAGGTGACACTAGCATATTCCAAGAGCTCACTACTCACATGGGGCTGGTGGCTGCCATATTAGGCAGGGCAGAGAGAGACCATGTCCATCCTCCTGAACGTTCTGGGGACAGTGCCCCCTAGGGGACTAGGTGGGATTGTCTTTAAAGCAAAAATCAGGAGATGACTTTGTCCCACGCTGGGAAACAAAGCTGTGAACTCACTGACTGTCCTTCCCTGAAACACATGGTCTGGGGTGGGGCACCCACTTTGGGTGGGCTTAGCTGCGTGGCTAAGGTACCTCTTTGAGAATCAAGAGGACTGGTCCGGATGGCCATTCATTCAGCCCACTGGGGGCCAGGATACAAGGTGTCATTTTAAAGAGCCAAATCACAGAAGTAGGACTGCAAATGGACAATGCATATAGGAAGAGATCTCTTTAGGAAGGAGAGACAGGACCCTATAATTAGACCACTTTGCCCATTAGACAGCGTTTTTGCCATTAGTGAGCCCTGGTGGCACAGTGGTTAAGAGCTTGGCTGCTAACCAACAGGTTGGCAGTTCAAATCTACCAGCTGCTCCTCGGAAAAACCCTATGGGCAGTTCTACTCTGTCCTGTAGGGTTGCTTTGAGTCAGAATTGACTTGATGGCAACAGGTTTGGTTTTTGGATTATCTAATAGGTAAGCAAAAAAAAAAAAAAAAGTTTTTTTTTTTTTTTTAAGCAAATATGAAGAAGACTGGTGATATGAAGCACTGGTGAGGGGAAGGGACACCCACTCTTTCCTGTGCCATGGAAGAAGAGAAACTGTACATTTTTGCAGAGAAAAGGGCAGTGTTTACAAAATAAAGCAAACTGTCCGCTGATAGCCCATGATGCTCCCTATGGAGCCTCAGCCTGCGGGAACGTGCACAGGGCTCGTGAGGACATTCAGTGCGTCCTTGTCCATGAAGGGAGAGAATGTGAGCCAAGGGTGTGTCCTAGGAAGAAGCCTAAGGTTGTGTACTGTGCCGGGCACAGGGCCACTGAGGGGACAACCCCAACCATGCACTGACTTAGAGAGACACCCACGCATTGTCAGGTGAACTGATGAATGTTGGGTGTGGTTCAAACGAAAACACATGAACAAAAATCCACCAGCATGCAGAGGCACTTCTGGAAAATACACACATCTAGTAGAGCAGGGGGCGTGGGAGGTTGATAGCAGGGCTGTGGGCCAGGCGTTCCCCTGCGCCCAGAAGGGAGCAAGCTCCGCACAGAGGCCTCCAGGTTCCTCTCAGTTGTTGGAGCTTGTCCCTTGTTGACCCTCCAGGGGCTGCTGAGGGACTTCAGGCTGCCTCCACCTCTATCTTAAGGCAAGGCGATCAGACACAGATTAGCAACAGGGCTGTAGCCTCTCAGGACCCAGGGGGCCAGGAATCCCAGCGCTCCAGGGCATGGATCTCCCCTAATTGGCCATGTGAGGCCCGAGTCCCAGCTGTCACAGGCACAGAGAAAAGTTCCTGCAGTGACCCCCACGGTGTGCGCTCCCCAACATCGCGCTACCCAGCAGTGGAGGCCAGGCGTGGAGGAGCTGAGCTGAGCCTTCCTTGACTCCACTGAGGAGCCGGCAGCTTCCCGCACCAGAACTTGAAACGCCTGGACCTAGCTGAGACCCAGGTAACCCATTGCCCCCTGCACTCCCTAAGTTCACTGTAGAGGAGCCAAATGTGGACAGGCAGGGCAGGGGTCCACAGTGCTGTGTCATCACCACCAGCACAGACCAGGATCAGGAGCCTGGAAGTTTCAACCACTGAGTCCCCATCACGAGCGAGTGAGGGTGAGCGAGCAGGGGGGTTCCATCAGAACCAAGAGCATCACCTGGGCTGCTGCCAGTGCACACTCCCTCCTCATCCCCCACTCCTCCCAGCCCAGCAGCCCCACCGGCAAGTCCAGTGCCCAGGGTGGTTTGACTGGACACTTACGTGCTGTCATCAGGGTTAGGAGAGGATGTCTCCCCAGGAGAGGAAAATAGGATGGCCCATACTTTCATGAGCACCCCTTTCTGTTGGAATACCTGATTCTCACTATTCAGCTCAGGGATGGCATTCTGGAGAGATCCTAGGGTCAGGAGGGACCCTGGGAGGGGGGCCTCTTTCCACACACACCCTTGACGTGCACCTCTCCTCCTTGGGGAGCTCACTCCTCCAAAGACCATCTCTCAGCCCAGGGACTAGATGCTGGGACCCATGAGACCTGCCTGCAGTGTCACCCTGACCCTCCCTCCCAGGATCCACACCTTCCTCCCCTCTTTTCTCTCTCACCCAGTCTCCGCAAATAGGGCCGTCTCTGGCTAGCCTTCTTGGCACTGCTGGGAACCAGCATTTCTACAAAACCCACGCTTCTCATGGCCATCCTGTAGGCTCTGCTGAAATGGAGACAGGACTTGGCATAGCCCAACTCTGCCTGGCATCATGTAGGAGAATGATCACCCTCAATAAAGCACTCTGGCCCTGAGGAAACACTGATGGCCATGCGGGTGGGCCTGAGTGAGGATGAAGGGGAGGATATGCCATCTCTGCATATGCCCTCTCCTCTCTGCTGGCTCTGAGCCCCTGGGGCTGGGCTGTCCCTGCCCATGATCTGCCTGACAGCTGGACCTTAGTTGGAGCCCCCTGAGGTCCTCAAGGACAGAGACCCCACCTGACAGAAGGCCACTGAGTATAGGCACAGGGTCAGGAATGCAGAAATGGGTGCCCATCCTACAGGGGGGACAGGCAGACAGCACCCACTGTAACTTACTATCTTAGCCCTAGGCTAAGATAGTAAGTTACCAGGCACAGTAATAGGGCTTCGAGTGTGTTCAGTAAACACCACTGATTGGATGGATTAGTGAATAAGGCAGGAAGAGCAGGGTCGGATATGCGGGCAGGGAGGGACAAGCACAAAGGAGGGTGCAGGCCCACAATGGGGGGAGTGCATGGGCTTTTGGGGGGTGGGGGATGACCTTCTGTCCCACATAGGGCTACTAACTCAGCTCCATCAGCTCTTTCAGGCTTCTCTGCACACCCTCAGCAGCATCTCACTCTCATAAAGAGTGAGCACTCAATACATACGTGTTTTTTAATTTCAACTTTTTATCAGGAAAATTTTACACACCTACAAATACACAATTATCAAGACCCTGCTGTTCTCTCCCCAATTCTCTCATGTTTCATTGTCATCATCATCCCTAGACACAGTCTTAAAGCAAATTTGGGACTTCATGCTTCCTCCAACACTGTAGTCTGTATCTTTCACAAATGCACAGCTTTTGAAAACATCCCTGTACTATCAGCATCACACCACACAAAACTAGCAACTGTCCTTAAATGTCAGTGGACTTTCCCTTTCCTCAGTTCTCTAAGAGACAGTTTCCACGTGTGGCTGATTGGACTCAGTGCCCACACATGGCATTTCGTTCCTTTGTCTCTGAAATTCTGTCTCACCCATGACATGACTGCCTCTCCCACCTGCCCACCTCGTTTTCCTCTGCCATTTGATTGTTGAAAACTCCAAGTAATTTTTGTCTGGTAGAATGTTCCAGATGCTAGTTTTGGTCAGTTGTATCTTTGGATCATTAATATCACATTTAAGCAAAATTTTGCTGAAGATTTTTCAAAAGTGGCTATGGCAATATAGCGATAGGGAATTGTCAGAAATTCAAGTGGGATTTACAAGACGACATGGAATCAAGAATATCACTGCTCATGTCAGATGGATCCTGGCTGAAAGCACAGAATACCCGAAAGATGTTTACCTGTGTTCTATTGACTATGCTAAGGCATTCAACAGTGTGGATCATAATAAATCATTGCAAAGAATGGGAATTCCAGAACACTTAATTGTGTTCATGAGGACACATGGATCAAGAGGCAGTCATTTGAACAAAACAGGAGGATACTGCATGGTTTAAAGTCAAGAAAGTTGTGTCTAGGTTGTATCCTTACCCCATACCCATTCAATCTGTATGTTGAGCAAATAACCTGAGAAGCTGGACTATGTGAAGAACAGGGCATCAGGATTGGAGGAAGACTCATTAACAACCTGCGTTATGCAGATGACACAACCTTGATTGCTAAAAGTCAAGAAGACTTGAAGCACTTACTGATGAAGATCAAAGACTACAGCCTTCAGTATGGATTACACCTCAATATAAAGAAAAGAAAAATCCTCACAACTGGACCAATAAGCAACATCATGATAAATGGAGAAAAGATTGAGGTTGTCAAGGATTTCATTTTACTTGGATCTACAATCAACATCCATGGAAGCAGCAGTAAAGAAATCAAAAGATGCATTGCATTGCGCAAATCAGCTGCAAGACATCTCTTTAAAGTGTTAAAAAGCAAAGATATCACCTCAAGGACTAAGGTGCGACTGACTCAAGCCGTGATGTTTTCAATCGCCTCATATGCATGGGAAAGCCGCACAGTGAATAAGGACTATCGAAGAAGAATTGACAGCTTTGAATTGTGGTGTTGGCGAAGAATATTGAACATACCATGGACTGCCAAAAGAACGAACAATTCTGTCTCGGAAGAAGTACAACTAAAACTCTCCTTAGAGACAAGAATGGCGAGACTACGTCTCACATACTTTGGACATGTTATCAGGAGTGATCAGTCCCTGGAGAAGGACATCATGCTTAGTGTCTGGATTGAATTGTGTCCCCGAAAAATATCTGTCAGCGTGGCGAGGTCATGATTCCCTTGTATGATTGTCTACCATTTTATCTTCTGATGTGATTTCCCTATGTGTTGTAAATCCTATCACTATGATGTAATAAGATGGATTAGTGGTTGTTATACTGATGAGGTCTAAGAGATTAGATAGTGTCTTAAGCCAATTTCTTTTGAGATATAAAAGAGAGAACCAAGCAGAGAGACATGGGAACCCCACACCACCAAGAAAGCAGCGCCAAGAGCAGAGCATATCCTTTGGACCTGAGGTTCCTGCACTGAGATGCTCCCAGACCAAGAGAAGACTGGTGATAAGGACTTCCCTCCAGATCCAACAGAGAGAGAAAGCCTTCCCCTGGAGCTGGCACCCTGAATTTGGACTTGTAGCCTACTAGACTGTGAGAGAATAAATTTCTCTTTGTTAAAGCCATCCATTTGTGGTATTTGTGTTATAGTGGCACTAGATGACTAAGACACTTGGTAAAGTAGAGGGTCAGTGAAAAAGAGGAAGATCTTCAATGAGATGGGTTGACACAGTGGCTGCAACAAGGGGCTCAAGCATAGCAATAATTCTGAGGATGTTGCAGGGCTGGACAGTGTTTTGTTCTGTTGTGCATAGGGTTGCTATGAGTCGGAACTGATTCGGCAGCACCTAACAACAAGAAACAATCCCCGTGGTCATTTTACACGTAATGCCCTGTAGACTGGTTGTTTAACACCATTTCCAATCTATGGGTAGTTAGATGGAGACATCGATCAGATTCAAGTTCATTTGTTTCTTTCCTCCTTTCTCTCCTTTATCTTCTCATCATGGCGGGAATACTTCATAGGAGAGCTGTGAACGTTCTAGTGTGTCCCAGCAGGAAGCCCTTGACCTCCTATTTCCCCACTTGAGTTCTGTGAGATGGATCAATGAGGCCTGGTGCTGCCAGCTGAACATCCAGTGTAGAGGTCCCTATCACCCTTCACCTACCAATGTTAGCGGTCATTGGTGATTGCTGCCCCGAACCATACCCTCACTTAGAGGACAAAGCAATGACTTCCTAGGCCTATTGATCCTTCTGCATTTATTAACAATGAAAAAGAAGAACTTCCCCTGCTCAACTCTTTGATTGCCCTGAAATAGAATCCACACGAGGAAAGGAAGCATACATGTTGAATTCTTTTTATTTATGAATTGGCAGAAAAATGAGATGTGCCCTAAAGACCACCAATGTTGACATGAGTCTTTGGGGTATTTTTTTTGTTTTGTTTTGTTCATTTGCTTTTCTGAGTACCATTATGAGCTCACAGATTTTTATAAATTTGTTATGATTCAATTTGTTGTAGTATTTTATTTGTTAATTTGATGCTTAAATAGGTTCATCTTTGGCCAATAGGAGCCTCATCTTAATTAGCCCCTGAGTCCTTTCAACAGGACCTTGGTGTCTTTGGTGGCTTCTTTGCTTTCTAGCTTGACAAGGTGGCACCCCATACGTGCTTATGAGTTAACTGAGTCAGAGGAAATGTCGTTCTTGCAGACCAAGCTCATCTGGAGTGAGAACCAGGAGGCTGTTGGCCTTTGGACAGTGGGCAGTGGCACTGACAGGCCCTGTGCTCCAGAAGGACATGTGACAGTGAACAGTGACCCACTCCCTCATTCCCTCTCACTGGTCCCACTCTGCCCCACTTCATCCATACTCTTGGGCCATGCCAACTCATGGAAATGGGAACTTCTCAGGACTCTCTTTGCAGATGTATGTGCTAGCGGGATTTGAGGGTGGGCTGGAGACCCAGGCCCTGCTCTTTTCTGTGTTTCTGACCCTATATATGGCGACCGTACTGGGAAACCTCACGATGATTGTGGTCATTACAGTGGACACCCGCCTCCACTCCCCCATGTACTTCTTCCTCAAGAACCTCTCCTTCCTGGACCTCTGCTACTCCTCTGTCATCACCCCCAAGTCCCTTGCGAACTTCTTCTCTCAAACCAAGGCCATCACCTTCACTGGCTGTGCCACCCAGTTCTTCTTCTTCTCCCTGCTAGCTACCACTGAGACTTTCCTCCTGGCCACCATGGCCTATGACCGCTTCATGGCCATCTGTAGTCCACTGCATTACCCAGTCATCGTGTGTCCTTCAGTCTGCTCCCGCCTGGTTCTGGGCGCCTACTGCGGAGGCTGCCTCAACTCCATTCTACAGACCAGCCTTACCTTCCGCCTCCCATTCTGCAGCTCCAACCGCATCGACCACTTTTTCTGTGATGTGCCACCCCTGCTCCAGATTGCCTGCACAAACACGGCCATCAACCAGCTGGTCATGTTCAGCATCTGCGGGCTAATCATTGTGGGCACCACCCTTTTTGTCCTCATCTCCTATGGCTACATCACAGTGACCATCCTGAGGATGCACTCAGGAGCTGGGAGACACAAGGTCTTTTCCACCTGTGGCTCTCACATGATTGCTGTGTCCCTATTCTATGGGACCGTCTTTGTGATGTATGCCCAGCCAGGAGCTGTGGAGTCCATGCAGCAGGGAAAAGTGGTCTCTATCTTCTACACCTTGGTCATCCCTATGCTCAACCCTCTCATCTACAGTCTACGGAACAACGATGTGAAGAAGGCCCTGAAGAGGCTGGGCTGGAAACTTGTAGCCACGTGAAGGACAACGGTAATGGGTGGGCATCTTTTAAATACTGTCAAGCAATTTTCAAAGAGGGTTTATAGCAATTATTATGTGCACCAAAAGAGTGTGAGAGTTCCATTCAGTTCACGTTGTTGTGAAATTAATACTGTCATTTCTTCTTTATTATTTTATCCATTTAGTGGGTATCTTATTATGCTTCACTTGCATTTTCTACTGGTGAATGAGGTTGGGCTTCTTTTCACGTGTTTAGTGGTCGTTTGGATATTCTACTAGGGATGATATCCATGTTTGCACTTCTTTTTTTTTCAGTCTTTTTCTTATTGACTTGTAGGAGCTCCTTATATATCCAGGATACGAGTTCTTCGCTGATGATGCGATGTGCAGATATCTTCTTCCATTTCGTGGCTTTCATATTCCCTCTGTAATGGTGTTTTTGATCAACAGAATTTCTTACATTTAATGTAGAAAGTTTAGAAAGTTTATGCATCTTTTATTCTGTGTCATATCACAAAAAAACTGCCTACTCTAGATCACAGAGATAGTCATCCAGGTTATGTTCTGGAAGTTTAATTGGCCAGTCTTCGTGTTAAGATCAACAACAAATATGCAGTTGATTTTTGTGGTTGCTTTGAGGTAGGGATAAGTTTTATTATCTTGTTATATGGCTATCTATTGACCATTTATTGAAAACCAGCCCTTTTCCAACTGTGATACAATGCCACCTTTGTCATAAATTAAGTGGTCAGGTATATGTGAGTCTAAAACATGTTCGGGGTGGGCAATAAAATAAAAGCTTTAATTATTCAACTTAACCTATAAAGTCAGTGTTACTCCTGTCTTGACAGGATTTTTATAGAATTGAACAAACTGATTCTACAATAGAGTGCATCATGTCAAAGAAGAGCCAAAGAATGTATGAAAAATGAGAATAAGGAAGAGGAACTTGTCTGTCCTGCAAAATCAAGACTCCTTTTAGAAAGTTAGCAATCCAAAGGGTAATATTGTCAAATATCTATTAGGAAAATAGATAATGAAAATCAAATGACTGAAAATGTTTTGACAAGGTACTGGAATTCATTAGAAGGTAGAAAATAAATGGCGTATACCTAACACACCCATCAAAACAACAAAGGATGGAGAAAATAGAACTCATACACTGCTGGTTGTGATTAATCAATACAACCATTTGAAGAGAAATCTGGCCATTTAAGTGGATAAAAAAGGAAAAATTTAATATGATGCACTTGTTCACCAGAGACAGTCAAAAGCAAGATAGATAGAACAGTTCACCCCCATGTTCTCACAGAAGTTACAAATATGGACAGACCAGCTGCACAGACACTTGGTAAAGAACCTAGAACAGAACTGACAAGGTTTGGCATCAATAACCTCTCTCCCCACAATGTGCCATCTCTCTGTTTACTCAAACAGATCATGGACTGTGTCCTCTCCCAAGTAACCAAGGTGTCACCCCAGGGAAGGCTTTCGCCCTTGGGGCTCAGTGGTGTAATTGAATGGCAAAAATGCAGAAAGATACGCTGGAGCCCTCCAGATAGTAGATTAACATGAATATTAAAGAGGTTGAGGAAAAATGTGTATTTTCCTGCTCAAGAATTCCCTGCTAGATATTTATCTCAGAGGGAAAGAAGGTTGATCTTTGCTGAATTATTCATCAATAATAAAAAAAGAATAAAAGAGGCTAAATACCCTCCAACAGAAGATTGTGCAAATAAGTTGAGGCATATTCATATGATGTTTAAAATATTTGCAATAATTACATAGTAAAAGGAAGGATCTTAGGAATACAACGTGAAGTGGAAAAATGTAAGCTGCATATATATAATACAGTGGTTAATGTTAAATGTAAAATAAAAACACAAAATTAAACATATTTATCTATGTCTATAGATATATGCAGTAAAAATATCCCGAGAAAAGTCATAATAGTATGTGTCTCTTTGGAGAGAGGGAAGCGGATAACAATATGGAGTGACGGAAGCAAAGGGACTTCAACAGTCCGCAATGTTCAGTGTTTAAAATCATTACTGGAAACATCAAGCCCCATGTTTCTTCCACCCCCATTGAGGGAAAGAGCATGAGGTCAAGGCTGATGATGAGCCCAACTGGGAAGAAGATTGCCTGACAACCCCTTACATTGTCCTGAGCAGTGACCCCTCTCAAATTCTGACCCCAGCTATACACACACTTTCCTTATCTCCACATTGGGACTGACTTCACTCAGATCAGAATGTTTCCCCAGCCTAGTCAGAACCTAGCACAGCATCACCTAAAAGCATAATTTATGAGACCTTAATCTTTCAAGAAACTCCCTGCAAAAATGGGTATCCAAATAAGTAGGCACACTGCCTCTCTATCCTGTGGATTTGCAATGATTGCCAACATATTAGAGACTCTGAGAAGAAAGGTACTGGCCTACCCCAGCATTTTCCAAGCTTCTTTAGTTGCAGAAATCTTTTTTACAATAAAGAAAAAAACAACGGTTCACATCACTCAGAACTGATGTTCAGAGGCACACTCTTCGGCATACAAAGATGTGGTCCCTGCTGCCCCATCACCTTCAGCTCCTCTTCAGCCTTGCTCTTCTGAGCGAGTCTTCCTGTAGGCACAGTTCAGAGCTAGGGTGCTGGCAATTCAATTCCTCCTTCAATGCAGAAAAATTATCTTTTATAATGTCTTCAAAAACATCTTCTCTTCCATTGTTGGTTTTTTCCATTTTCATAGTTACATAAGCTACTTCCATACTTTTTATAAAGCTCAAACTCACCTCGGTGGGATCTCTACTGGTGCAGTGCTTAAGCACTTGGCTGCTAACTGAAAGGCTGACAGTTTCAACACACTAGCCACTCCACAGGAGAAAGATATGGCATTTTACTCCTGTAAAGCTTTACAGCCTTGAATCTCTGTGGGGCAGTTCTACTCTGTCCTATAGGGTGGCTATGAGCTGGAATTGACTCAGTGGCAGTAGGTTGCTTTTTTTTGTTTTGTTTTGTTTTGTTTTTTTAACTCACCTTCGGAAGATGATTTAGGAGTTCTTACAGGGTCACTATGAGTCAGAATCAACGAGACGGCAACAGGTTTTCAGAAAAGGCTATAGAGGGAGTATGGTGAGGATGATAACAAGAATAGCAATATCATTAATAATAACAATAAAATGTAATACTAAAATGAGTCAAAGGGGATGTGTAACTCACATAAGATCACACAGAAACTTTGGGTCTTGAATTTGAACCCCAACATTTTGGGTTGTAATGAGGTTCCTAGCTTTGGTTCTTTTGATTTTTCCTCTTGTTAATTTATTATTTGATGATTTAAATGTTAATTAATGTTATCTGGATGATGATATGATAAGGCTGTAAATATTTTGTCATAATCTTTTTATTAAAACTTAAAATTGAAAATAAAATAAAAGAACCATGGAAAGGTTGAGAATATTCAAAAGTGGGTGATTGATTTTCTGCTTGGAAAAACACAAAGTTAGACTCCTGTTCACTCCATAAACAAATACAAATTTTAGGTACATTAATTTGCTAATTGTTGAAAAATAGATAAGTATACAATTACACATATGTTTTTGGTTTGGTTTGGTTTTGCTTTAGTGGGTTTTTGCTGTTTCATTTTTTAAGTGTGCATGTAAAGGCAGTTACAAGGCTGACAGAAAATGCAGAGGTCACTAAGGAAAGATGACAGGTAGGCCTCTACAAAGTTAAAGCACAGACAGTAGGCTGGAAAATAAGCTTTCCACATGCCTAAGCCATCAAGGTTTTGTAATATATGAAAAGATAATAAAAATCAATACAAAAGCAGCAACAGCCCTAAAGAAAAATGGACGAGATCGTCTGTAGAAGAAAAGAGAAGGATTAAGAGTTCAGATGTTGATTTTTGCAGGGGAGACTTCCATCCTGCCTGGTGTCTGGGCTCCCAGGCTGCCCTGACCAGAGCTACAGCAATGAGTTCCATGTTGCTTTTTAAATTATGGCAATCAACATATGAATGGGGAAGAGCTGCCTCCTCAAAGTAGAGTAGACCTTAATGTCATGGATGGAGGCAAGCTTTCAAGACCTCCATTTCCTGATGTGGCACAACTCAAAACGAGAACAGCTGCAAACATCCATTAATAACTGGAGCATGGAATGTATGAAGTATGAAAGTATTAAGTAGTCATCAAAAATGAAACAAAAAGCATAAACATTGATATCCTAGGCATTAGTGAGCTGGAATGGACTAGTAACAGCCATTTTGAATTGGACAATCATATGATCTACTATGCCAGGAATGACGAATTAGAGAGGAACGGTGTTGTGTTCATCATCAAAAAGAACATTTCAAGATCTACCCTGAAGGACAATACTGTCAGCGATAGGATAATATCCACACATTTACAAGGAAGCCCAGTTAATATGACTATTATTCAAATTTATGCACCAACCACTAATGCCAAAGATGAAGAAATTGAAGATTTTTACCACCTTCTGCACTCTGAAATTGATTGAACATGCAATCCTGATGCATTGGTAATCACTGGTGATTGGAATGAAAAAGTTGGAAACAAAGAAGAGGACTGGTAGGTGGAAGATATTGCCTCGGTGATAGAAATGAGACCAGAGATCATATGATAGAATTTTGCAAGACCAATGAATTGCCTATTGCAAATACCTTTTTTCAACATCATAAATGGTGACTATACACATGGACCTTGCCACCTGGAATACACAGGAATCAAATTAACACAGGATCCACATCTGTGGAAAGAGACTTAGGAAAAACTCAATATCATCAGTCAGAACAAGGCCAGGGGTTGACTATGGAACAGACCATCAATTGCTTATATGTAAGTTCAAGTTGAAACTGAAGAAAATTAAAACTTGTACACAGAGCCAAAAAAAGATTCTTGAGTATATCCTACCTGAATTTGGAGACCATCTCAAGAATACATTGGACACATTGAACACTAATGACCAAAGACTAGATGAGTTGTAGAAAGACATCAAGAACATCATACATGAAGAAAGCAAAAAGTCATTAAAAAGGCAGGAAAAAAAGAAAAGATCAAAATGTGTGTCAGAAGAGACTCTGAAACTTGCCCTTGAACTTACAGCAGCTAAAGCGAATGGAAGAAATGATGAAGTGAAAGAGCTGGCCATAAGATTTAAAAGGGCAGATCGAGAAAACAAAGTAAAATATTATAATGAAAACACAAAGGCCTTGAGTTACAAAACCAAAAGGGAAGAACACATTCAGCATTTCTCAAGCCGAAAGAAATTAATAAAAGATTCAAGCCTTGAGTTGAAATTTTGAAGGATTCTATTGGGAAAATATTGAATGACGCAGGAAGGCATCAAAAGCAGATGGAAGGAATGCTCGAAATCACTGTACCAGAAAGGGTTGGTCAACTTTCAACCATTTCAGGAAGTAGTATATGATCAAGAATCAATGGTACTGAAGGAAGAGGTCCTAGCTGCACTGAAGACTTTGGCAAAAGACAAGGCTCCAGAAATTGACAGAATACCAACTGAGATGTTTCAACAAACGGATGCAGCACTGGAGTTGCTCACTTGTCTATGCCAAGAAATTTGGAAGACAGCTACCTGGCCAATTGACTGGAAAAGATACATATTTGTGCCCATTCCAAAGAAAATGATCCAACAGAATGCAGAAATTATTAAACAATATCATTAATATCACACACAAATAAAATTTTGCTGAAGATCATTCAAAAGGGGTTGCAGCAGTATATCAACAGGGAGCTGCCAGAAATTCAAGCCAGATTCAGAAGAGGATGTAGAGTGAGAGGTATCATTGCCGAAGTCACATGGATCTTGCCTGAAAGCAGAGACTACCAGAAAGATGTTTATCTGTGTTTATTGACTGTGCAAAGACATTAGGCTGTGTGAATCATAACAAATTATGGATAAAATTTTGAAGAATAGGAATTCCAGAACACTTAATTGTGCTCATGTCAAACCTGTATATATATCAAGATGCAGTTGTTGAAACAGAATAAGGCGATACTGCATGGTTTTAAGTCAGGAAAGGTGTGCATCAGGGTTGTATCTTTTCACCATACTTATTTAATCTGTATGCTGAGCAAATAATCCGAGTAGCTGGACTATATGAGGAAGAACATCAATCAGGATTAGTGGAAGACTCATTAACAACCTGCATTATGCAGATCACACAACCTTGTTTGCTGAAAACGAAGAGGACTTCAAGAACTTACTGATGAAGATCAAGGACTACAGACTTCAGTATGGATTACACCTCAACATAAAGAAAACAAAAATCTTCACAATTGGACTGATAAACAACATCATGATAAATGGAGGGAAGATTGAAGTCGTCAAGGATTTCATTTTACTTGGTTCCACAATCAACACCCGTGGAAATAGAAGTCACGAAATCAAACGAAGCATTGCATTGGGCAAATCTGCTGCAAAAGACCTCTTTAAAGTGTTGAAAAGCAAAGATGTTACCTTGAAGACTACGGTGTGCCTGACCCAAGCCATGATATTTTCAGTCACTTCATATGCATGCAAGACCTGGACAATGAATAAGTTAGACTGAAGAAGGATTGATGCCTCTAAATTATGGTGTTGGAGAAGAATATTGAATATACCACAGGCTGCCAGAAGAACAAACAAATCTGTCCTAGAAAAAGTTCAGCCAGGGTGCTTCTTGGAAGTGATGATGGCTAGACTTGTCTCATGGACTTTGGACATGTTATCAGGAAGGACCTGTCCCTTGAGAAGGACATCATGCTTGGTAAGGTAGAGGGTCAGTGGAAAAGAGGAAGACCCTTGACAAGATGGACTGACACAGTGGCTGCAACAATGGGCTCGAGTGTAACAATGATTGTGAGGATGGTGCAGGATGGGGCAGTGTTTCGTTCTGTTGTATATAAGGTTGCTATGGGTCAGAACTAATTTGACGGCACCTAACGACAACTAACAACTACTTTAATTTAACTAAAAATTATGTTTCAGGGTGAAATCCGCATTTTCCAAGAGTTCACTATTCACATGCGGCTGGTGGCTGCCATATTGGGCAGGGCAGAGAGATACCATGTCCACCGTCCTAAAAGTTCTGTGGACAGTGCCACCTAGGCGACTAGGTTGAGATTTTTCTTTAAACCAAAAATAGGGAGATGTCTCTGTCTCACACTGGCAAACAAAGCTGTGAATTTGCCGACTAGCCACCTCTCATCAAGCCTTGGGGCACATGGCCTGGGATGGGAGCACCCACTAGGTGGGCTCAGCTGCCTGGACTGCCTGGCCAAGGTGTCTCTTTGAGAATCAGGCTGCCCAGGTCAGGTAGGAACATTCTCAGCTGACTGGGGGCCAGGATACAAGACGTCATTTGAAAGAGAAGGAGCACAGAAGTAGGGCTGCAAATGGGCAATGAATATAGGAAGAGGTCTCTTTAGGAAGGAGAGACATGAACCTAAAATTAGACAATTTGCCCATTAGATGAGCAAATATGAAGAAGACTGGTAACATGAAGCACTCGTGAGAGGAAGGGACACATACTTTGTCATGTGCCAGGGGAGAAACGAAAATGTATATTTTTGCAGAGAAAAAAGCAGTGTTTACAAAATAAACTGTCCACTGATAGCCCATGATGCTATCTGTGGAAACTCAGCCTGCGGGAATGTGCACAGGGGCTCATGAGGACATTCAGTGCATCCTTGTCCATGAAGAGAAAGAATGTGGGCGGAGTGTGTGTCCTAGGAAGAAGCCTAAGGAGGTGTACTGTGCCCCAGCAAAGGGCCACTGAGGGGACACCTGAAACCACTCACTAACTTAGAGAGATGCCCACGTATTGTCATGTGAACTGACGGATGTTGGGGTGTGGTTCAAACAAAAATCCACCAGCATGCAGACACACTTCTGGAAAAAATACACATTTAGATGAGCAGCGTGTGGGGGAGTTGACGGCAGGGCTGTGGGATAGCTGTCCCCCTGCGCCCAGAAGGGAGCGAGATCCCAACAAAGACCTCCAGCTTCCTCCCAGTTGTTTGAGCTTGTCTCCTGTTGACCCTCCAGGGGCTGCTGAGGGACTTCAGGCTGCCTCCACCCCCATCTTAAGGCAAGGTGATCAGACACAGATGGGTGACAAGGCTATAGCCTCCTGAGACCCAGGGGGCCAGGAGTCCCAGGGCAGCAGGCCAGGCTCTCCCCTAATTGGCCATATGATGCCCAAGTCCAACCCTTGCCAGGCACAGAGAAAAGTCCCTGCAGTGATCCCACGATGAGAAATCCCCAACATTGTGCCACCCAGCAACAGGAACCAGGCGTGGAGAAGCAGAGCTGAGTCTCCCCTGTCTCCATTGAGTACCCGGCAGCACCCTGCACCAGAACCTGGAGCGCCCGCACCCATCTGGGACTCAGGTACCCCATCTAACAGTTTCTCTCCCTCTTTTCACTGCCGAGGGTCCATCTCTAGATGGGTGGGACAGGGATCTTCAGTGCCGGGTCATCACCATCAGTACAGATCAGAGTCAGGAGCCTGGGAGACCCCAGAGCACACCTTCTTGGGTGGTTTGGGGCTTTCATCTGGAAAAGGTTGGGTAAGATACCCCCAGGAGGGCTGCCCATAGGTAAAAGATAATACGTGAATGAGGTGGCCAAGGGCATGTGTACACAGGAAGCACTCAAGGGCTGCTCTTGGCAGGTGACAAACTGACCACCCTCCTGCACTTGCTGAGCTCTGGCCTCAGCTTCAAGGACATTAGGGGCAGAGCCTCCCAAAGCCACACTGAAAGCAAGACCTCCCTAGACTCATTTCAACTCAGTTTCTGTCTCAGCAGGTCAAGTCAAGTTTCTGCATTTCTAAGAAGCTCCAGATGATGGCGGGACTACTGGTCCAGGGACCACTCTCAGTGACTATGAATAGGGCAGAAAGGACAGATTATGTGTTCATTACAGACACAGGGTCACAGAGCACTTGGGCTCTCCTTCATCACATGACTGCATTTCCTGGGCGGTAGTGAAGGCTAGTGAAGGCTGGTTGACAAGCTGATGTCCAAAGATGCCATCAGGTCCTCTAGGAGCGGCAGGGTTTGCCTTGTTTAGAAACAGAGCTGGGCTTTGGGGAGGAAATGCTGGTGGCCCTGCCATATCTTACCCCACGGCCTCAATGGCTACTCTGCTGGATTTATTCCATTTTTTGAAGACATGGGGGCTGACAGTGGCAAAATATACTAGTAAGAAGATGGTGAGGGAGAGATGAGCCACCTCAGCTCTGGTGTCCCTATCATGAACGAGTGACAGTGGGTGAGCATGGAGCGTCCATCAGAACCAAGAGTATCACCAGGGCTGCTGACACGGCAGTGTCCCTCCTCATCCCCCACTTCTCCCAGCTCAGCAGCCCAATAGGCAGGTCCAGAGCCCAGGGTGTTTTGACTGGACACCCTTGTCCTGTCATAGTCGGTAGGAATAGATGTCTCCCCAGGAGAGGAAAATAGGATGACCCATGCTTTCATCTGTACCCCTTCTGTTGAAATAGTAGGTTCTCACTGACCAGCCCAGGAATAGCATTTTGGAGAGCAAGTAGGGTCAGGAGGGACTCTGGATGGGCTTCCACACATACCTTTGTCTTCCATGACTTCGCCTTGGGGAGCTCATTCCTCCAAAGGCCACTCTTTCAGCCCAGGGCCTGGACTCTGGGGTCCATGAGACCTGCCTGCAATGTCACCCTGACTGTCCCTCCTGGAGCTCACACCTGCCTTCCTTCTTCTCTCTCTCACCCAGTCTCCCCCAGTAGGGCTCTCTCTGGCCAGCCTTTGTGGCACTGCTGGGGGCTAGCATTTCTGCAGAGCCCACCATGCTCAGGGCCATCCTGCATGTTCTGTGCTGTGATGAAGGCAGGACCAGGCAGGGTCCAACTCTGCCTGGCATCACATAGGAGAGTGACCACCCTGCCTAAAGCATTCTGGCCCTGAAGAAATGCTGACGGCCATGCGAGTGGGCCTGAGTGAGGACAATGGAGAGAGTACGCCATCTCTGCATGTGTCCTTGCCTGTCTCTGCTAGCTCTCAGACCCTGGGACTGGGCTGTCCCTGCCCATGATCTGTCTGACAGCTGGACATTGATGGAAACCCCTGAGGTCCTCAAGGACACAGAGACCCTGGCTGATAGAGGGCCACTGCAACCAGGTACAGGGTCAGGGTACCAAGACCTCCAGGGGAGACAGATAGCACTCTCTATAACCTGGGGAGAGCTGGTCGCTATTTAGCCTTCATCCGGGAGCTGGAGATATAATCTACCAGGCACAGAACTGGGGCTCTAGGTGTGTTCAGTAAACACAACTGAGTGAGTGGATAAGTGAATAAGGCAGAAAGAGCAGGGTGGGATATGTGGGCAGGGAGGGAAAAGCACCAAGGAGGGTGCAGGCCCACAGGGGGCACAGCACTGACTCTTGGTAGGGGAGGGGCTGACCTTCTGTCCCACACAGGGGCTACTAACTCAGCTCCATCAGCTCTGTCAGGCTTCTCTGCACACGCTCAGTAGCATCTCAGACTCTTATAGGGCGTAAGTACTCAATACATTTTTTTTTAACTTTTTATTAGGGAAAATTTCACACACCTGTAAATACAAAATTATCTTTGCTCTGCTGTCCTTTCACCGATCCTCCCACGTTTCATTGTTATCATAGTCGCTGAGAGAATCTTAAAGCAAATTCAGGACTACATGTTTCCTCCAACACTGCAGTTTGTATCTCTGACAAATACAGAGCTTTTGAAAACATCCCTGAAATACCAGCATCACACTCCACAAAATTAGCAACTGTCCCTAAATGTCATCCACCACCCCGTGTATGTTCCCAATTGTCTGAGATAATTTTCATACATGGCTGATTGGATTCGGAGCTCGTGTGTGGCATTTGTTTGCTTTGTCTCTGAAGTCCTGTCTCACACATGACAAAACTACCTCTCCCACCCGCCCGCCTCATTTCTCCTGCCATTTATTTGTTGAAAACACCAAGTCATTTGTCCAGTAGAGTCTCACAGATGCTGATTTTGTTCAGTTGTAGCCCTATGGTCATTTTACACATAATGCCCATAATGCCCTGTTTAATACCATTTCCAGTCTATGGGTAGTTAGGTGGAGAGTTTGATCAGATTCAAGTTCATTTGTTTCTTTCCTCCTCATCATGGTGGGAATACTTCACAGGAGGGCTGTGAACTTCCTAGCACGTCCCAGTAGGAAGCCCTTAACCTCCTATTTCCCCACTTGAGTTCTGTAAGATGGATCAATGAGGCCTGGTGCTGCCAGTTGACCATCCAGTGTGGAGGTCCCTGTCACCCTCAACCTACTGGTGTTAGCGGCCATTGGTGGCTAATGCCCAGGACTGTATCTTCATTCAGAGGACAAAGCAGTGACCTTGTAGGTCTATTGTTCCTTCTGCATTGATAGCAATGAAAAAGAACTTCACCTACTCAACTCGTTGGTTGCTCTGAAATAATAACCCCAAGAGGAAAGGAACCATAAGTGTTTAATTTTTTTACTTATAAATTGGCAGAATAATGAGATGGTGCCATAACAACCCCCAAAGTGGACTAATGAGTTTTTGGGGGTTTTTTTGGTTCATGTTTTTATTATTTACTTTTTGGAGTGTCATTATGAGCTCACAGATTTTTATACATTTGTTATGCTTCAATTTGTTTAGTTTATTTAGTTAGTTAGTGTTTGTTTATTTATTTATGTTTGATGCTGAAATTATTTCATCTTTGGCTAATAGGAGCACTTTTTAATTGGCCCCTGGATCCTTTCAACAGGACCTGGGAGTCTTTGGTGGCTTCCTTGCTTCCTGGGTTGACATGGTGGGAGCTCCATACCTGTTTGTGAATTAACTGTCAGAGGAAAAGTCGTCCTTACAGGCCAAGCTCATCTGGAGTGAGAACCAGGCAGCTGTCATCCCCTGGGCAGCGGCCAGTGACACTGACAGGCCCTGTGCTCCAGGAGGACATGTGACAGTGAACAGTGACCCACTTCCTCTCACTGACCCCTCTCTGCCCCACCTCGTCCATAATCTGGGGCCATGCCAACACGCAGAGATAGGAATCTCTCGGGACTCTCTTTGCAGGAGTTTGTGCTAGTGGGGTTTGAGGGTGAGCTGGAGACACGGGCCCTGCTCTTTGCTGTGTTCCTGGCCCTGTATGTGGTGACTATGCTGGGAAACCTCACAATGATCATGGTCATTACAGTGGACACCCGCCTCCACTCCCCCATGTACTTCTTCCTCAAGAACCTCTCCTTCCTAGACCTCTGCTACTCCTCTGTCATCGCCCCAAAGGCCCTGGCCAACTTATTCTCCCCAACCAAGGTCATCACTTTCACTGGCTGTGCCACCCAGTTCTTCTTCTTCTGCCTGCTGGGTACCACCGAGACTTTCCTCCTGGCCACCATGGCCTATGACCGCTTCATGGCTATCTGTAGCCCCCTGCGGTACCCGGTCACCATGTGCCCCTCAGCCTGCACCCACCTGGTGCTGGGCACCTACTGTGGAGGCTGTCTCAACTCCATTGTGCAGACCAGCCTCACATTCCGCCTCTCGTTCTGTAGCTCCCATCTCATCAACCACTTCTTCTGCGATGTGCCACCCCTGCTCCAGATTGCCTGCACCAACACGGCCTTCAATGAGCTGGTCATGTTCAGCATCTGTGGGCTGATCATTGTGAGCACCACGCTCGTTGTCCTCATCTCCTATGGCTACATCACAGTGACCATCCTGAGGATGCACTCAGGAACTGGGAGACACAAGGTCTTCTCCACCTGTGGCTCCCACATGATTGCAGTGTCCCTATTTTATGGGACCATCTTTGTCATGTACACCCAGCCAGAGGCTGTGGAGTCCATGGAACAGGGCAAGGTGGTCTCCATCTTCTACACCCTGGTCATTCCCATGCTCAACCCCCTCATCTACAGTCTACGGAACAAGGATGTTAAGGAGGCCCTGTGGAGGCTGGGCCGAAAACACGCAACCACATAAAGGAGGGCAGTAACGGGTAAGCAGAAGTTCGTTTCTTAAATATTGCCAAAAAGTTTTCAAAGCATGTTTATAGCAATTTATATGCACCCTAAAAGTATATGAGAGTTGCATTTGCTTCACATTGTTGTAAAATTAATATTGTCTTTTTTTTTTTCCTTAGCCATTTAATGTGTATCTTATGCTTCACTTGCACTTTCTTACTGGTGAATGAAGTTGGACATCTTTTCATACATCTAGTGGTCATTTGGATATTCTGTTAGGAATAGTACCTGTGGTCTGCACTTTTTTTTATTGATTTTTAGGAGCTCCTTATACATTCTGGATGTGGGCCTTTGCTGATCATATGATGTGCAAATATCTTCTTCCACTTTGTCGCTTTTATATTCACTCTCTAATGGTGTTTTTGTTCAACAGAATTTCTTACATTTAATGTAGTACACTTATCCATCTATTATGCCTTGTCATATGACAAAAAAAAAAAATCTGCTTATTCAGATCACAGAAAGTCCTCCAGGTTATGTTTTAGAAGTTTAATTGACCTGTCTTTTATATGAAGATAGACAAATCAAATGCAATTGATTTTGCGGTTGTATCAAAGAACATCCCAAGAATGTATGAAAAATAAGAACAAGGAGGAGGAACTTGTCCTTCAAAAATCAATACTCCTTTTAAAATTCTAGCAATCCAAAGTTTAGTATTGCCAAATATCTAGTAGAAAAATAGAAAATGAAAATAAAATGGCTGAAAATGTTTTGAAAAGATACTGGAAGTCATTAGAAAGAAGGAAATGCAAACTTTTTTAATGATATATACTTAACACACTCATCAAAACAAAGAAAGATAAAGAAAATGGGAGCTCACACCCTGCTAGTTGTGTTTAATCAGTACAACCATTTGAAGAGAAATTTAACCATTTAAGAGGATAAAGAAGGAAACATTTAATATGATGCACTTATTCACTAGAGACAGTTGAAAGCCAAGATAATTTATAGATAGAACAGTTTTCCCTCATGTTCTCATGGAAGTTATAAATACAAACAGACCAGACTCACAGAGACTTGGTAAAGACCCCAGAACTGGAGTACAAGGATTGGCATCAATAACCGTCAATCCCCACAGTGTGCCATCCCCCTAGTTACTCAAGCAGATCCTCTCCAG
This sequence comes from Elephas maximus indicus, assembly GCF_024166365.1. Taxonomy (NCBI): domain Eukaryota; kingdom Metazoa; phylum Chordata; class Mammalia; order Proboscidea; family Elephantidae; genus Elephas; species Elephas maximus. The sequence continues at coordinate 142,182,095 of NC_064824.1, forward strand.
TGTAACCAGGGTGTCACCTCTGGGGCTGAATAGTATAAATAAATGGCAAAAAAAGAAATATGTAATGGAGCTTCCATATATAAGACTAAAATGGATATAAATGACAGAAAAAATGTATATTTTGCTACTCAAGAATTCACTTCTAGATGTATATCTTAGAAGGAAAAAAGATTGATCGTCGCTTTACTGTTCATCACTGAAGAAAAAAATAGCAAAACAGTCTAAATACCCTCCAACATAAGATTACACAAATAAACTGATACATAGTTGCATGATGTTTAAAACATTTGAAATAAACACATAGAATAATCAAGAATCTTGGGAATATATTGTGAAGTGAAAAAAAGTAAGCTGCATATATATATAACAAAGTGGTTATATATACAACAAAATGGTTAAAAAGAAACAATCTTTGATGGTTATGAGGGAGGAGAGAGGTGGGGACAGAAAAACACTAAATAGACAATAGATAAGTGGTAACTCTGGTGAAGGGCACACAATACTAGGGAAGCCAGCACAACTTGTGCAAGGCAAGGTCCTGGAAGCTCCATAGATGCACTCAAACTCCTTGAGGGACCAAATTACTGGGCTGAGGGCAATGGGCACCGTGGTCTCAGGGAACATCTAGCTCAATTGGCATAATATCTGCTCCCATCTGGAGCAAGGGAGAATGAAGAAAACCAAACACAAGAGGGAAATATTTGTCCAAATGACTAATGCACCACCAGTACTACACTCTCCACCAGACTGAGTCCAGTACAACTAGATGGTGCCCAGCTACCACCACTGACTGCTCTGACAGGGATCACAGTGGAGGGTCCTGGACAGAGCCGGAGAAAAAAGTACAGCAAAATTTTAGCTCACAAAAAAATTTAAAAAGACCAGACTTACTGGTCTGCCAGAAATTGGAGAAACCCCAAGAGTATAGCCCCAGACACCTTTTTAACTCAGTACTGAAGTCACTCCTGAGGTTCACCCTTCAGCCAAAGATTAGATAGGACTATAAAACAAAAGGAGACTAAATGGGCACACAAGCCCAAGGGCAAGGCCTGGAAGTCAGGAAAGGACAGGAAAGCTGATAATAGGGATCCCTGATGGCACAGTGGTTAAACACTCGACTGCTAACCAAAAGATCAGTGTTCCAACTCACCAGCCTCTACACAGAAGAAAGATGTGACCGTCGCTCCTGTGAAGTTTTACAGCCTTGGAAACCTTATCGGGCAGTACTACTCTGTCCTATAGGGTCACCATGTGTTGGAATCCACTTGATGGCAACGGTTTGTTGATTTCTTAACTCACTTCCAGGAGATGATTTAGGAGTTCTTTTTTTTTTTAGGAAATGTTATAGAGGGAGTATGCCAAGGATAATAACAAAAATAGCAATATCATTAGTAATAACAATAAAGCATCATACTAAAGTGAGTCAGAGGGAAGGTGTAACTCACATATGTTCACACAGAAACTTAGGGTCTAGAATTTGAGCCCCAAGATACTGGATTGTAATGAGGTTTCTAGCTTTAGTTATTTTTATTTTTTGTCTTGTTTATATATTATTTTATGATTTTAATGTTAATTGATGTTATCTGGTGATGATATAATGAGTCGGGAAATATTTTGCCATTACACCCTTCTGTATTACAATTTATAATTGAAAATGAAATAAAGCAAATGTGGAAAGGCTGAGAATATTCAAAAATTCGTGAATGATTCTCTGCTTGGAAAAACACAAAGTTAGACCCCTGGGCATTCCATAAACAAATATAAATTCAAGGCGTGTTAATTAGCTATTGTTGAAATACATATAATAAGTAGACAATTGTACAAAAGATGCTTATTGGTTTGGTTTTGCTTTGGTTTTAGTGAGTGTTTAGTTGTATGGTATTTGTTTACGTGTACAGGAAAAGGCAGTTATGAGGCTCACAGCAAATGCAGAGGTCACTAACAGAAAGTGACAAATGTCATTGTTAGATGCTGTGGAGTCGATTCCGACTCACAGAGACCCTATTTATAACAGAAGGAAACACTGCCCAGTACTTCGCTGTCTTTGTCACCTAGTGCTGCTACAACAGAAATGCCACAAGTGGATGTCCTTAACGAAGAGTTTATTTTCTCACAGTAAAGTAGACTAAAAGTCCAAATTCAGGGTGTCAGCTCCAGGGGAAGGCTTTCTCTCTCTGTCAGCCTTCTCAGCAATCTTCCCCCAGACTAGGAGCTTCCCTACACAGGGACTCTGAGTCCAAAGGACACGCCCTGCTCCCAGCACTGCTTTCTCGGTGGTATGAGGTCCCCCTGTCTCTCTGCTTGCTTCTCTCTGTTATATCTCAAGAGATTGCCTCAAGACACAATCTGATCCTGTAGATTGAGTCCTGCCTCACTAACAAAACTGCCACCCATCCTCCCTCATTAATACCATAGAGGCAGAATTTACAACATATAGGAAAATCACACAATACCAGAAATCATGGCTCAGCCCAATTGATACACACATTTTTGGGGAGACATAATTCAATCCACGACATTCACCATCCTCATAATAGTTATGCTTGAGCCCATTGTTGCAGCCACTGTGTCAATCCACCTCATTGAGGGTCTTCCTCTTTTTCACTGGCCCTCTACTCTACCAAGCATGATGTCCTTCTCCGGAGACTGGTCTCTCCTGATAACATGTCCAAAATACATGAAAGGACATCTCCCCATCCTCTCTTCTAATGAGCATTCTGGCTGTACTTCTTCCAAGACAAAATTGTTCATTCTTCTGGCAGTTCATGGTATGTTCAGTATTCTTCACCAACACTGTAATTGAAAGGTATCAATTCTTCTTCAGTCTTCCTTATTCATTGTCCAGCTTTCACATGCATATGAGATGATTGAAAACACAATGGTGTCCTCAAAGTGACATCTTTGCTTTTTAACACTTTAAAGAGGTTTTTTGAGCAGATTCACCCAATGCAATGGGTCTTTTGATCTCTTGACTGCTGCTTCCATGGGCATTGTTGGGGATCCAAGTAAAATGAAATCCTGACAACTTCAATATTTTCTCCATTTATCATGTTGTTGTTTATTGGTCTACTTACAAGAATTTTTTTCTTTATTTTGAGGTGTAATCCATACTAAAGGCTGTAGCTTTTGATCTTCATCAGTGAGTGCTTCAAATCCTCTTCACTTTCAGCAAGCAAGGTTGTAAAATCTGCATAATGCAGGTTGTTAATGAGTCTTCCTCCAATCCTAGTGCCCTGTTCTTCTTCATATAGCCCAGCTTCTTGGATTATTTGCTCAGCATACAGATTGAATAGGTATGGTGAAAGGATACAACCCTGACTCACACCTTTCCTGACTTTAAACCCTGCAGTATCCCCTTGTTCTATTTGAATGACTGTCTTTTGGTCTAAGTACAGATTCCTCACGAGCACAATTAAGTGTCTGGAATTTCTATTCTTTGAAATATTGCCTGTAATTTGTTATGATTCATAATCAATAAAACACAGGTAAACATCTTTTTGGAATTCTCTGCTTTCAGCCATGATCCATCTGACATCAGCAATGATATCCTTTCTTCCATGTTGTCTTCTGAATCCGGTTTGAATTTCTGTCAGTTCTCTGTCGATGTATTGCTGCAACCACCTTTGAATGAACTTCAGTGTGATATTGTGTGTGATATTAATAATATTGTTTGATAATTTCCATATTCTGTTGGACCACCTATCTTGGAATGGGTACAAATATGGATCTCTTCCAGTCAGTTAACAGTAGACAGTAGACTGAAAACGAGACTTGCCACACATCTTACGGGAATTAAAAAAAAAAATTGAAGTACCTGATAGATCTCAAATAGCCAGTTTGAGGATTGGGTATGATTCTTTGTTTGCTAGTTCTGTTTTAACGTGAACAGCAGCCATCTTCTGTATTGTTTCTAAGAGAGTGATATTCATGCTGAGTGAAATTAGTCAGTTGCAGAAGGACAAATATTGTATAAGACGACTATTATAAGAATTTGAGAAATAGTTTAAACTGAGAAGAAAACATTCTTTTGTGGTTACAAGAGGGGGAGGGAGGGAAGGTGCGAGGGGACATTCTCTAATTAGACAGTAGATAAGAACTAATTTAGGTGAAGGGAAAGACAACACACAATACAGGGGAGGTCAGCACAATTGGACTAAACCAAAAGCAAAGAAGTTTCCTGAATAAACTGAATTCTTCGAAGGCCAGTGTAGCAGGGGCAGGTGTCTGGGGACCATGGTTTCAGGGGACATCTAAGTCAATTGGCATAATAAAATCTATTAAGAAAACATTCTGCATCCCACTTTGAAGAGTGGTGTCTGGGGTCTTAAACGCTAACAAGTGGCCATCTAAGATGCATCAATTGGTCTCAACCCACCTGGATCAAAGGAGAATGAAGAACACCAAGGACACAAGGCAATTATGAGCCCAAGAGACAGAAAGGGCCACATGAACCAGTGACTACATCATCCTGAGACCAGAAGAACTAGGTGGTGCCCAGCTACAACCGGTGGCTGCCCTGACAGGGAGCACAACAGAGAACTCTTGAGGGAGCAGAAGAGCAGTGGGATACAGACCCCAAATTCTCATAAGACCAGACTTGATGGTCTGACTGAGACTAGAAGGACCCCAGTAGTCATGGCCCCCAGACCTTCTGTTGGCCCAGGACAGGAACCATTCCCGAAGCCAACTCTTCAGACATGGATTGGACTGGACAATGCATTGAAGATGGATGCTGGTGAGGAGTGAGCTTCTTGGATCAGGTGGACACTTGAGACTATGTTGGCATCTCCTGCCTGGAGGGGAGATGAGAGGGTGGAGGGGATTAGAACCTGGCGAAATGGACATGAAAAGAGAGAGTGGAGGGACAGAGCAGGCTGTCTCATTAGGGGGAGAGTAATTGGGAGTGTGTAGCAAGGTGTATATGGGTTTTTGTGTGAGAGACTGACTTGATTTGTAAACTATCACTCAAGGCACAATAAAAATTGTAAAGAAAAAAAAACACCTTCTCAGTCTCCAAGTCTCCACTGCAACTAGTTTTATCCCTAGCCATGTGTCATGGATTGAATTGTGTCCCCCAAAAATGTGTGTCAGCTTGCCTAGGCCATGATTCCCAGTATTGAGTGATTCATTTTGTCATCTGATATGATTTTCCTATTCGTCGTAAATCCTGCCTCTATGATGTTAATGAGGCAGGATTAGAGGCAGTTATGTCAATGAGGCAGGGCTCAATGTACAAGTTTAGGTTGTACCTTGAGTCAATCTCTTTTAAGATATGTAAGAGAGAAGCGAGCAGAGAGACAAGAGGTGGCAGAAAGTGGGGGACCACCTCATTACTACCAAGCATGAAGGGCTAGGAGCAAGCGTCCCTGCACTGAGAAGCTCCTTGACCAGGTGAAGATTAATGACAAGGACCTTCCCCAAAACCAACAGAGAAAGAAAGCCTTCCCTGGGAGATGGCACCCTGAATTTGGACTTCTAGCCTCCTAGACTGTGAGAAAATAAATTTCCATTTGTTAAAGCCATCCACTTGTGGTATTTCTGTTACAGCAGCTGTCATGGATTGAACTGTGTCCCCAAAAAATATCTGTCAACTTGGCTAGGTCATGATTCCCTTGCATGATTGTCTACCATTTTACCACCTGATGTGATTTCCCTATGTGTTGTAAATCCTATCACTATAATGTAATAAGATGGATTACCAGCAGTTATATTGATGAGATCTACAAGATTAGTGTCTTAAGCCAATCTCTTCTGAGATATAAAAGAAAGAAGTCAGCAGGGAGACATGAGGACTACATACCACTGAGAAAGCAGTGCTAGGAGCAGAGTGCATCCTTTGGACCTCAGGTTCCTGTGCTGAGATGCTCCCAGGCCAAGGAAAGACTGATGACAAGGACCTTCCTCCAGAACTGACAGAAAAAGAAAGCCTTCCCCCGGAGCTGAGATCCTAAATTGGGACTTCTAGCCTACTAGACTGTGAGAAAATAAATTTCTCTTCATTAATGCCAAAAAAAAAAAAAGTGATATTCAGTATTGATGATGCAACTATACTGTGACCCTTCCCTGTCACATACCTGTGTAACTGCCACACTGTAACCAATGTAAGAAAGAGAAGTACACCCTTTTAAGCCAATTGCCTAATGGAGCTTGCATTACAGTAATTCCAGCCTTACAAGTTGCCGCCACAGGAAGTCCTGCCTTAAAATGATCTACTATCAATTGAGTAATGCCTTTGGATGATATAAGCCTGTGATTACCAATCAAGTAATGGCTTTCGATAATTTAAGTTTGTAAATACCAATCAAGTAACCTGTTTCATATCCATTTTTCGCCTCCTATAAAACATCATCGCTGAGTTGCCATTTTGAATTACTAGATTTCACCTCATGGAGTTCCATCTATTCGCAGCTCAAGCTGTCTCTTTTCTTTCAATAAATCTCTCAAGTTTACTTTAATCAGAGTATGACAATTACTCTGTGACATTTAGTGGTGCCACGAACAGGATTCTGAAGGAATATTGTCTTACGTACTCCTGAGAAGTCATGGAACCAGCTCACCCTGATATGAGCCAGGGTCCCTTGTGCCCAGAGTTGCCTCCTCAAATTCTTCAGGTTTTCTGGAGGTAATCCTCTCTGATCGAAGCCTCTGCTTATTGTGAAGATGGCTCATTGAGAGATTTATTGGATATCTTTTCTCTATGCTTTTATTTTCTGCTGGTGTCCTGAGCATCTTGCTGGGTTCATTACCAAATTAAGTTTGCTGGGACTGCCATCTCATTGCCTTCTATTTTGCTGAACTCCCTTTTCTTTCCGGTGCATCATAAGGTTTTTGCATACATTTAGGTCTTTAATACTTGCAAGTTTCTCTGTGAGGTGGGTAATGCCATGTCCAAGACTGAAGTAAGACCCCCTAAGGGAACTCCTACTGGTTGTACGACTAAGCATTATGGCCCCGGTTAGGTCTCGTATTTAAGCTGATAGCATCCACTTACAGAGGGAAATTTAAAGGACCAGTGGCTATTGTGAGAGTCATTTGAGTTAAATAAGTTGAACTTTCTGCACAGCAAATTAGAGGCTAAGAGCTTATGAATAAAACTGAAGCAATGGGAGGAATTTTGTAATTAGTATTGGAAGCTTCCAAACAAAATCATAATGACAAATTTGCCTCCTTTCAGGAAACTGTTTAGAAACAAGCTAAATAAACTAAAGAATTGCAGCATTAGAGCCTTGTAATCTCAAAGATATTTACCCAGCAGCAGCCCCTATACCCTTCTTTTCCCAAAATGGCTCCTTTTCCCAGATTGGCTCCCTTTCCCAAATTGGCTTCCTTTACCAAAATGGTAAAGCCCACAGTGTCTGTAGTCTACCCCAGCCTCTAATGCTCTGCTACCCTCATTTTCTTCTACCTTTTCAGCAGTTACTCCCCTGTGGCCCTCTCTACCTGCCTACACCACTGAAAACCCCCTAACCGAAACTCCATATTATCTCAAGGAACTTCTAGAAGTCAAACTCATCTGTAAAATGCCTTTTAAAATTAAATATCCTGAAGAGGCTCAGAAGCCACCACAAGCTACGTTTGCCCTCTGGTCAAAGTGGAACTTCTCTGTGTTGTTAAGGAATTCCCTAGCCCTTGCAAGGATTCTCACAAATTCATTCAAGAATTTAGAATCTCAGCTGATACCTATGACCTGGTCCAGCAGACTTATATAATTTAATAAATTCACTGATGGAGCCAGATGATGCTAAAAGATAGATGAAAAAGACCCAATGGAAAGCTCCTACAGAATCCCTAACTGTCCAGCCTGAAGTTTCTGGCATGGAAATAATAACACAGACCAGAGTTATTGTCACAAACCTTTATTGAAACTAGCCCAAAGATTTTCCCTGAAAAGTAGATTGGACCAATGTTCAGGGTTGAAAACAAAATGAAGATGAAAATGTTTATGATTTTAGGAACTGTTTGATTAAACTTTTTCCAGAACACTCCAGTTTAAGGCTAGAAGAGTCTAGATCCCCTATTGCTTTCAATGCCTTTTTGTGAATGACCTACATCCAGAGCTCACTGAGTTAGTCAAATGCCATAAACTAGATTGGGGAAATGAAAACACTTCACGGTTAGCCACTCTAGCCCATAAACTCTCTCAAACTCTTAAACATCAGGCTAGGGAAGCTGTACAGAGAAGTAAAGCTAAACAAAATCACCTTATGGCTCTGCAATTACAGCAGTTGCAAGCCCAGCCTCAGACTAATTTCTACACACAGAACGGGTTCACCCAACATATGGCTACGACTGGGCCCAGTAACTTGCCCCTTGTTTGTTACTACTTTAAGAATCCTGGACTTTTTAAAAGAGAATGTTCAAGACTAAAAAATAAATTGGGCAATCTAAGATTAGATGCAGCCCAGAAGGAAATAGAATAAAGGAATTCCAGGGGCAAATCAAGGACTTTTCCTATGGTAGCACTGAACTCTGAGGGAGAAAGTTACTATTCATATAAATATAGAACCATGTAACATTTTAATTGACACAGATTTTACATTATCTGTAATAAATCCCACAACTTTACTAAAGCCCTTGCCCTGGAGTAATAAAACCTCAAGAGTCATGGGGCTTATTAATCAAGAACAGATTTTAACTCATTCCCAGCATGTTTCAGAGTCTCTTATGACATCCATTTTGGTCTTTTCTTTCTTTCCTGTCTTTTTAATGACCTTTTGCTTTTTTCATGTATGATGTCATTCCACAACTCAACTGATTTTGGGTCATTAGTGTTCAACATGTCAAATCTATTCTTGAGGTGGTCTCTAAATTCATGTGGGATATACTCAAGGTCATACCTTGACTCTCGTCGACTTGTTCTAATTTTCTACAGTTTCAACTTGAACTTGCATATGAGCAATTGATGGTCTGTTCAACAGTTGGCCTCCTGGCCTTATTCTGACTGAAGATATTGAGCTTTTTATCATCTCTTTCCATAGATGTAGTTGATTTGATTCTTATATGTTCCATTTGGCCAGGTCCACGTGTATAGCCGCCATTTATGTTGGTGAAAAATGGTATTTGCAATGAAGTTCCTGGTCTTCCAAAATTCTGTCATGTGATCTCTGGCTTTGTTTCTATCACCAAGGCCATATTTTCCAACTACCAGTCCTTCTTATTTGTTTCTAAATTTCACATTCCAATCACCAGTAATTATCAATGCATCATGATTTCTTCACCTTTGGTCTTAGTGGTTGGTATTTAAATTTGAATAATAGCCATATTAACTAGTCTCCCTTGTAGGCATGTGAGTATCATCCTATCAATGACAGCATTGCACTTCAGGACAGATCTTGAAGTGTTGTTTTTGACAATGAATGCAACATCATTCCTCTTCAAGTTGTCACTCCCAGTATAGTAGACCATATGATTGTTCAATTCAAAATGGCTAATGCCAGACCATTTCAGCCTACTAATGTCTAGGATATTGATGTTTATGCATTCCATTTCACTTTTGATGATTTCCAATTTTCCTAGATTCATACTTTGTACATTCCACATCCTTGTTATTAATGGATGTTTGCAGCTGTTTCTTCTCATTTTGAGTTGTGCCTCATCAACAAATGAAGGTCCCCAAAGCTTGACTCCATCCATGTCATTAAGATTTACTGTACTTTGAGGAGGCAGCTCTTCCCCAGTCATCTTTTGAGTGTCTTCCAACCTGAGGAGCTCATCTTCCCACACTCTACCAGACAATGTTCTGCTGTTATTCATAAGGTTTTAACTGTATAATTTTCAAAAGTAGACTGCCAGTTCCTTTCCTCTAGTCTGTCTCAGAGCAGAAGCTCAGCTGAAACCTGTCTGCATGAGTGACACTGCTGGTATTTAAATACTGGAGGCATAGCTTCCAGCATCACAGCAACATACAAGCACCCACAGTATGACAAACTGACAGACACATGGTACTTGTGTAAATATGGTACCTGTAAAATGTTACTTTGAAAAATTTGACCTGAAAGAAATTTCAGAACCACTTTTTAAACACCAAATCTGTCTTGGAAGGAGGTACAACCAGAATACTCCTTACAAGCAAAGTTGGCAAGACTATGCCTCAAATACTTTGGACATGTTGTCAGGAGGGCTCAGTCTCTGGAGAAGGACATCATGCTTGGTAGACGGTCAGCAAAAAAGAGGAAGACCCTCAATAAAGTGGATTGACACAGTTGTTGCAACAATGGGCTTAAGCATAACAATGATTGTAAGGATGGTGCAGTACCAGGCAGTGTTTCATTCTGTTGAATGTAGGGTCACTCTGAGTCAGAACCAACTCAATGGCACCTAACAACAGCCCAGTCTTTACAGCCAACAGCATTGGGTGCCCATACCCTGGCTGCAAAACCCACCAACCTACACACTCTAGGGAACAGGAACATGCTTTCCTCCAAGACATTCAGGGGCAGCTGTCATCCCCCTTCCTTAGGTTCAGAGCAGTGAGGAGTTGTTAGACCTGACCTGGTGGAAACTGGCATTCTGCAGGGTGGATTGGCTGGTATGGATGGTGAAGCAAGCAGTGGAGTTTGTTACACGATTTCCACATCAGGAGAGACTGAGCAGTGGATAGTCTACTCAAGCCTCCAGAACCAGTGAAAAGTGGTGCTCAATTGGCAAAATATAAGTACGTAGTATAACCTACTGCGTGGATCAAAAAACACTCCCTTTGTGAAAAACCTCTCTCCCATTTACCTGCCCCCTCCCTGCTCTGCACCAGGTCCTGGACCAGCTTCAGTGATTGGGCACACACTTTGAGCCATTCTCCCAGCTTTGGAGAGGGAAAAAATTAACAAACAGGAAAAAATAATCTGCCAGCTGTCCTAAGCCAGGAACTCAGGGAAGGACAGCCCCTTTGCCTAGGCACAGGTATAAGGGATTCATGGACTTTGAATGCTTTTCATCCTGCATAGATCTCTGTGGGCTCATTTCAACAACATAGGACCTCTTTAGCACATTACAACAGGGTATATACCTGAAGCCTATTTTCAACTGTATCAGCTATAAGATGGAGTGGCAAATTCATGGCATATGACACCACTCTGCCCACTAAGCAGGGTCCTCACCTACACATATCAAAGGCCTGAGGACTGGTGGCTCCACCCATTCCACAAAGCCACCCATGACAGGGGTCCTAGAATAAGTAGTGCCTCCCAGTCCTTATTGCCAACAGCATTGGGTGGCCACAGTCCAGCTGCAAAAGCCACCCACCTATGCGTTCTAGGGAACAGGGACATGATTTCCTCCCAGATACTCAGGGGCAACTCTCAGCTCCCTGCCTTGCATGGCACATGACTCCCTACTGCAGCCAGATAACTGTGCCTACTCCAATCACCCCTGCTGATCTAGGACTGTAGGTGAGTGCCTGAACCACATATTTGGTTACTAACTACATGGACGCCTGAGTTGAATCCATACAAGAAAAGTAAATGGACTCCTGGGCTTACATATCTAGTAACAGCTCTAACCACCTGGTGACAGGGTGTGAGAGCTTCAAAGGTGCCAATAATCAAATAGCTCACACGAGCAGCCTATTTGGGCATACCAAAACAAAATAAAACAAAGCTAGGACACAGTAAGCAAACATAAAAGAAATAAATATAACTTACTGATGGCTAGGAGACAACAGTCAATATCAAATCACATAAAGAGGCAGACCATGATGGCTTCAGCAAGCACCCAAAACAAAGAATCAAGTAACCTTCCAGAGGAAGATAGCTTTTTGGAAATATCTGAGCTAGAATTCAAAAGATTAATATACAGATCTCTTCAAGAGATCAGGAAAGACAACAGCAAAATGCAGAACAGACCAAGGAACACACAAGTAAAGACACAGAGTAACTTAAGGAGGTTATACAAGGCCATAATGACAAATTTAACAGGCTGCAGGAATCCATAGAGAGACAGCAAACAGAAGTCCAAAAGAATAACAATAAAATTTCAGTTAGACAACTCAGTAGAAACTCATAGGAGGAGAAGTGAGGCAATGGAAGTCAGAATTAATGAGATTAAAGATAAAGCACTTGACACCAACTTATTTGAGGAAATATCAGATAAGAATTTTTTCAAATGAAGAAACACTAAGAATTACGTGGGACTCCATCAACAGAAATAATCTACCAGTGATTGGAGTACCAGAACGGGGGGATAAGAGAAAATACAGAGAGAATTGTTGACGATTTGTTGGCAGAAAACTTCCCTGATATCATGAAAGATGAGAAGATACCTATCCAAGAAGCTCATCAAACCCCACATAAGGTAGATCCCAAAAGAAAGTCACCAAGACATATAATAATCAAACCTAACAAACTTAAAGATAAAGAGAGAATTATAACAGTGGCCAGGGATAAACAAAAAGTCATCTACAAAGGAAAGTCAATAAGACTAAGTTTAGAATATTCAGCAGAAACCATGCAGGGAAGAAGGAAATGGGATGACATATATAAAGCCTTGAAGGAAAAAAATTGCCAGCCAAGAATTATTTGTCGAGCAAAACTGTCTCTCAAACATGATGGCAAAATTAGGACAATTCCAGATAAACAGAAGTTTAGGGAATTTGCAAAAGCCAAACTAAAATCACAAGAAATACTTAAGGAAGTCCTCTGGTTAGAAAATCAATAACATCAGGTAACAACCCAAGACTAGAACATAAGACAGAACAACGAGATATCCACCCAGATAGGAAAACCACAAAAATTAATCAAAGCTAAAATGCTCAAAACAGGGAAACAGAGATGTTGTTATATAAAAGATGGCAAAATTAAAACAAAAACAGGGACTAAAAAATGTAGTCATAGATCTTTCATATGGACAGGAAATCAAGGTGATATAAAGAAAAAAAGGATTGTATTAAACTTAGAAAAATAGGGGTAAATATTAAGGTAACCACAAAGGAAATTAATGATCCTACACATCAAAATAAAAAGAAAAGAAAAAATAAAGACTCCGCAAATATAAAATCAACAATGAAAAAAAAGGAAAAGAAAATATATAAAGAAAAGCAACTCAGCACAGAAAATTAAGTGGAACAAAGAATCTGTCAACAACACACAAAAAGAGACATGAAAATGACAGCAGTAAACTCACACCTATGAATAATTACGCAGAATATAAATGGACTAAATACACCAATGAAGAGAGAGAGAGTGGTAAAATGAATTAAAAAACAAGATCTTTCTATATGCTGCCTACAAGAGATACACCTTAGACTCAAAGACACAAACTAAAACTCAAAAGATGGAAAAAAATATTTCAAGCAAACAACAATCAAAAAAGAGAAAGAGGAGGCGGAGCCAAGATGTGGAATAGACACACACTTCCGGCAAGCACTCTTTACAACAAAGACCCAAAAAAAAACAAGTGAAACAAATATATTTGTGACAAGCTGGGAGCCCTGAGCTTCAAAGGCAAGCTTAGAAAATGAACTGAGGGGCAGGGGGAGGAAGAGACCATTCAGAAGTGGAGAGGAGTTACTGGACCTGAATCGCGGGAAGCCCTGAAGCACCATTCCCGGAGCAACAGCGGTGGGCTACTACTAGCATTCCGCCACAGTTAGCTCAGGGAGAAGCAGCCAACCACACAGCCTACTCACATCTATGGAACCTGAGAAGAATGGCGCTCTCTGCAAAAGTGAAGTACTTGTGAATATTTTATCACGCCCCCCCACCCCCAAGCCGGTTTCAGCAGCTGAATTCCCTGGGCCTGAGATAGGCACTGTTGAGCACATAGAGCCATTCCCCCAGCCTTGGGGAAGGAAAAAATTTGCAACTGGGAGAAAAGATAATTTGCTAGCTCCACTAACTGGGGGAGCTCAGGAGAGAAGACGTTCCTGTCCAGGCATAAACTGTCCATGGACTTTGAGCACCTTTTCCTTCTGCATGGTCCTGTGTGGGCCTATTTTGGGAGAACAGGCCCTTGTTGGCAGATTCCAACCATTTCAGCTGTGCAGTGGAGTGGTGGGTGTTTGATGTTTGACATTGCTTTGCCTATTAAACAAGGTGCTCGCCTGCCCACATCAGGGACCTAAGGACTGGTAGCTCCACTCAGGTCATCCAGCCACTGGCGACAGGGGTCTAAAGATAACTGGGAACTCCCATTTCTTACAGCCAAAACTCTGGGTGTCCGTGGTCCATCTCCAGAACCCACCCAACTGCACGCTCTAGGAAACAGGGATGTGCTTCCCTCAGAGACACTCGGGGGTCGGTTCTCAGTCCCCTGCCTTGTTCAGAGCATGACCCCCTGCTGCAACCACATACTGGTATATATGCCAGTCACCCCCGCCCCTTTAAGACTGTAGGACAGAGCCTGTACCACACACGTGATGATCAGCTACCTGGAAACCTGAGCTGAATTCATACAAGAAAAGTGAATGGACTCCTAGACCGATATACCTGATAACAGCTCTAGCCATCTGGGGGCAGGACATCAGAGCTCCAAAGGTGAAAATAATCAAGCTAGCTCACTCAAGGAACCCATGGGGGTATACCAAAACAAAACAAAGCAAGAAGCTAGGACATAATAAGCAAGCATAAACTAATACAATAACTTATAGATGGCTCAGAGACAACAGTCAATATCAAGTCACATAAAGAAACAGACCATGATCACCTCAACAGGCTCTCAAAACAAAGGATTCAGGGATCTTCTAGATGAAAGTGCATTCCTGGAATTACCAGAGCCAGAATACAAAAGTTTAATATACAGAACCCTTCACGACATCAAGAAGGAAATGAGGCAATATACAGAACAAGCCAAGGAACACACAGATAAAGCAATTGAAGACATTACAAAGATTATTCAGGAACATAATAAAAAGTTTAATAAGCTGGAAAAATCCATAGACAGACAGCAATCAGAAATTCAGAAGATTAACAATAAAATTACAGAAGTAGACAACTCAATAGAAAGTCAGAGGAGCAGAACTGAGCAAGTAGAAGCTAAAATTTCTGAACTCAAAGATAAATCACTTGGAACTAATATATTTGAAGAAAAATCAGATAAAAGAATTTAAAACATGAAGAAACCTTAAGAATCATGTGGGACTTTATCAAGAGAAATAACCTATGAGTGATTGGAGTACCAGAACTGGGAGGGATAACAGAAAATACAGAGAGAATTATCAAAGATTTCTTGGCAGAAAACTTCCCTGATATTGTGAAAGATGAGAAGATATCTATCCAAGATGCTCATCAAACTCCACATAAGGTAGATGTTAAAAAAAAGTCACCAAGGCATATTATAATCAAGCTTGCCAAAACCAAAGATAAAGAGAGAATTATAAGAGCAGCGAGGGATAAATGAAAAGCTACAAAGGAGAGCCAATAAGAATAAGCTCGGAATACTCGGCAGAAACCATGCAGGCAAGAAGGGCAATGGGATGACATACTAAAAAACTGAAGGAAAAAAACTGCCTGCCAAGAATCATATATCCAGCAAAACTGTCTCTTAAACATGAAAGTGAAATTAAGACATTTCCAGATAAACACAAGTATAGGGAATTCATAAAAACCAAACCAAAACTACAAGAAATACTGCAGAGAGTTATTTGGTTAGAAAATCAATAATATCAGGTATCAACCCACGACTAAAACACTGGGCAGAGCAACCAGAAGTCAAGTCAGACAGGAAAATCAAAAAAACAAAGCAAGATTAAAAAAAAAAAAAAAAAAGCTCAAAACAGGGTAATAGTGATATTATTATATAAAAGAAGACAACAATAAAATAATAAAGAGAGACTAAGAAATGTAATCATACTCCTTCCATATGGAGAGGAAGATAGGGTGATACAAAGAAATAAAAGTTAGGTTTAAATTTAGGAAAATTGGGGTAAATAATAAGGTAACCACAAAGGAGACAAACTATCCTACTCATCAAAATAAAATACAAGAAAAAAATAGAGACTCAGCAGAAACAAAATAAACAACAACAAATATGAGGAAAGGACAATATATAAAGATAATCTACTGAGCACATAAAATTAAGTGGCAAAAAGAAACTGTGAACAACACACAAAAAAAGACATCAAAATGATAGCACTAAATTCCTACCTATCCATAATTACCCTGAATGTAAATAGACTAAATGCACCAATAAAGAGACAGAGAGTGGCAGAATGGATTAAAAAACAAGATCCGTCTATATGCTGCCTGCAAGAGACACACATTAGTCTTAGAGACACAAACAAACTAAAACTCAAAGGATGGAAAAAATATATCAAGCAAACAATAAGCAAAAAAGAGCAGGAGTGGCAATGCTAATTTCTGATAAAATAGACTTTAAAGTTAAATCCATCATAAAGTATAAGGAAGGACACTATATAATGATTTAATGAACAATACACTGAGAAGATGTAACTATATTAAATATTTATGCACCAAAAGACAGGGCTGTAAGATACATAAAATGAACTCTATCAGCATTGAAGAGTGAGATAGCTCCACAATAATAGTAGAAGACTTCAACACACCACTTTCGGTGAAGGACAGGACATCCAGAAAGAAGCTCAATAAAGACACGGAAGATCTAAATGCCACAATCAACCAACTTGACCTCATAGACATATACAGAACACTCCACCCAACAGCACCCAAGTATACTTTCTTTTCTAGTGCAACATGAAACTTTCTCTAGAATAGACCACATATTAGGTCATAAAGCAAGCCTTAGCAGAATTCAAAATATTGAAATATTACAAAGCATCTTCTCTGACAATAAGGCCATAAAAGTGGAAATCAATAAGAGGAAAAGCAGGGAAAAGGAATCAAACACTTGGAAACTGAACAATACCCTCCTCAAAAAAGACTGGATTATAGAAGACATTAAGGATGGAATAAAGAAATTCATAGAATCCAATGAGAATGAAAACACTTCCTATCAGAACCTTTGGGACACAGCAAAAGCAGTGTTCAGAGGCCAATTTATATCAATAAATGCACACATCCAAAAAGAAAAAAGGGCCAAAATCAAAGAATTATCCCTACAACTTCAACAAATAGAAAGAGAGCAACAAAAGAAACCCACAGGTGCCAGAAGAAAATAATAAACACTAGAGCTGAACTAAATGAAATAGAAAACAAAAACAATTGAAAGAATTAACAAGACCAAAAGCTGGCTTTTTGAAAAACTCATCAAAATTGATAAACCACTGGCCAAACTGACAAAAGAAAAACAGGAGAGGAAGCAAATAACCCGAACAAGAAATGAGATGGGTGATATTACAACAGACCCAACTGAAATTAAAAGAATCATATCAGATTACTATGAGAAATTGTACTCTAACAAATTTGAAAACCCAAAGAAATGGATGAATTCCTAGAAACACACTACCTACCTAAACTAACACAAACAGAGGTAGAACAACTAAATAGACCCATAACAAAAGAAAAGATTGAAAAGGTAGTCAAAAAATTCCCAACAAAAAAAAGCCCTGGTCCTGATGGCTTCACTGCAGAGTTCTACCAAACTTTCAGAAAAGAGTTAACACCACTACTACTAAAGGTATTTCAGAGCATAGAAAAGGACAGAATACTACCAAACTCATTCTATGAAGCCACCATATCCCTGATACCAAAACCAGGTAAAGACACCACAAGAAAAGAAAATTATAGACCTATATCCCTCATGAATGTAGATGCAAAAATCCTCAACAAAATTCTAGCCAATAGAATTCAACAACATATCAAAAAAAAATTCACCATGACCAAGTGGGATTCATACCAGGTATGCAGGGATGGTTCAACATTAGAAAAACAATTAATGTAATCCACCACATAAATAAAACAAAAGGCAAGAATCACATGATTTTATCAATTGATGCAGAAAAGGCATTTGACAGAGTTCAACACTCATTCATAATAAAAACTCTCAGCAAAATAGGAATAGAAGGAAAATTCCTCAACATAACAAAGGGCATTTATACAAAGCCAACAGCCAACATCACCCTAAATGGAGAGAGTCTGAAAGCATTCCCATGGAGATCGGGAACCAGATAAGGATAACCTTTATCACCACTCTCATTCAACATCGTGTCAGAGGTCCTAGCCAGACCAATTAGGCTAGATAAAGAAATAAAGGGCATCCAGATTGGCAAGGAAGAAGTAAAAGTATCTCTATTTGCAGATGACATGATCTTATACACAGAAAACCCTAAGGAATCCTCAAGAAAACTACTGAAACTAATAGAAGAGTTCAGCGGAGTATCAGGACACAAGGTAAACATACAAAAATTAATTGGATTCCTCTACACCAACAAAAAGAACATCGAAGAGGAAATCACCAAATCAATGCCATTTATAGTAGCCCCCAAGAAGATAAAATACTTAGGAATAAATCTTACAAGAGATGTAAAAGACTTACACAAAGAAAACTACAGTACACTTCTACAAGAAACCAAAAGAGACTTACATAAGTGGAAAATCATACCTTGCTCATGGATGGGAAGACTTAACATTATAAAAATGTCTATTCTACCAAAAGCGTTCTATACAGTTAATGCAATTCCGATCCAAATCCCGACATTCTTTAATGAGATGGAGAAACAAATCACCAACTTCATATGGAAGGGAAAGAGGCCCCGGATAAATAAGGCATTGCTGAAAAAGAAGAACAAAGTGGGAGGCCTTACTTTACCTGATTTTAGAACCTATAATACCGCCACAGTAGTCAAAACAGCCTGATACTGGTAACAACAACAGATACATAGACTAATGGAACAGAATTGAGAATCCAGGCATAAATCCATCCACATATAAGCAGTTGATATTTGACAAAGGCCCCAAAACAGTCAAAAGGGGAAAAGACAATCTTTTTAACAAAGGGTGCTGGCATAACTGGATATTCACCTGCAAAAAAATGAAACAAGAACCATACCACACTCCATGCACAAAAACGAGCTCAGAATGGATCAAAGACCTAAATATAAAATCTAAAACGATAAAAGATCATGTGAGAAAAAATAGGGACAATGTTAGGAGCCCTAATACATGGCATGAACAGTATACAAAACATTATTAAGAATGCAGAAGAAAAACTACATAACTGGGAGCTCCTAAAAATCAAACACCTATGCTCATCCAAAGACTTCGCCAAAAGAGTAATAGGATTACCTACAGACTGGGAAAAAGTTTTTAGCTGCAACACTTCCAGTCAGCTCCTGATCTCTAAAATCTACATGATACTGCAAAAACTCAACTGCAAAAAGACAACCCAATTAAAAAATGGGCAAAAGATATGAATAGACACTTCATTAAAGAAGACATTCAGGTAGCTAACAGATACCTGAGGAAATGTTCACGATCATTAGCCATTAGAGAAATGCAGATCAAAACTACAATGAGATTTCATCTCACTCCAACATAGCTGGCATTAATCCAAAAAACACAAAATAATAAATGTTGGAGAGGCTGTGCAGAGATTGGAACACTTATATACTGCTGGTGGGAATGTCAAATGGTACAACCACTTTGGAAATCGATTTGGCACTTCCTTAAAAAGCTAGAAATAGAGCTACCATACGATCCAGCAATCCCACTCCTCGGAATATATCCTAGAGAAATAAGAGCCTTTACACGAACAGATATATGCACACCCATGTTTATTGCAGCACTGTTTACAATAGGAAAAAGATGGAAGCAACCAAAGTGCCCATCAATAGATGAATGGATAAATAAATTATGGTATATTCACACAATGGAATACTACGCATCAACAAAGAACAGTGAGGCATCTGTGAAACATTTCATAGCATGTGGAAACCTGGAAGGCATTATGCTGAGTGAAATTAGTTGCAAAAGGACAAATACTGTATAAGACCACTATTATAACAACTCGAGAAATAGTTCAAACAGAGAGGAAAACATTTTTTTGTGGTTATGAGACGGGGGAGAAAGGGTGAAAGAGGGGTATTCATTAATTAGATAGTAGATAAGAACTACTTTAGGTGACAGGAAAGACAACACACAATACAGGGGAGGTCAGCACAATTGGACGAAACCAAAAGCAAAGAAGTTTCCTGAATAAACTGAATGCTTCGAAGGCCAGTGTAGCAGGGGCTGGGGTCTGGGGACCATGGTTTCAGGGGACATCTAAGTCAATTGGCATAATAAAATCTATTAAGAAAACATTCTGCATCCCACTTTGAAGAGTGGCGTCTGCGGTCTTAAACGCTAGCAAGCACCCACCTAAGATGCATCAGTAGGTCTCACCCCACCTGGACCAAAGAAGAATGAAGACTACCAAGGACACAAGGTAATTATGAGCCCAAGAGACAGAAAGGGCCACATAAACCAGAGACTACATCAGCCTCAGGCCAGAAGAACTAGATGGTGCTGCCCTGACAGGGGCACAACAGAGAACACCTGAGGGAGCAGGAGAGCAGTGGAATGCAGACCCCAAACTCTCATAAAAAGACCAGAGTTGATGATCTGACTGAGACTAGAAGGACCCCGGTAGTCATGGCCCCCAGACCTTCTGTTGGCCCAGGACAGGAACCATTCCCGAAGCCAACTCTTCAGTCATGGATTGGACTGGACAATGGGTTAGAGAGGGGCGCTGGTGAGGAGTGAGCTTCTTGGATCAGGTGGACACTTGAGACTATGTTGGCATCTCCTGCCTGGAGGGGAGATGAGAGGGTAGAGGGGGTTAGAAGCTGGTGAAATGGGCATGAAAAGAGAGAGTTGAGGGAGACAGCGGGCTGTCTCATTAGAGGGAGAGTAATTGGGAGTGCGTAGCAAGGTGTATATAAGGTTTTTTGTGAGAGACTGACCTGATTTGTAAACTTTCACTTAAAGCACAATAAAAATTATTAAAAAAGAGCAAGAATGGCAATATTAATTTCTAAGAAAATTGACTTTAGAGTAAATCCACCACAAAGGATAAGGAAGGACACTACGTAATGATTAAAGAGCCAATTCATCAGGAAGACATAACCATAATGAATATTTACGCACCCAACAACAGTGCTCCCAAATACATAAAACAACCTAACAGCATTGAAAAGTGAGATAAACAGCTCCACAATAATAGTAGGAGATTTCAACACACCACTTTTGGTGAAGGACAGAACATCCAGAAAGACGCTCAATAAAAACACGGAAGATCTAAATGCCACAATCAACCAACCTGACCTCAAAGAAATATAGAGAACACCCCACCCAACAGCAGCCAAGTATACTTTCTTTTCCAATGCACATGGAACATTTTCCAGAAGAGACCACATATTAGTCCATAAGGCAAGCCTTAACATAATCCAAAACATCGAAATATTACAAAGTATCCTTTCTGACTATAAAGCCATAAGAGTAGGTAGCCCATGGCACTACTTGTGGAGCCTCAGCCTGTGGGAACGTGCACAGGAGCTCACAAGGACATTCAGTGCGTCCTTGTCCATGAAGGGAGAGAATTTGAGCACAATGCCTGTCCTAGCAAGAAGTCTAAGGAAGTGTACTGTGCAAGGGAACAGGGCCAATGAGGGGACACCCCAAACCATGCACTGACTTAGAGAGACACCCACAGATTGTCAGGTGAACTGATGAATGTTAGGGGGTGTTTCGAACAAAAATATATGAACCAAAATCCACCAGCATGCAGGCACACTCTGGGAAAATACACACATCTTGTTTGGAACCCTGGTGACATAATGTTTAAGAGATTGACTGCTAACCAAAAGGTCACCAGTTTGAACCCACTAGCTGCTCTTTGGAAACCCTATAAGGCAGTTCTGTAACCAAACACCACTCGGGTTCTTGTCCTGTCCTATTAGCCCATTGAATGAGATGGACATTAATTGCAAGGGAAACAGAAAGTGGCAAGTTTATTGTCTGCGCATAGAAAGCATACAAGGAGCAACGAAGGGTCTGGGGACCGTAAGGCCACGTGCTCTCTGTCTGAGGGGGCTGGGGAGCTTTTTGTTTCCAATGGCATCGGTGGTTGGGTTTGGTACCCGGAACTCTCCACCCTTAGCCCTCCCATGCCCATACTTGGAGGTCCGGATGTTAAATCATCTTCCATCGGACGTCCGTGTGGTGGGACCCCTCACTTCTAAAGAGGAATCGGGTAAAATCAGGGGCTGGGAAATATCATTCTTTCCGGTGATAATCAGGTCCGGATTGAGTTGAAGGACGTGATCTCTTCAATCTGAGTGTGCTTCAAGGTGTAGCTTGGGCCAGTTCGGTGGATGGAGCCACTACCTGCTGCGACTTCCTGAAAAATGTTGCTCAAAACAAGCTTGTGGTTAGCAAGACAAAGAAAGGGGGAACAGGGCTATTGATTGGGGTTTTCAGTTCTACTCTGTCCTATAGGGTCATTATGAGTCGGAATTGACTCCATGGCAACGAGTTTTTTGTTTGTTTCAGTTGAGCAGGGGTTGTGGGAGGTTGATGGCAGGGCTGTGGGCCAGGTGCTCCACTGTGACCAGAAGGAGTGAGTTCTCCACGGAGGGCTCCCACATTCCTCTCAGTTCTTGGAGCTTGTCTCCTGTTGACCTTCCAGGGGCCACTGAGGGACTTCAGGCTGCCTCCACCACCATCTTAAGGCAAGGTGATCAGACACAGATAGGACTCAGGGGCCTGGGAGTCCCAGCACTGCAGGGCCTGGATCACTGCTAATTGGCCATGTGAGGCCCAAGTCCCAGCCTACCAGGCACAGAGACAATTCTCTGCAGTGACCCCACAGTGCAGAGTCCTCAACATCGCACCACCCCGTAACGGGGGCTAGACAGAAGGAGCTGAGTTGAGCCTCCCCTGCCTCTAGGACCAGCAGCTTCCTGCACCAGAACCTGGACCGTCTGGACCTGGATGGGACCCAGGTACCCCATTAAACTTCTTCCCTCCCTCACTTCACTGCACAGGGGCCACTGTTGGACAGGCAGGGCAGGGGTCCTCAATGCCGGGTCATCACCATCAGCTTAGACCAGGGTTTGGAGCCGGGAGACCCTGGAGCACAAGGTCTTGAGCGATTCCTGGTCTTCATCTGGAAAAGGTGGTCTGAGGCACCCCCTGCATGGCTGACCGTGGGTAGAAGATAGCATGAGAATGAGGTGGCCGAGGGCGTGTGTACACAGCAAGCAGTTAGGGGCTGCTCTCTGCAGGAGACACGCTGACCAACCTCCTGCGCTGGCTGAGCTCTGACGCCAGTTTCAAGGACATTAGGGGCAAACACAAACCAAACCCATTGCTGTCGAGTCAATTCCGACTCCTAGCGACCCTATTGGCAGAGCCTTCCAAACCCTGGAAGCAAGTCCTCCATGGGATCATTTCAATGCAGGCTCTGACTCAGCAGTTTGTGCGTAGGTTCTGCATTCCTAAAGCTGGCTTTGCTGCTGGTCCTGAGGCCACCCTCAGTGATGAGGACTAGGGTCGAAGGGACAGGCTACATCTTTATTACTGACACAGGTTCACAGGGCACATGGGCTCTCGTCTGTCACATGACTGCCTTTTCCAGGTAAAGTGAAGGCTAGTTAACAAGCTGAGGTCTGCAGATACCACTGGGCTCTCTGGATCAGCAGGCTCAGAAACAGAGCTGGACTTTGGGGAGGAAACCCCAGTGGCCCTATGTCTCACGTGGTGGTCTCGATGGCCACTCTGGTGGTTTTCTACACTTTTTTTGTGTGTGTGGACAATTGAACTGAAGACATCAGGGCTGACAGTGGCAAAATTTACTCATGAGGGGATGGGGGGGACAGATGGGCCACCCCAGCCAAGGTGTTCCCATCATGAACGAGTGAGGGTGAGTGAGCAAGAAGGGTCCATTAGAACCAACAGCATTACATGGGCTGTTGTCAGGGCAGAGTCCCTCCTCATCCCCTAATCCTCCCAACCCAGCAGCCCCACAGGGCAGGTCCAGTGCCCAGGGTGATTTGACAACATTCATGCCCTGTCATTGTTGGTGGGAGAGAATGACTCTCTGGGAAAGAAAAATAGAATGACCCACCCTGTTAGCTGCACCCATTTCTGTTGGAATTGCAGGTTCTCACAGAGCAGCCCAGGGTTAGCATCTTGGAAAGATGGGTCAGGAGGGACCTTGGAAGGGCCTCCTTCCACACATCCGCACACACCCTTGACTTCCACAGCTCCCCCTTGGGGAACTCACTCTTCCAGAGGCTCTTCTCTTGACCCAAGACTGGGACACTGAGGCCCATGACACCTACCTGCAGTTTCAACCTGACCCTCCCTCTCCAGGGGCCACACTGGCCTTCCCTCTTCTCTCTCTCGCCCAGTCTCCCCCAACAGGGCTGTCTCTGGCCATCCTTTTGGCACTGCTGGGCACCAGCATTTCTGCAGAGCCTACCCTGTTCAGGACTATCCTGCATGCTCTGTGCTGAGATGCAGACAGGATGGGGCAGAGCCCAACTCTGCCTGGGCATCACTTAGGAGAGTGGCCCCCCTGCCTAAAGCACACTGGCCCCAAGGAAATGCTGACAACCATGCAGGTGGGCCTGAGTGAGGATGACAGGGAGAGTACACCCATCTCTGCATGTGTCCCCCCCGCCCCCGCTGGCTCTCAGACCCTGGGGCTGGGCTGTCCTTGCCCATGATCTGCCTGACAGCTGGACATTGGTGGGAGCCCCCTGAGGTCCTCAAGGACACAGAGACTCTGGCTGACTGCCACTGCATCCAGGCACAGGGTCAGGGACATAGAAATGGGTGCGAAGACCTGCAGGGGAGACAGACAGACAGATAGCACTCACTATAATCTGGTGAGAGCTGGTCACTATTCAGCCTTCAGCCTGGACCTGAAGATATAAGTTGCCAAGCACAGTACCAGGGCTCCAGGTGTGTTCAGTAAACACCACTGAGTGAGTGGATTAGTAAATAAGGCAGAAAGAGCAGGGTGGGGTATGCGGGCAGGGAGGGACAAGCACCAAGGAGGGCGCGGGCCCACGGCGGGGAGAGCATGGGCTCTCAAGGTGGTGGGGGGTGGGGGCTGACCTTCAGTCCCACACAGAGGCTACTAATTCAGCTCCATCAGCTCTGTCAGGTTTCTCTGCACTCCCTCAGCAGCATCTCAGACTCCCATAAGGAGTGAGCACTCAATACATATATATTTTTGTCTTTTTTTATTTTATTTTTATTGTGCTTTTTAAGTGAAACTTTACGAATCAAATCAGTCTCTCACACAAAAACTTATATACACCTTGCTACATACTCTCAATTGCTCTCTCTTTA
Organism: Elephas maximus indicus; assembly: GCF_024166365.1. NCBI lineage: Eukaryota > Metazoa > Chordata > Mammalia > Proboscidea > Elephantidae > Elephas > Elephas maximus. Next base: position 142,207,282 of record NC_064824.1, read on the forward strand.
ATGAGACAGCCTGCTCCCTCCCTCCACTCTCTCTTTTCGTGTCCATTCCACCAGCTTCTAACCCCCTCCACCCTCTCATCTCCCCTCCAGGCAGGAGATGCCAACATAGTCTCAAGTGTCCACCTGAACCAAGAAGCTCACTCCTCACCAGCATCCCTCTCCAACCCATTGTCCAGTCCAATCCATGACTGAAGAGTTGGCTTCGGGAATGGTTCCTGCCCTGGGCCAACAGAAGGTCTGGGGGCCGTGAACACCGGGGTTCTTCTAGTCTCAGTCAGACCATTAAGTCTGGTCTTTTTATGAGAATATGGGGTCTGCACCCCACTGATCTCCTGCTCCCTCAGGGGTTCTCTGTTGTGTTCCCTGTCAGGGCAGCCACCGGTTGTAGCCGGGCACCATCTAGTTCTTCTGGCCTGAGGCTGGTGTAGTCTCTGGTTTATGTGGCCCTTTCTGTCTCTTGGGCTTTTAATTACCTTGTGTTCTTGGTGGTCTTCATTCTACTTTGGCCCAGGTGGGTCAAGACCAATTGATGCATCTTAGATGGCTGCTTGCTAGCATTTAAGACCCCAGACACCACTCTTCAAAGTGGGATGCAGAATGTTTTCTTAATAGATTTTTTTATGCCAATTGACTTAGATGTCCCCTGACCATGGTCCCCAGACCCCTGCCCCTGCTACACTGGCCTTCCAAGCATTCAGTTTATTCAGGAAAATTCTTTGCTTTTGGTTTTGTCCAGTTAGCTGACACCTGTATTACGTGTTGTCTTTCCTGTCACCTAAAGTAGTTCTTATCTACTATCTAATTAGTAAATATCCCTCTCCCACCCCTTCTCATAATCATGAAAGAATATTTCCTCCTCTGTTTGAACTATTTCTCAAGTTGTTATAATAGTGGTCTTATACAATATTTGTCCTTTTGCAACTGACTAATTTCACTCAGCGTAATGCCTTTCAGGCTCCTCCATGTGATGAAATGTTTCACAGATTCATCACTGTTCTTTATCGATGCATAGTATTCCATTGTGTGACTATACCAAAATTTACTTACCCATTCATCTGTTGATGGGCACCTTGGTTGCTTCCATCTTTTTGCTATTGTAAACAGTGCTGCCATGAACATGGGTGTGCATGTATCTGTTCATGTAAAGGCTCTTATTTCTCTAGGGTGTATTCCAAGGAGTGGAATTGCTGGATCATATGGTAGTTCTATTTTTAGCTTTTTAAGGAAGCACCAAATTGATTTCCAAAGTGGTTGTACCATTTTACATTCCCACCAGCAGTGTATAAGTGTTCCAGTCTCTCCACAGCCTTTCCAACATTTATTATTTTCTGTTTTTTCGATTAATGCCAGCTTTGTTGGAGTGAGATGAAATCTCATTGTAGTTTTGATCTGCATTTCCCTAATGGCTAATGATCGTGAGCATTTCCTCATGTATCTGTTAGCTACCTGAATGTCTTCTTCAGTGAAGTGTCTGTTCATATCTTTTGCCCATTTTTTAACTGGGTTATTTGTCTTTTTGTAGTTGAGTTTTTGCAGTATCATGTAGATTTTAGAGATCAGGAGCTGACTGGAAGTGTTGCAGCTAAAAACTTTTTCCCAGTCTGTAGGTAATCTTTTTACTTTTTTGATGAAGTCTTTGGATGAGCATAGGTGTTTGATTTTTAGGAGCTCCCAGTTATCTACTTTTTCTTCTGCACGGTTAGTAATGTTTTGTATACTGTTTATGCCATGTATTAGGGCTCCTAACACAGTCCCTATTTTTTCTTCCATAATCTTTATCATTTTAGATTTTATATTTAGGTCTTTGATCCATTTTGAGCTCGTTTTTGTGCATGGTGTGAGATATGGATCTTGTTTCATTTTTTTACAGATGGATATCCAGTTAGGCCAGCACCATTTGTTAAAAAGACTGTCTTTTCGCCATTTAACTGCTTTAGGGCCTACATATATATATTTTTAAACTTTTTATTTGGAAAAATTTCAGACACCTGCAAATACAAAACTATCAGCACTCTACCGTTCTTTCACAGATCCTCCCATGTTTCAATGTTGTCATCGTCACAGGAGAGAATCTTAAAGCAAATTCAGGACTACATGTGTCCTCCAACACTGCAGTCTATATCTCTGACAAAAACGGAGCTTTTGAAAACACGTCTGCAATACCAGCATCACACCCCACAAAATTAGCAACTGTCCCTAAATGTCATCCACTTCTCAGTATATGTTCATTTCCCAATTATCTAAGATAATTTTCACACATGGCTGATTAGACTCAGTGCTCACACGTGCCATTCGGTTGCTTTGTTTCTGAATTTCAATGACAGCACTGCCTCTCCCACCTCCCCACCCCATTTTCCTCTGCCATTTAATAGTTGAAAACACCAAGTCATTTGTCCAGTAGAACGTCTCAGGTGCTGGTTTTGGTCTGTGGTATCCCTGTGGTTATTTCACACATGATGTCTTGTAGACTAATTGTTTAACACCATTTCCAGCCTATGGGTAGTTAGATGGAAAGTTAGATCAGATTCAAGTTCATTTGTTTCCACTTCCCCTCCCCTTCCTCCTTATCACGGTGGGAATACTTCATAGGAGGGCTGTGAACTTCCTAGTGCATCCCAGCAGGGAGCCCTTAACCTCCTATTTCCCACTTGAGTTCTGTGAGATGGATCAGCGAGGTCAGCTGACTGTCCAGTGCAGATGTCCCTGTCACTCCACCTACTGGCATTAGTGGCCATAGGTGGCTGCTGCCCAAAACTGTATCTTCATTCAGAGGACAAAGCAGTGACTGTCTAGGTCTATTGTCCTTTATGCATTTATTAGCAATGAAAAAGGACTTCCCCTGCTGAACTAGTTGGTGGGTCTAAAACAGTATCTGCACGAGGAAAAGAAGCATATGTGTTTAATTCTTTTTGCTTAGGATTTGGTGGAATAATGACATGGTGCCCGAATAACTACTGAAGTTGACAAAGAACTTCCCCTACTCAACTCGTTGGTTGCTCTGAAATAGTATCCACACGAGGAAAGGAAGCATATGTTTTTAATTCTTTTTGCTTATGTATTGGCAGAATAATGAGAAGGTGCCCCAACAAACATCAAAGTTGACTAATGAAATTTTGGGGTATTTTTTGGTTTATTATTTTTATTCTTTACTTTTTTGAGTACCATTATGAGCTCACAGATTGTTACACGTTTGTTATGCTTGAATTTCTTTCTTTTTTATTTATTAATGTTTGATGCTGAAATTGTTTCATTTTTGTCCAATAGGAGCTCCTTTTAATTGGCTCTTGGGTCCTTTCAACAGGACTTGGAAGTCTTTGATGGATTCTTGCCTTCTGGCTTGATCAAGTGGCTGCCCACATGTTCATGAATTAACTGAGTCAGAGAAAATATCGCCAAGCTCATCTGGAGTGAGAACCAGGCAGCTATTGCCGATTGGGAAGTGGGCAGTGGCACTGACAGGCCCTTTGCTCTAGGATGACATACGACAGTGGACAGCATCCTGATCCCTGTTGAGGCCCCTCTCTGCCACATCTGGGGCCATGCCGACCCACGGAGTTGGGAATCTCTCAGGACTGTCATTGCAGGAGTTTGTGCTAGTGGGGTTTGAGGGTGAGCTGGAGACACGGGCCCTGCTCTTTGCTGTGTTCCTGGCCCTGTATGTGGTGACCATGCTGGGAAACCTTACAATGATCATGGTCATTACAGTGGACACCCACCTCCACTCCCCCATGTACTTCTTCCTCAAGAACCTCTCCTTCCTAGACCTCTGCTACTCCTCTGTCATCACCCCCAAGGCCCTGGCCAACTTATTCTCCCCAACCAAGGTCATCACTTTCACTGGCTGTGCCACCCAGTTCTTCTTCTTCTGCCTGCTGGGTACCACCGAGACTTTCCTCCTGGCCACCATGGCCTATGACCGCTTCATGGCTATCTGTAGCCCCCTGCGGTACCCGGTCACCATGTGCCCCTCAGCCTGCACCCACCTGGTGCTGGGCACCTACTGTGGAGGCTGTCTCAACACCATCCTGCAGACCAGCCTCACATTCCACCTCTCGTTTTGCAGCTCCCATCTCATCAACCACTTTTTCTGTGACGTGCCACCCCTGCTCCAGATTGCCTGCACCAACAAGGCCCTTAATGAGCTGGTCCTGTTCAGCATTGGCGGACTGATCATTGTGAGCACCACCCTTGTTGTCCTGGTATCCTATGGCTACATCACAGTGACCATCCTTAGGATGCACTCAGGAACTGGGAGACACAAGGTCTTCTCCACCTGTGGCTCCCACATGATTGCAGTGTCCCTGTTCTATGGGACCATCTTTGTTATGTACGTCCAGCCAGGGCCTGTGGGGTCCATGGAGCAGGGCAAGGTGGTCTCCATCTTCTACACCTTGGTCATTCCCATGCTCAACCCGCTTATCTACAGTCTACAGAACAAGGATGTTAAGGAGGCCCTGTGTAGGCTCGGCCAAAAACACACAGCCACCTGAAAAAGGTCAGTAATGGGTAAGCAGTTCATTTTTTACATCTGTCAAGCAGTTTTCAAAGAGGGTTTATAGAAATTTTTAAGCACCTCGAAGGGGTGTGAGAGTTCCATTTGTTTCACATCGTTGTAACATTGTCTTTTTTTTTTAATTTTAGCCATTTGGTGGGTATTTTATTATGCTTCACTTGCATTTTCTTACTGGTGAATGAGGTTGGGCAACTTTTCATACATTTAGTGGTCTTTGGATATTCTGCTTGGGATAACATCTATGGTCTGCACAATTTTTTAACTGTCTCTTATTGATTTTTAAGAGCTCCTTATACATTCTGGATATGAGCCTTTGTTGATGGTATGATGTGCAAATATCTTCTTCCACTTTGTGGCTTTTATATTCATGCTCTAATGGTATTTTTGATCAACAGAATTTCTTACATTAAATGTAGTAAGTTTAACCATTGTGATGGTTAAGATTGTGTGTCAGCTTCCCTGAGCCATGATTCTCAGTGTTTTGGCAGTCATATAATGTGACCACTTCCTGTTGAGATTTGATACATGATCACCCCCACAATGGGATCTGCTGTGAGTGGTACCAGTGGAGACCAGGCCTGTGGTGGCTCACCACCCCCTCAGCCTTCATCTCTCTGCTGTCCTTGCTGGGCTTTCATTTGTTCTAGATCTCACAGCTGGCTTCTGTTCGTCTGACCTTCAGTTCTTGGGACTTGAGCTAGCAGCTTACCTTCGGTCTTGCCTGCCAATCTTGAGATTCAGTGGTCTTCACAGCCTGCAACAGCCCTGCTCTCTGGCCTGTCAATCTTGGGTTCACCAGCCTCTGTGGTTATGTGGATCAGGAGAAACCTCTATCCTGCCCCATGGACTTGGGACATTACAGCCTCTAAAAACCAAATGGCCCATTTCCTTGATATAAATCTCTCTCTCTCCTATATATAGGTTTTAATGGTTTAACTGACCAGTCTTTCATATTCGGATCCACAACTCAAATGCAATTAGTTTTGAGGTACAGTCAAGTTGTTTGAGGTACAGTCAAGTTTTATTTTTTTGGCATATTTATCTATTAATGATTTATTGAAAAACAATCCTTCTTGAACTGTGATACAATATCACTTTTGCCATAAATTAACTGTCCAGGTATATGTGGGCCTATAGCATGTTCATGGATGGTAAGGGCCAACATTATAAAGACCTTAATTATTCAACTAAATCTAGGGACTTCAGCTGTGCAATGTTCAATTTTTTAAATCATTATTGGAAATATCAAGCTCCATATTATTCCACTCCATTAAAGGAAAGAGTATGAGGTCAAGTGTGACGATGAGCTCAGCTGGGAAGAAGAACACCTGACAACTCCTTACATTGTCCTGAGCAGTAATTCCTCTCAAATCCTGACCTCAACTATACATACAAATTCCTTATATCCACTTTTGGACTGATTTCGCCCAGATCCGAATGTTTCCCCAGCCCAGTCATAAAGTAGCACAGCATCATCTAAAAGCATCATTTGTGGGACCGTAATTTTCAAGGTAGTGCAGTGATTAAGAGGTCTACTGATAACCAAAATGTGGGCAGTTCAAATACACCAACTGTTCCTTAAAAACTCTATGGGGCAATTCTAGTCTATCCTATAGGGTCACTATGTGTCAGAATCCACTCGATGGCAAAAGGGTGTCTTCATTTTTTTTTTTAATCTTTCAAGAAACTACTTGTCAAAATTGGTGTCCAGATAAGTAGGTACACTGCCTCCCTATCCAGTGGATTTGGAGTGCATGCCAACATATTAGAGGCTCTGAGAAGAGAGGTGCTGGGCTAACCTAGCATTCCCCAAGCTTGTTTAATAGCAGAAATCTTTTTAATTGTAAGAAAAAAAAATATGGGTTCACATAGCTAAGAACTGATGTCCAGAGGGACACTCTTCACGATACAGAAGTGTGGTCCCTGCTGCCCTATCACCTTCTGCTCCTCTTCAGCTCTGCTCTTCTGAGCAAGTCTTCCTGCAGGCACAGTTCAGAACTAGGGTGCAGCCAACTCGATTCCTCATTCAATGCAGGAAAATCATCTTTTATGTCTTTAAAAACATCTATGTTGGTTTTTCCATTTCAAATTACATAGGCTATTTTTATAATTTTTTATAAAGCTGTAACTCACTTCCATGGGCTCCTCAGTGGTGCAGTGATTAAGCTGTCAACTGCTAACCTGGAAAGATCAGAGATTTCAACCCACCAGTCTCTTCACGAGAGGAAGATGCTACAGTCTGCTACTGTGAAAATTTACAGCCTTGGAAGCCCTATTGGGCAGTTCTACACCATCCCATAGGGTTGCTATGAGTTGGAATCGACAGCAATGTGTTCTTGTTTTTTTAGTCACTTTGAAGAGATGATTTAGGAATTCTTAGAAAAGGCTATAGAGGGAGTATGGTGAGGATGATAACAAAAATAGCAATATCATTAATAATAACAGTAAAACATAATACTAAATTGAGTCAGAGGGAAGTTGTAACTCACATATGTTCACACAGAAACTTTGGGTCCTGAATTTAAACCCCAAGATAATGATTGTAATCATGTTTCTAGCTTTAGTTCTTTTGATTTTTCCTCCTGTTTTTATATTATTTTATGATTTTAATGTTAATTGATGTTACCTGGAGATGATATAATGAGCCAGTAAATATTTTGTCATTATAATCTCCTGTATTAAAATTTATAATTGAAAATGAAATTAACTGTGGAAAGGCTGAGAATATTCAAAAATTGGTGATTGATTCTCTGCTTTGAAAAACACAAAGTCAGAACACTACACACTCCATAAACAAATATAAATTCTAGATGCATTAATTAGGTAATCGTCAAAAAATATATAATAATTATACAATTGCTTTGGTTTTATTCCTTTTTCTTTTTTTAAGTGTGCAGGTAAAGGCAAAACACTGAGAATCATGGCCCAGTCAAGTTGACACACAACCTTAACCATCACAGCTCCCTTTCCCAAAGTGGTTCCCTTCCTCAAAATGCCTCTCTTTCCCAAAACGGGGCTCCCTTTCTCAAAATGGCTCCCTTTCCCAAAATCACCAGCGTCTGCAGTCCAAGCCCAGCCTCTAAAGCCCTGCTCTCCTCCTTTCCCTCTGCCCCTCCAACTGTTACTCCCCTGTATCCTTCTTTACCTACCTACTCCACTGAAAACCCCCTTTCTGAACCTCCTTATTATCTCAAGGAAGCTCTAGAATTACAACTCATTTGTGAAGTGTCTTTCAAAATTAAATATCCTGAAGAAGGCTCAGAAGCCATCACAAGTTATTTTTGCCCTGGTCAAAAGTGGAACTTCATGCTATTGTTAAGGAATTTCCTAACCCTTGCAAAGATCTTCACAAATTCACTCAAAAATTTAGAATCTTGGCTGATACCTATAAACCCAGTCCGGCAAACTTATATAATTTAATAAATTCACTGATAGGCTCAGGCGATGCTCAAAAGTGGATGGAAAACCCCTACAGAATCCCTAACAATCCAGCCTAACATTCCTGGCATGAAAATAACAGCAAAGACCAGAGCTACTGTCACAAACCTTACTGAAGCTAGCACAAAGGTTTCCCCCTGAGAAATAGATTGGACCAAGCTTCAGGGTTGAAAACAAAATTAAAGTGAAAATGTTTATGATTATAGGAATGATTTGGCTAAACTTTTTCAAGCACACTCCAGTTTAAAGCTAGAAGAGTCTGAATTCTGTATTATTTTCAATTCCCTTTTTGTCAATGCCTCCATCCAGAGCTGCCTGAGTTAGTCAAATGCCACAAACTAGACTGGAAAAATAAGAACACTTCACAGTTAGCCACTTGAGCCTATAAGCTGTCTCAAACTCTTGAGCAGCAGGCTAGGTAAGCTGAACAAAGAGCTTAAGCTAAACAAAATCAATTTATGGCTCTGTAACTGCAGCAGCTGCAGACCCAATCTCAGAATAATTTCCATGCACACAACAGATTCACTTGACCTATGGCTGAGACTGGGCCCAGTAACTTGCCTTTTGTTTGTTATTACTGTAAGAAGCCTGGACATTAAAAGGGAATGTTTAAAACTAAACAATAAACTGGGCAAAATGACAGTAGATGTAGGCCAGAAGCAGAAAGAATGAAGGGGCTCCAGGGGCAAATCAGGGGTTTCTCCTATGGTAGCACCGAACTCTCAGGGAGAAACTACTATTCAAATAAATGGAGAGCCATGTACATTTTTAGTTGACACAGGTGCTACCTATCTGCAATAGACCCCACAAATTTACAAAAGCCCTTGCACCAGAGTAATAACACCTCAAGAGTTGTGGAGGTTACTAAACAAGAACAGGTTTTAAACCATTTCCAGCCTGTTTCTCTCTCTTTAGATTCTTTGGAGGGCATGCACCCCTTTTTACTCAGTTTAGATACTCCAGTAAATTCACATTTTGTTAAGTACTTGGGACATATCATTTCAGTAAAAGGAAAAAGATTATCTTACCTTAGCATGTCCCTACCACCAATGAAGAGTTAAGAGGATTTCTAGGACCCTGTAGCTATGGCAGAAACCCTGGTGGTGTACCGGTTAAGTGCTATGGCTGCTAACCAAAGGGTTGGCAGTTCGAATCTTCCAGGCACTCCTTGGAAACTCTATGGGGCAGCTCTACTCTGTCCTATAGGGTTGCTATGAGTCTGAATCGACTCGATGGCACTGGGTTTGGTTTTGGTTTGGGTAGCTATGGCAGAACTTGGATGCCTAATTTTCCTTTGCTGGCTCAACCTCTTTACCATTATCTAAAGAGTTCAGTGCCTGACCCCATTCTCCTCTCCAAGAATGGCCAAAAGGCCATCACTCAACTAACAGAAGCATTAATTAACACTCCTGCTCTATGGTTTCCTAATTATAATTTAGACTTTTCATTTTTTGTCCATGATATTTCTGGGAAAACTCTAGGAGTCCTCACTCAAAAACAAGGAGAAGAACTGAGACCCCTTGTTTTCTATGGCATCCAGATTGGCTCTGTCACAAAGGGTTACTGCCATTACCATCAGTTCCTGATCATATGCTCCCTCCTAAAATGGTTGAAAGTCAACCAGTTATTCTTGGTATAGTGACTCTGTGCCTTTCTTCCACCTTCTTTTAATGCTTCCTGTGTGGTTAATATTTTCCCTGTAGAATCCTTCAATATTGCAACTTGAGAAATCCTGAGCATGTTTTTCTCTTTTGGTTTTCTGTCTGCAGGTCTTCGCACATGTTCTTATAATATTTTACTTTGCCTTCTCGAGCAACGCTTTGAAATCTTCTGTTCAGCTCTTTTACGTCATCATTTCTGCCCTTCACTTTAGCTACTCGAAGTTCAAGAGCAAGTTTCAGAGTCTCTTCTGACATCCATTTTGAGCTTTTCTTTCTTTTCTGTCTTTTTAACGACCTCTTGTTTTCACATGTATGATGTCCTTGATGTCATTCCACAACTCTTCTGGTCTTTGGTTTCATTCCACAACTCTTCTGGTCTTTGGTTTCATTAGTTTTCAGCATATCAAATCTATTCTGGAGTTAGTTTCTGTTTTGGTTATCTAGTCCTTCTATAACATAAATACCACTAGTGGATGTCTTTAACGAAGAGAAATTTATTCTCGCACTGTCTAGTAGGCTAGAAGTCCAAATTCAGGGTGTCAGCTCAAGGGGAAGGCTTTCTCTCTCTGTCTGCTTTGGAGGAAGGCCACTCTCATCAATCTTCCCTTGGACTAGGGGCTTCTCGTCACAGAAATCCCGGGCCCAAAGGATGCACTCCACTCCTGGTGCTGCTTTCTTGGTGGTATGAGGTTCCCCACTCTCTGCTTGATTCCCTTTCCTTTTATCTCTTGTAAGATAAAAGGTGGTACAGGACACACCTCAGGGAAACTCCATTTAGATTGGGTCAAGGATGTGACTTGAGCAAGGGTGTTATATCCCACCGTAACCCTCTTCAACGCAATCCAATCTTGCCTCATTAACCATAGAGATTAGAATTTACAGCATATAAGAAAATTATATCAATCACAAAATGGAAGATAACCACACAATACTGGGAATCATGGCCTAAACAAGTTGACACGTATTTTTGGAGGACATAATTCAATCCATGACAATCTCTAAATTCAGGTGGGATATACTCAAGGTCTTACTTTGGCTCCCTGGGCTTGTTCTAATTTTCTTCAGTTTCAACTTGAACTTACATATGAACAAATGATGGTCTGTTCCACAGTCGGCCCCTGGCCTTGTTCTGACGGATGATATTGAGCTTTTCCATCGTCTCCACAGATGTAGTCGATTTGATTCCTGTGTATTCCAGCTGGCAAGGTCCACGTGTATGTTGTTGTTGTTAGGTACCATGGAGTCAGTTTTGACTCGTAGCTACTATATGTACAACAGAATGAAACACTGCCAGGTCCTGCACGATCTTCACAATCATTGTTATGCTTAAGCCCACTGTTGTAACCGCTTTGTCAATTCGCCTCTTTGAAGGTCTCCCTCTTTTTCGCTGACTCTCTACTTTACCAATCATGTTGTCCTCCTCCAGGGAATGATCCCTCCTGACAACATGTCCAAAATATGTAAGATGCAGTCTTGTCATTCTTGCTTCTAAGGAGGATTCTGGTTGTACTTCTTCCAAGACAGATTTGTTTGTTCTTTCGGCAGTCCGTGGTACTTTCAATATTCTTTTCCAACACCACAGTTCAAAGGTGTAAATTCTTTTTCAGTCCTCTTTATTCATCGTCTAGCTTTCACAATCGTAGGAAGCAATTGAAAACATCATGGCTTGGATCAGATGCTCCTTAGTCTTCAAGGAGACATCTTTGCTTTTCAACACTTTAAAGAGTTTTTTTGCAGGAGATTTGCCCAATGCAATGCATCTTTTGATTTCTTAACTACTGCTTCCATGGGTGTTGATTGTGTAACCAAGTAAAATAAAATCCTTGACAACTTCAATCTTTTCTCCGTTTATCATGATGTTGCTTATTGGTCCAGTTGTGAAGATGTTTGTTTTCTTTATGTTGAGGTGTAATCCATACTGAAGTCTGTAGTCTTGGATCTTCATCAGAAAGTTCTTTAAATCCTCTTCACTTTCAGCAAGCAAGGTTGTGTCATCTGCATAACGCAGGTTGTTAATGAGCCTTCCTCCAATCTGATGCCTTGTTCTTCTTCATATAGTCCAGTTTCTCTGATTATTTGCTCAGCATACAGATTGAATAGGTATGGTGAAAGGATACAACCTCAATGTACAGCTTTCCTGACTTTAAACCACGCAGTATTCCCTTGTTCTGTCCAAGCTGCATCTTGATATATATACAGGTTCCTCATGAGCACAATTATGTGTTCTGCAATTCATATTCTCTGAAATGTTATTCATAACTTGTTATGATCCACACAGTTGAATGCCTTTGCATCATCAGTAAAGCACAGGTAAACATCTTTCTGATATTCTCTGCTTCCAGCCAGGATCCATCTGATATCAGCAGTGATATCCCAGGTTCCACGTCCTGTTCTGAATCTGCCTTGAGTTTCTGTCAGTTCCCTGTTGATATACTGCTGCAGCCGTTTTTCCATGATCTTCAGTAAAATTTTACTTGCATGTAATATTAATGATATTGTCCGATAATTTCTGCATGCAGCGGGATCACCTTTCTTTGGAATAGGCATAAATATAGATCTCTTCCAGTTGGTCATTAGTGTTCATCCACATATATAGTCACTGTTTATGTTGGTGAAAAAGGCATTTGCAGTGAAGAAGCCGTCGATCTTACAAAATTTTATCACGCTGTCTCTGGCATTGTTTCTATCATCAAGGCCGTATTTTTCAACTACTGATCCTTCTTCTTTGTTTCCAACTTTAGCATTCCAAACACCAATAATTATCAATGCAATCTGATCGCATGTTCGATCAATTTTGGAATCTAGAAGTTGGTAAAAATCTTCAATTTCCTCATCTTTGCCCTTAGTGGAATAATAGTCATAGTAACTGGTTTTCTTTGTAGGCATATGGATAGTATCGTATCACTTACAGCGTTGTACTTCAGGATAGATCTTGACATGTTCTTTTTGATAATGAATGCAACACCATTCCTCTTTGAGTTGACCATATGATTGCCTGATTCCAAATGGCCAACACCAGCCCATTTCAGCTCACTAATGCCTAGGATATACATGTTTATCTTTGACAATTTCCAATTCTCCTAGACTCATACTTCATACATTCCATATTCCTATTATCAATGGATGTTTGCAGCTGTTTCTTCTCATTTTGAATTGTGCTACCTCAGCAAATGAAGGTCCCAAAAGCTTGACTCCACCCACGTCATTAAGGTCAACTCTACTTTGAGGAGGCAGCTCCTCTCTAGTCATATTTTGAGTGCTTCCAACCTGAGGGACTCATCTTCCCACACTGTATCAGACAATGTTCCACTGCTATTCATAAGGTTTTCACTGGCTAATTCTTTTCAGAAATAGACTACCAGGTCCTTCTTTCTAGTCTGTATTAGTCTGGAAGCCCACCTGAAACCTGTCCACAGGGGTGACCCTCCTGGTATTTGAATACCAGTAGCATATCTTCTGACTGATTATATTGATGATATTGAGCTTTTCCATCATCTCTTCCCACAGATGTAGTCGATTTGATTTCTGTGTATTCCATCTGGTGAGGTCCATATGTAGAGTCGCTGTTTATGTAATATCAGATTATTATGCTGAGCAAATAATTCGAGAAGCTGGACTATATGAAGAACAGGGCATCAGAATTGGAGAAAGACCCTTTAATAACCTCTGTTATGCAGATAACACAACCTTGCTTGCTGAAACTGAAGAGGATTTGAAGCACTTACTGATGAATATCAAAGACTACAGACTTCAGAATGGATTACACCTCAACATAAAGAAAACAAACATCCTCAAACTGGAGCAAAGAGAAACATCATGATAAATGGGGAAAAGATTGAAGTTTTCAAGAATTTCGTTTTGCTCGGATCCACAATCAACACCATGGAAGCGGTAGTCAAGAATCAAGAGACGCATTGCATTGGGCAAATCTGCTGCAAAAGTCCTCTCTAAAGTGTTGAAAAGCAAAGATGTCACCTTGAAGACTAAGGAGCATCTGATCCAAGCCATGAAGTTTTCAATTGTCTCCTATGTATGTGAAAACTGGACAATGAATAAAGAAGACTGAAAAAGAACTTACACCTCTGAATTGTGGTGTTGGAGAAGAATATTGAATGTACCATGAACTGCCAAAAGAATAAACAAATCTGTCTTGGAAGAAGTACAACCAGAATGCTCCTTAGAAGCAAGGATGGCGATACTGCATCCTACATATTTTGGACTTGTTGTCAGGAGGGATCAAGTTTTTAGTTGTGGGCATTTTGATGGTTTTAATGATCTAGCTCATTTGTAGTGCCACCTTCTGACCATTATAGTCATTTTTGCTTAATTTGAAATTATAACTTGCCATCATTTTTGAAGTAGCTTTTTGTGTTATAAACTTGAACTTTTAGGATGGAAAAAAAAATAGCATTAGGGGTACTAAGAATTTGTTTTCCGATTATCCGAATCCCTTTTATTGTCATTGGGCTCCAACTGTGGGGTATTGTTCCTTGTTTTAATATTTTGTTCTTCCCCTTAAAACTCAAACCTCTTTTTATAACACCAATTGTAGAGTATAGTTTAACTTGTCATCAATATTATTTGTATGCTGGTAGCATTTGTTTATTTCTTTGGGATTGTATTTCTCCACTACAAAGCCCTTCTTAAACTTTCTACCCGTACTGCTTGTCTTAATTATCTAGTGCTGCTATAACAGAAATACCACTAATGGATGGCTTTACCAAATAGAAGTTTATTCTTTCAAAGTCTAGGCAGCTAGAAGCCCGAATTCAGGGTGCCAACTCTAGGGGAGGGTTTTCTCTTTCAGTCAGCTCTGGTGGAAGGTCCTTGTCATTAATCTTCCCCATCAAGGAGCTTCTCAGCACAGGGGCCCCAGGTCCAAAGGAAGCACTATTCCCCTGGCTCTTGTTGCTTGGTGATATGAGGTCATCATGTCTCCCTGCTCGCTTCTCACTTTAATATCTCAAAGGAGATTGAATTAAGACACAATCTACTCTTGTAGATTGAATCTTGCTCATCAACATCATAGAGATAGAATTTACAACACATAGGAGTTAAAAGAGTTCCCTGGTTTAGGTTATAGTTTTTTGAGGATATTCTCCCCTTGGTACAGAGTAGGATATTTAGAACACATTATCCGTATCATCTTCAGAGCCATGAAAGGAATCACAAATGACGTTTTCCAGTGCCATGACTGCTCAAGAGAAATCATTGAACTCACTTGTCAAGATAGTTTTGGATCATCCGATTGTCCTAGATTTCCTTTTAGCCCAGCAAGGAGGGGCTTGTCCTATAGCTAACATCGCTACTGCACCTGAATTAACACTTCAGGAGAGGTGGATCAAGATATTAAGCTAATTCACCAGAAGATTACTTGGTTCCATCTACCTCCACCCTAAGACTCGCTTTTTTTTAGATATTTTCAGCTGGCTACCCTCAGACATTGGATCATGGATTAATTAAATCTATTTTGTCAACTGGATTAATAATGGTCATTGTCATTGTAATAGTTGTAGGAACTGTCAAAAGTTGTATGAAAATTTTGACAAATGTCATTACCTAAAAGACCCATTGAACACCTATGAAAAGAATAATGTACTTTGACAGTACTTATATATCAGACAGGCTTGAGTCCATTCTTTGAGTAAGCCATCGGATGTCAGGTTATTCCTCTAACTTGGCCTGCCCTGCACTAACCCTCAAGTAATAAAACCCGAAGCAAGAGGCTAAAACTATGGCATAGTGAAGACATCAAATAGTGCCCAGCTACCTTTTCACAATGTTCTGCTGCTACTTATAGTTTGATTTCTTTAAAAAAAAAAAAAAAAAATCCACAGTCAGCACCCCTGGAAGCAGCAGTCAGGAAATCAAATGACATGTTGTGTTTGGAGAAATCTGCTGCAAAATACCTCTTTGAAATGTTAAAAATCAGGGATTTAAGGACTGGGTGCACTTGACTTGGACTATGATATTTTCAGTTGCTCATAAAAAAAATTTTTTTTTCATATGCATGTGACTGTTGGATGGTAAATAAAGAAAAACAAACAAAACAAACCCAAAGAAAAATTGACACTTTTGTATTACGGTGTTGGCAAAGAATATTGAATGTGCCGTGGACTTCCAATAGAGTGAACAAATCTGTCTTGAAAGAAGTACAGGGTAGAGGTTCGTTGTGTTATGTGTGGAGTCAGTAATAAGTCAGAGCCAACTTGATGGCATCTAACAATAATAACAACCTTTTCACATGCATAACATCTGGGGTGTTAAAGACATGTTTCATAAGCAGCCATCTAGAATAAACATATGCTCAATGTCCATGCAGAAGAAGGTCTTCTTTCAGGATAGCAATTAGTGAACTGATCAAAGACTCTCTAAATCCCTGACCAAAAGGAGGGAATGTGTAAGGGAATAAAAAAAAAAAAGTACCTGATTTGATCTGAAATGGCCAGTTTGAAGGTTGTTTGCTGGTTCCATTTTCACCCTAGTGGCAGCCATCTTCCATACTGATTCTAAGAGTAATGTCCAGTAATGGTGACATAACTACACTGTGACCCACCCTGTCATACCCGTGTAATTGCCACACTGTAGTCAATCTAAGAAAGAGACTTATACCCTTTTAAGCCAACCACCTTACAGAGCTTGCATTATAGGAAGTCTTGCCTTAGGAGTTGCCATAGAAATTCCTGCCTTACAAGTTTACACCACATGAAGTCCTGCCTTATGAGTTTCTGCCACAGGAAGTCCTATCTTAAAATGATCCACTATCAATCAAGTAACGTCTTTCAATGATCTATGTTTGTAAATACCAACCAAATAACAAGTTTCATATCCATTGCTCACCTCCCATAAAATTTCACTGCTGAGTTGCCATTTTGGACTACTGGATTCCACCACATGCAGTTCAGTCTATTCCCAGCTCAATCTGTCTCTTTTTCTTCAATAAATCTTTCAATTTTATATTAATCAGAGTACAGATAGTTAATCCATAACACATCTAAGCCATCAAGGTTTTGTAATATACAAAGAGCTAATAAAAATCAATACAAAAAAAAAAAAACTCTAAAGAATAAAGTGGACAAAATCATCTGTAGAAGAAAGATAAGGATTGAGGGAGCAGATATTTATCATTGCATGAGACACTCCCCATCCTGCTTGGTGTCTGGGCTCCCAGGGTGCCTTGTCCAGAGCTAGAGATAAGCCAGGTTTGGCTGTTTAAATTAAAAGTAATTTCATCAATTTAAACTAAAAATTCAATTTCCATACCCAAACTAACACAAAATGATGTTGAAAATCTGAACAGACCCATAACAAGAGAAAAGATTGAAAAAGTAAAAAAATACAAACAAAAAAACTCCCAACAAAAAAAAGCTCTGGTCCAGATGGCTTTACTGGAGAGTTCTACCAAACATTCAGAGAAAAGCTTACACCAGTACTACTCAAATTATTTCAGAACATAGAAAAAGAAGCAATACTTCCAAATTCATTCTAAGAAGCCAGCATAACCCTGATACCAAAACCAGGCAAAGACACCACAAAAAAAGAAAATTACAGACCAATATCTCTCATGAATATAGATGCAAAAATTCTCAACAAAATTCTAGCCAATAGAATTCAGCATCATATTAATAAAATAATACACATGACCAAGTAGGATTCATACCAGGTATGCAAGGGTGGTTCAACATTAGAATATCAATCAACATTGTAATCCACCACATAAATAAAAGGAAAGAAAAGAATCACCTGATCATCTCAATCAAGGCAGAAAAGTCATTTGACAAAGTCCAACACCCATTCCTGATAAAAACTGTCAATAAAATAGGTATAGAAGGAAAATTTCTCAACATAATAAAGGGCATATAGGCAAAACCAATGGCCAGCATCATTCTTAATGGAGAGAGGCTGAAAACATTCCCCCCCCCCCGAGAACAGGAGCAAAACAAGGAAGCTCTTTATCTCCACTCCTATTTAACATTGTGTTGGAAGTCCTAGCAACAGCAATAAGGCAAGAAACAGAAATAAAGTGCATCCAAATTAACAAAGAAGCTAAACTCTCTCTATTTGCAGATGATTTGATACTATATATAAGAAACCCAAAAGACTCCACGAGAAAACTACTGGAACTAATAGAAAGACTCACTCACCAGAGTAGCTGAATACAACATAAACATACAAAAATCAGTTGGATTCCTATACACCAATAAAGAGAAGGATGAAAAGGAAATCAAGAAAACAATACCATTTATAATAGCCCCTATAAAAATAAAATACTTGGGAATAAATGTACCCAGGGATGTAAAGGACCTATACAAAGAAAACTACAAAACACTACTGCAAGAAATGAAAAGAGATCTACATAAATGGAAAAACATACCATGCTCATGGATAGATAGACTCAACATTGTGAAAAGACAATTCTACCCAAAGCAATTTACAAATATAATGCAATCCTGATCCAAATACCAACAACATTCTTTAAAGCAATGGAAAATCTTATCATTAACTTTATATGGAAAGGGAAGAAGCTCCAGATAAGTGAAGCAAGATTCAAGAAGAAGAATAAAGTAGAAGGACTCTTACTACCTGACCTCAGAACCTACTATATAGCTACGGTATTCAAAACAGGCTGGTAGTGATATGATGACAGATACATTGACCAATGAAAGAGAATTGAGAACCAAGATGTAAATCAATCCACCTATGGTCACCTGATCTTCGACAAAGGCCCAAAGTCCATCAAATGGTGAAAAGAAGTCTTTTTAACAAATTGTGCTCGCAAAATTGGATGTCCATCTGCAAAAAAATGAAACAGGACCCATACTTCACATCATATACAAAAACTAACTCAAAATGGATCAAAGACCTAAATACAAACCCAAAAAACCATGAAGTTCGTAGAAGAAAAAATAGAATCAACACCAGAGCCCCTAATACACGGCATTAACAGGACATAGACCACAATCAACAACACACAAGCTCCAGAGGATAAGCTGGATAACTGGGATCTTCTAAAAATTAAACACTTATGCTCACCAGAAGAGTAACCAAAAAAGTACAAAGAGAACCTACAGACTGGGAAACATTTTTTGGCTCTTACAAATCAAACAAAGGTCTAATCTCTAAAATCTACAAGAAAACCCAAC
This sequence comes from Elephas maximus indicus, assembly GCF_024166365.1. Taxonomy (NCBI): domain Eukaryota; kingdom Metazoa; phylum Chordata; class Mammalia; order Proboscidea; family Elephantidae; genus Elephas; species Elephas maximus. The sequence continues at coordinate 142,226,037 of NC_064824.1, forward strand.
ACCTCTACAACAAAAAGGCAAATTAAAGAATTAAAGTTGGCAAAGAAAATGAACAGACACCTCACCAAAGAAGACATTCAAGCAGCCAACAGACACATGAGGAAATGCTCATGACCTCTAGCCATTAAAGAAATGCAAGTCAAAACCACAAGGAGATACCATCTCACCCGGCATTACTGGTACAAATCAATAAAACAGGAAATAACGAATGTTGGAGAGGCTGTGGGGAGATCGGAATTCTTATGCCCTGCTGGTGGGAATGCAACATGATACAATCATTTTGGAAAACGATATGGCACTTCCTTGGAAAGCTAGAAATAGAAATATCATATGATCCAGCAACCCCACTCCTAGGAATATATCCCAGAGAAATAAGAGTCATCACACAGACTGACATATGCACACCTATGTTCATTGCACCATTGTTCACAATAGCAAAAAGTTGGAAACAGCCCAGATGCCCATCAACAGAGGAATGGCTAAACAAACCACGGTACATACACATAATGGAGTATTACGCAACGATAAAGAACAACGATGAATCTGAAGCATCTCATAACATGGATGAATCTGAAGGGCCTTATGCTGAGTGAAATAAGTCAATCACAAAAGGACAAATATTGTATGGGACCACTACTGTAAATACTCATGATGAGGCTCATATACAAAAAGAAACAATCTTTGATGGTTATGAGGGAGGGGAAGGGTGGGAATGAAAAAACACTTAATAGACAATAGATAAGTGGAAACTTTGGTGAATGGTAAGACAGTACAGGATACCTGTACAAGGCAAGGTCACGGTAGCTCCATAGACAGATCCAAACTCCCTGAGGGACCGAATTGCTGGACTGAGAGCTGTGGGGAACATGATTTCGGGGAATATCTAGCTCAATTGGCACAACATATTTTATAAAGAATATGTTCCACATTCCACTTTGGTGAGTAGCATCTGGGGTCTTAAAAGCCTGTGAGTGGCCATCTAGGATACTCCACTGGTCTCGCCCCTTCTGGAGCAAGGAAGAATGAAGAAAACTAAAGATACAAGGGAAAGATTAGTCCCAAGGATTAATAGACCTCATCTACCATGGCCTCTACCAGACTGAGTCCAGTACAACAAGATGTTGCCTGGCTACCAGCACTGATTGCTCTGACAGTGACCACAATAGAGGGTCCTGGACAGAGCTAGAGAAAAATATAGAACAAAATTCTAACTCAAAAAGAAAGACCAGACTTGCTGGCCTGACAGAGACTGAAGAAATCCTGACGGTATGGCCCCAGGACACCCTTTCCGTGCAGTAATGAGGTCACTCCTCAGATTCACCCTTCAGCCAAAAATTGAAGAGGCCCATGGGACAAAACAAGATTAAGGGGTGCACCAGCCCTGGGGCAGGGACTGGAAGGCAGGAGGGAACAGGAAAGCTAGTTATAGGGTACCCAAGTTTGAGAAGGGAGGGTGTTGACATGTCATGGGGTTGTTAGCCAATGTCATAGAACAATGTGTGTACTAACTGATGAGAAACTAGTTTGTTCTGTAAACCTTCATCTAAAGTACAATTAAAAATAAATAAAAATTCCATTTCCAGGTGACACTAGCACATTGCAAGCACTCCCTATTCATATGATGCTGGTGGCTGCCATGTTGGGCAAGGCAGAGAGAGGCCATGTTCATCGTCCAGAAAGTTCTATGGATTAAAAAAAAAAAAAAAAAGGATAAAGTGCCCCTTTAAAGCAAAAATCGGGAAATGTCTCTGTCCCACACTGGGAAACAAAGCTGCAAAGTTGCTGACTGGCTTTCCCTCAGCAAACCCAGAGGTACATGGTATAGGTAGGGACTCCCACTTGGGGTGGGGTCAGCTGTATGGGCTGCCTACCCAAGGTGCCTCTTTGAGAATCAGGGTGCCCAGGCCAAGAGGCATCTTTCTCAGCCAGCTGGGGGCCAGGATATATGGTGTCATTTTAAAGAAGTAGGACTGCAAATGGGCAATGAATGTCGGAAGAGATCTCCTTAGGAAGGAGAAGCACAATCCTAAAATTAGACACCACTTTGCCCATTGGAAACCCTGGTGGCGTAGTGGTTAAGAGTTTGGCTGCTAGCCAAGAGGATGGCAGTTCAAATCCACCAGGCACTCCTTGGAAAGCCTATGGGTCTGTCTACTCTGTCCTATAGGGTTACTAAGAGTTGGAATTGGCTTGATGGCAACAGGTTTGGGTTTTTGTTTTGTTTTGTTTGCTCATTAGATGAGCAACTATGAAGAAGACTGGTGACATGAAGTACTGGTGAAAGAAAGGAAGGAACACCCAATTTGTCATGCGCCATGGGAGAAAAGAAATCATACATTTTTGCAGAGAAAAGGCAGTGTCTGCAAAATATAGCAAACTGTCCACCTGACAGCCGAAGACTCTACTTGTGGAACCTCTGCCCGCGGGAATGTGCACAGGAGTTCAGGAGGACGTTCACTTTGTCCTTGTCCGTAAAGGGAGGGAATGTGAGAGGAATGTCCTAGGCAGAAGCCTAAGGACCTGTACTATGCCTGGGCACAGGGCCAATAAGGGAACACCACAAAACATGCACTGACTTACAGAGACGTCCACAAATTGTCAGGTGAACTGACGAATGTTGAGGTGTTGATCAAACAAAAATACATGAACCAAAATCCACCAGCATGCAGACATACTTCGGGAAAAAAATACACCTTTAGATGAGCAGGGGGAGTGGGAGGTCGATGGTAGGGCTGTGGGCCAGGCATTCCCCTGCACCCAGAAGGGAATCAAATCTCCACAGAATGCCTCCAGCTCCCTCTCAGTTGTTTGATTTAAGTCTGCAGTATCAATTTTATTTTCTTCTTTGGCCTCAAGGTTGATTAAAAGAGGGAAATTTTTAATTACTTGACAATAGGATTTTTTCCCTAATTTTGTGGATTTTTGGAAATACCCTCATTGTATTGCATTGTAATTTTATAAAGGTCTTTTTTGTGACCTAATATATGGTCAGTTTTTGTAGATTTGACCCTCCAGGGGCTTCTGAGGGACTTCAAGCTGCATCCACCCCATCTCAAGGCAAGGTGATCAGACAGGATTAGTGACAGGACTGTAGCCTCTCAGGACCCAGGGGATCAGGAGTCTCAGTGATGCAGGACTTAAATCTCGCCTAATTGGCCATGTGAGGCCCAAGTCCCAGTGTTCCAGGCATAGAGAAAATTTCCTGCAGTGACCCCATGGTGGAGGCTCCCTGATATCGCACCACCCGGCAATGGGGGCCAAGAGTGAAAGAGTTGAGCTGAGCCTCCCCTGCCTCCACTGAGGACCCAGCTCCCTGTACCAGAACCTGCAAGGCCTGAACCTGGCTTGGTCTGAGGTACCCCATCTAACCTCTTCCTTCTCTCACTTCACTGCAGAGAGACCACTACTGGACTGGTTGGTGGGCAGGGGTCCTCAGTACCAGGCCACCACCTTCGGCACAGACTAAGGTCAGAGGCCTGGGAGATCCTGGTGATTCATGACCCTCATCCGGAAAAGTTGGTATGAGGTACCTGCTGCTAGTCTGCCCATAGGTAGAAGGTAGCATGCAAAGGGGGTGGGCAAGGGCGTGTGTACACAGCAAGTACTCAGGGGCTGCTCTCAGTAAGTGACATGCTGAACACCCTTCTGTTCTGGCCATGCTCTGGCCCTGGTTTCAAGGACATTAGAGGCTGAGCCTCACAAACCCAGGAAGCAAGACCTCCACGGGATCATTTCAATGCAGGTTCTGACTTAGCAGTTTGGATCAAAGTTCTGCATTCTTAAGAAGCTCCAGGTGATGGCAGTGCTGCTGGTTCTGGAGCCACCCTCAGTGACCAGGACTAGGGCCAAAGGGACAGGTTATGTCTTCATTACAGACACAGGGTCACAGAGCATGTGGGCTGTCCTTCATTACATGACTGCATTTACCAGGTGGAAGTGAAGTCTAGTTGACAAGCTGAGCTCTGCAGCTGCCACTGTGCTCTCTGGGAGCAGCAGGCTCAGAAACAGAGCCAGGCTTTGGGGATAAAACCCTGGTGGCCCTGCCATCTCTCATATGGTAGACACTATGGTGATTTTCTACATTTTTTGCGGGACCACTGAATTGAAGACATCGGGGCTGACAGTGGCAAAATCTGCCGGTAATAAGATGGTGGGGGAGAGATGAGCAACCCCAGCCATGGTGTCCCCATCAAGAATGAATGAGGGTGCATGTCTTAGTCATCTAGTGATGCTATAACAGAAATGCCACAAGTGGATGGCTTTAACAAAGAGAAGTTTATTCTCTCACAGTCCAGTAGGCTACAAGTTCCAATTCAGGGCATCAGCTACAGGGGAAGGCTTTCTGTCCCTGTCGGCTCTGGAGGAAGGTCCTTGTGACGTATCAGTCTTCCCTTGGTCTGGAGCATCTCAGCGCAGGAACCTCAGGTCCAAAGGACGCACTCTGCTCCTGGCACTGCTTTCTTGGTGGTATGAGTTTCCCCTGTCTCTCTGCTCACTTCTCTCTTTTATATCCCAAAAGAGATTGGCTTAAGACACTGATCTTGTAGACCTCATTGATGTAACTGCCACTAATCCATTTATTACATCATAGTGATAGGATTTACAAAACACAGGGAAATCACATCAGATGATGAAATGGTGGACAATCATATAATCATACAAGGAAACCATGACCTGGCCAAGTGGACAGATATTTTGGGGGGACACAATTCAATCCATGACAGCGCATGAGCATGGAGGCTCCATCAGAATGAAGAGCATCACCAAGGCTGCTACACAAGCAACTCCCTCTTCATCCCCGACCCCTCCCAGCCCAGCAGCCCCAAGGGGCAGGTCCATTGCCCAGAATGGTTTGATTGGACACTCATGTCCTGTCATCAGGCGTAGGAGGCGATGTCTCCCCAGAAGAGGAAAATAAGATGACACACCCTTTCATCTGCATCCATTTCTTTTGGAATAGTAGGTTCTCACTGACCAGCCCTAGGCCAGCACCTTGGATACAATGTAGGCTGAGGAGGGACGCTGGAGGGGCCTCCTTTCACAACCCTGTGCTTGCACACCTCCTCCTTGGGGAGCTCACTCCTCCAAAGGCCCCTCTCTTGTCCCAGGGCCTGAACACTGAGGCCAGTGAGACCTGCCTTCAGCGTCATTCTGACCCTTGTTCCCAGGGGCCACACCTGCTTCCCCTCTTCTCACCCAGTCTCCCCCACTAGGGCCGTCTCTGGTCAGCCTTCATGGCACTGCTGGGCACCAATATTTCTGCAGAGTCCACCCTTCTCAGGGCTGTCCTGCATGCTCTGTGCTATGACAAAGACAGGACAGGTTAGAGCCCAACTCTGCCTGGACATCATGTAGGAGAGTGGCCACCCTGCCTAAAGCACTCTGGCCCCCCAGGAAATGCTGACGGCCATGGAAGTGGGCCAGAGTGAGGATGACAGGGAGAGTATGGCCATCTCTGCATGTGTCCCCACCCCTCTCTGCTGGCTTTCAGACCCTGGGACTGGGCTGTCCCTACCCATGACCTGCCTGACAGCTAGACATTTGTGGGAGCCTCCCAAAGTCCTCAAGGACAGAGAGACCCCAGCTGAGACAGGGCCACTGAACGCAGGCACAGGGTCAGGGATGCAGAAATGGGTGCCCACCCTACAGGGGGGACAGGCAGACAGCACCCACTGTAACCTGGCGAGAGGTGGCCCCTATCCAGCGTCCAGCCTGGAGCTAAGATAGTAAGTTACCAGGCACAATACCAGGGCTTCGAGTGTGTTCAGTAAACACCACTGATTGGATGGATTAGTGCATAAGGCAGGAAGAGCAGGGTCGGATATGCGGGCAGGGAGGGTGCAGGCACCAAGGAGGGTGCAGGCCAACAGGGGGGAGAGCATGGACTCTCAGGGTGGTAGGGGGTGGGGGCTGACCTTCTGTCCCACACAGAGGCTACTAACTCAGCTCCATCAGCTCCGTCAGGCTTCTCTGCACACCCTCAGCAGCATCTCAGACTCTCATAAGGTGGAACCACTCAATACATTTTTTTTTATATTAACTTTTTATAGGGAAAATTACACACACCTGCAAATACACAACTATCAGCACTCTACCGTTCTTTCACTGATCCTCCCACATTTCATTGTCGTTGTCATAGCTGGAGAGAATCTTAAAGCAAATTCAGGACTTCGTGTGTCCTTCAACATTGTAGTTTGTATCTCTGACAAATACCGAGCCTTTGAAAATATCCCTGCAATGCCAGGGTCACACCCCACAAAATTAGCAACTGTCCTAAAATGTCATCAACTACCCAGTGTATGTTCCATTTCCAAATTGTCTAAGAGACAATTTTCACATGTGGCTGATTGGACTTAGTGCCCACGCCTGACATTTGATTGCTTTGTCTCTGAAGTTCAGTGGCAGGACTACCTCCTCCACCCTCCTACTCCATTTTCTTCTGACCTTTAATTGTTGAAAATTCCAAGTTATTTGCCCGGTAGAATGTCTCAGGTGCTGGTTTTGGTCAGTTGTAGCCCTGTGGTCATTTTACACATAATGTCCTGCAGACTGGTTGTTTAACACCATTTCCAGTCTATGGGTAGTTAGATGGAGACTTTGATCAGATTCAAGTTCATTTGCCCCCCGCCCCCTCCTCCTTATCATGGTGGGAATACTTCACAGGAGGGCTGTGAACTTCCCAGGACATCCAAGCAGGAAGCCCTTAACCTCCTATTTCCCCACTTGAGCTCCATGAGATGGATCAATGAGGTCAGCTGACATCCAGTGAGGAGGTCCCTGTCACTCTCTACCTACCGGTGTTAGCTGCCATTAGTCATTGCTGCCCAAAACCTTATCTTCCTTCAGACAACAAAGCAATGACTTTCTAGGTCTACTGTCCCTTCCCCACTTATTAGCAAAGATAAAGAACTTCCCTTACTCAACTGTCCTGACATAGAATCCATGTGAGGAAAGGAAGCATACATGTTTAATTTTTTTTATTTACGAATTGGCAGAATAATGAGACGGCGCCCTAACAACCACCAAGGCTGAGTAATGTGTTTTGTGTTTTTTTTTTTTTTTGACTATTTTTTAAATTGTTTCTGTTATTTGCTTTTTTGCATACTATTGTGGGCTCACAGATTTTTATACATTTGTTATGCTTTAATTGGTTTTAGTGTTTGTTTCTTTATTTTTGATGCTGAAATTGTTTCATCTTTGGCCAATAGAGGTGCCTTTTAATTGGCTCCTGGGGCCTCCCGTAAGGTGGCTTCCTTGCTTTCTGGCTTGACAAGGTGGCACTCCATACATGTTTGTGAATTAACTGAGTCAGGAAATGTCACCTTTGCAGGCCAAGCTCATCTGGAGTGAGAGCCAGGCAGCTGTCGTCTTTTGGGCAGTGGGCAGTGGGCAGTGGCACTGACAGGCCCTGTGCTCCAGGAGGACATGTGACAGTGAACAGTGGCTCAGTCCCTCTCACTGGCCCTCCTCTTCCCCACCTCGTCTGTACTCTGGGGCCATGCCAACCCACAGAGATGGGAATCTCTCAGGGCTCTCTTTGCAGGAGTTTGTTCTAGTGGGATTTGAGGGTGAGCTGGAGACACGGGTCCTGCTCTTTGCTGTGTTCCTGGTCCTGTATGTGGTGACCGTGCTGGGAAACCTCACAATGATCATGGTCATCACGCTGGATGTCCGCCTCCACTCCCCCATGTACTTCTTCCTCAAGAACCTCTCCTTCCTGGACCTCTGTTACGCCTCCGTCATCGCCCCCAAGGCCCTGGTCAACTTCTTTTCCTCAACCAAGATCATTACCTTTACCAACTGTGCCACCCAGTTCTTCTTCTTCTCTCTGCTGGCTACCACCGAGACTTTTCTCCTGGTCACTATGGCCTATGACCGCTTCATGGCCATCTGTAGCCCCCTGCACTACCCAGTCACAATGTGCCCCTCAGCCTGCACCCGCCTGGTGCTGGGCACCTACTGTGGAGGCTGTCTCAACTCCATCGTGCAGACCAGCCTCACCTTCAGCCTCCCATTCTGCAGCTCCCACCACATCAATCACTTCTTCTGCGACGTGCCACCCCTGCTCCAGATTGCCTGCACCAACACGGCCCTCAATGAGCTGCTTTTGTTTGGTCTCTGTGGGCTGATCATTGTGGGCACCACCCTCATTGTCCTTGTCTCCTATGGCTATATCACAGTGACCATCCTGAGGATGCGTTCAGGGACCGGGAGACACAAGGTCTTCTCCACCTGTGGCTCCCACATGACTGTGGTATCCCTATTTTATGGAACCCTCTTTGTCATGTATGCTCAGCCAGGAGCTGTTCGGTCCATGGAGCAGGGCAAGGTGGTCTCCATCTTCTACACCTTAGTCATTCCCATGCTCAACCCCCTCATCTACAGTCTGCGAAACAAAGATGTGAAGGAGGCCCTGCAGAGGCTGGGCCAGAAACACACAGTGGTTTGAAGAGAACCCAGGGAGAGAAGCAAAATGTCCATAAGACTAGAAGGGAAAGCTCAGAGAGGACCACTGGATGTGGTTTTGTGGAATTCACATACATACATACATACATACATACGTACATACATCCACCCACCCATCCACCCATCCTCCCTTCCTTCCTTCCTCCCTTCCTTCTTCACTCCCATCCATCCATCCAACCATCCATCTATCCATTCTTCCATCCATTCATCCACACGTTCCTCCATCCATCCATGCATTCATCCATTCAACCTTCCTTCCTTCCTTCTTCCCACCCATCCATCCATCCAACCACCCATCCATTCATTCTTCCATCCATCCATCCACAAATCCTTCCATCCATTCATCTACCCATCCATCCATCCCTCCCTCCCTCCCTCCCTCCCTCCATCCATCCATTTTTTCATCCTTCCATGCATCCATTCATTCATTTATTCAGTGCTTCTTGAAGCATATCATGGACCAGATATTTGCTAAGTGTGAGATACAAAGATGAACAATGCATGTTCTACACCCAGAATACTCAAGGTCCAGAGAAGGAGCTACAAGCCAGACTACTTGAAGACTGAGGGGCAGAGCAATAAACCAAGAGTCTCAGGCAGGGCAGTTCTGCTGACTCTTAGCTATCAGGTAGCTCTGGGCCATTGCATAGGTTTTCAGTAGAAGGGAGATTAGATATTTGTGCATCTTAATCAAACCTGGCAGGGAAAAATGCTTACATTCAATTTACTCCCTACCCCTGCTAATACCACCAAGATGTAAAGGTTTGTCATTCATATGGGACCTCTTATAGATCTACTGAAAGTGGCCCCCTTCCTCCATTTTAGCGCCTTTTCAGTCCATCTTCCACACCATCATCAAAGAGATCAATTTAAAATAATAATTTAAATGGTTGGCCAAATCATGCCTTCATGGTGATTTTGGTGTCAGATAAGAATGGGTTTGGCTGTGAGTGGCTGAGATCTGACGAGCAGTGCCTCTCTCTCAACGGATGCAGGGCAGTGGACTGGGGAGAAGGTGGTGGTTCTGCTTGGGGTGCAACAGGCTCTGGTTCCTGCTTCATCACACCCAGAACATGGCTCTCATTGTCATGAGAGAAGATGATCCAGAGCTCCAGCTACTACATCCACCTTCCTAGCCACAGGAAGACATGAAGAATAACTCACACTTTCTCACACACATACAGTAAAATTGTATTTATGTACAAATACTCAAATCATACATCCACAATCAGGAAGTTTACCACTATCCAGGTCAAGAAGATTTTTATCTAAATCCCACAACCCCCTCATGCTCTCTTCCAGCCATTGCCCTCCAAGCTTAAGCACTATTGTGACTCCAACACAGATTAGTTTTGCCTGCTTGTGAACTCCTTATGAATAGAGCCATACTGTTTGCCTCATTTTTTACCTGACTTCTCTTGCTCAACAGTTTTTGAGAAATTAATCCATGTGATTGCACGTAAAAATAGTTCTTTGACTTCCATTGCTGTGTAGTATTCCATTGCATGAAGATACATTCATTTATTTATCATTTATTTGCCCAGCCTATTGTTGGTGGGCACTTAGGTTTCTTCCTGGACGTGTCTTCTGCTGCACCTGTGAATGAACTGGTGCAGCTTTTAAATATTGTCAAATAGTTTTCCAAAAATGTTTTAGCCATTTTTGATCCCCTAAACAGTGTATGCCTGTTGCTGCACATAATCTGAATAATCATACTGTTCTAAAAAAATTAGCCATTTTGGATTGGTATATCATATATCCCTGTGATTTTTATTTCCATTTCCTTAATGGCTAGTGAAGTTGAGTCTCTTTTCATTTATCTCACAGTCGTTTGGATGTTCTTCATGGGGGGAAGTATATATGTTTTGTCCATTTTTAATACTGTGTTTTATATTTTTTTCATGTTGATTTGTAGAAATTCTTTACATATTGTCTAGATCCATTTGTTGGTTATATGATTTGAAAATATCTTTTCCCACTCTGGATTTCACACTTTTTTTTTTTTTTGTCTTTTGATTAACAGAAGTTCTTAAACTTAGTAAGTTTATCAATCATTTCCTTTACAGTTACTTAATTCTGTGTCATGTTTAAAGAATCTTTGTTAAAAGAATACTAGATCCAAAAAGATATTCTTCTATGTTATCTTGCAGAAGCTTTTTGTTTAGTCTTTGTTATTAATTATCAAAAGCAAAGACGCCACCTTGAGGACTAAGGTGCACCTGATTCTGTTTGAACTCCCTCATGTGCATGTGAAACCTGGGCAATGAATAAGGAAAACAGAAGAATTGGCGCCTCTGAATTGTGGTGTTAGTGACGAATATTTAATACACCATGGACTGCCAAAAGAACAAACAAATTTGTAGCAGGGGGAAACTGTAAATCTGTTATCCTTATGTTTCCTTAAATTCCCAAAGTTCTCCACAGAACTCAGTATTTCATCCTGTGGTACTTAGGGTAGCTATGAGTCGGAACAGACTCAGAGGCACTGAGCAACAACAACTTCATTGTATGGATATGGTTTGTTTGTGCATTCCCTTATTCAGGGTATTGGGGTTGATGCCCAGTTTGAGGCTATTACAAATAAGGTGGACTCCCTGGGTACTGCGAAACGTTAACACACTTGCTGTTAATCCAAGGGTTGGAAGTTCAAGTCCACCCAGAGGCACACTGAAGAAAGGCCTGGCAATCTACTTCCAAAAAATCAATCACTGAAAACCCTATGAAGCACCGTTCTTCTCTGACACACATGGAGTCTCCATGAGCTGGGGTCCTCTCAACGCCACCTGGTTACTGGTTATTAATATTCTAATACAAGTCTTATTTCTCGTGCATCTGTGTTCCTATTTTTCTTAGGCAAATACCTAGAAATGGAATTGAAGGAGAAATTGGTCTATAGGACAGAAGTAGGTTTAACTTTTTAGGAAACTGCTAAAACTTTCCCCAGAGTGGCCGGACCATCTTATATCCCCATCAGCAGTGGGAGTTCCAGTAGCAGCTCCCCATTTTGACAGTGTAAGTACGAATCAGTATCTGATTGAGGCTACAGTTTTCATTTCCTTGACGGTTGGTGACGCTGAGCATCTTTTCAGGTGTGCACCTGCCATTTGTATTCTTGATCGATACATTTTCTATTCACATCCTCTGCCCAAGTTTTAATTAGCTTGTCTATCTTTATTGTTGATTGGTGGGAGTTCTTTGTGTGTTGTGAACATGAGCCCTTTGTCAGGTGTATGTACCGTGAATATTATTTCTTAACTACTGACTTCCTCAACCGTATCTTTACCTGAGCAGAAATATTTAAGTCTGATCAAGTCCAATTTTAATTGACATCAAGTCCAATTTAATTTAGATCACATCTAATTTTCCTGACATCCTGGAGGCAGAGAAGCTAAATAACTTCCTCAGGGTCCCACAGCCAAGAGAGTATACTGTGCGCCAAGCCTGAGGTTCTGCGCAGGGACGCTGCACTGCTTGAGGGCAAAGCTCTTCTCTGCCAGTTACTCCGGGGCATTCTGGGCAACACATTTTCATCTACATGAGCTTCTGTTTATTCGTCTGAAAAACGAGGACACTACTAGCTACTTCTCTGGAACATTCTGAGGACTGAATGACAGGATCTAAGTGCTGGCCCCAGAGCTGGCACTCGGTAAATGGCACCTTTGGGGATTATTATGATCATGAGCAAGATGTGAATTTAAGAAAAAACACGGTGTTCCAAATGTTATTTTTCATGGCCAGTTTGGCGGTATTCTGCCTCAGCAGGAGTTCCAGCAGGTTCTTTCAAAGTTTATTCAACTGCACCATTAGCACAGTTAGCGACACAGAGGTGAGTCTTCCAAGGGACAGGATAAATTAAGTCTCAGCAAAATAAATGTTCAAGCTGAAACAGGAAAGAAAAAACAAAACAAAACAAAGTCAACACAAAGTCAGTGACTCTGCTGGGCCCCCAAATTTGGTCCCTGCCTGTGAGAACGGATCCCTCGGCTGCTAAACAAAAGGTCGAAAGTTCAAATCCACCAGCTACTCCTTGGAAATCATATGGGGCAGTTCTACTCTGTGCTACAGGGTCACTGAGTTGGAATCCACTCAATGGCAGTGGGGTTTTTTTTTTTTTTAACACATGTGGAGGTAATCGCATTTGGGACTAGGGCTCCTTTGTTATGTTAGGATATGTTTTAAACCAATCACAGAGCAGGCACAGAAACAAGCAAGCACAGATGGGGAACACAGATGCCACGCCACATTAAGATCAACAAGAAACCAAGAACAGAGCTGAAAAGAGACAAGCACCTTCCCCCAGAGCCTACAGAGAGCCTTCCCCTAGAGCCGTTGCCCTGAATTCAGACTTCTAGCCTCTAAACTATGAAAAATAAGTTTCTGTTAAAGCCACCCATTTGTGGCATTTCTGTCAAAGCAGCACTAAGAAACCAAGATATCACCCTATAGGAAGCCTCGGTCTAATACTCATGAGAGACTTTCACGTTGTGCAACTTCATCTCTGTATTCCCATGATGTAGGTGAGTTCCCAGCTCAGCTCAGGAAGCACTGACATCAGGTCAGATCCCTGTTGAAAGAATAGGTGTCATCTTGGAAAGAGCCCAGCACCCCAGTACTTTCTAGGTAGTCCCAAGTATCTGCAGGGCTCAGCCAGGCCAACCTGGACCTGAGGGCGTAGACCCACACGGAGACACTGAGGCAGATTCTCTAGCTCAGAGGATGGTAAACCATGAAATCAGTCCCTCTTTTAAAAGCAGAGTCCTGGGGGGATGCAAACAGTTCATCTGCTTGGCTGCTAACCAAAAGGTTGGAGGTTGGAGTCCACCCAGAGGTGCCTCGGAAGGGCCTGGTGATCTCTTCCAAAAAATCAGCCACAGAAAAGTCTGTGGAGTACAGTCCTACTCTGACACACATGGAGATGCCACGAGTCAGTCGACTCACAGCAACTGGTTTGACCTTGAAGGCCAGACTTCCTTCTCTGCTTCAAGGGCAAAATGGAAACCAAAACCAACACGGCGGGGTTCTGGTTTGGGGCAGACCCCAGGTCTGGGAATAAAGGCCACTTAGATGCTGGCCTCCAACTGGCACCATGACAAGCTACGGAGATGAGTGTGGGGGTGCCTTGCTCCAGACCCCACCCCTCTGCTGTCCCACACACTCCCAACTCCGGGGCTGCACAAGCTGGGGCTGCTCTCTTCTCCTGCCACCTGCTCTCCAACAGGGGCTTACCTACAGGGGCTCGCCTTGCTCCAGAGCGGGGTGGAAGCTGCCCAACCCTCACACCTTTGACTCTGTTTTCACAGCCTGTTTATTTACTGGTTGTCATGGACTCAATTATGTCCCCCCAAAAATGTATGTATCAATTTGGCTGGGCCATGATTCCCCATATTGTGTGGTTGTCCTCTTATTTTGCAATTGTAATTTTATGTTAAAGAGGATTAGGGTGGAACCGTAACACCCTTACCAGGTCACATCCCTGATCCAATGTAAAGGGAGTTTCCCTGCGGTGTGGCCTGCACCACCTTTTCTCTCTCAAGAAATGAAAGGAAAAGGAAGCTGGCAGAGAGTGGGAACCTCATACCACCAGGAAAGGAGCACTGGGAGCAGAGCATGTCCTTTGGACCTGAGGCTTCTCCGCTGAGATGCCGCCAGACCAAGGGAGACTGACGACAAGGACCTTCCTCCAGAGCCAACAGAGAGCCTTCCTCTGGAGCTGGTCCCCTGAATTTAGACTTTTAGCCTACTGGACTGTGAAAGAACAATCTTCTCCTTGTTGAAGTCGTCCACTTGTGCTATTCCTGCTCTAGGAGCACTAGATGACTAAGACGCTGGTCTTCCCTGCAGAGCTACTGTTAGCTCCGTCTTTTCTTATGAAAACGTCCACATACACATTATGACCAAACACACACTTGCATTTTGAGCATAACCACTGCGGTGCAGTGAATTACTTAATAGGGGCTTTCTAGCCATAGTGATTATGACTCCCACAAAATGACTGGGTGGGATTATGCAAATAAGGTGCCTGTGGCCCATCAAGGGTGTTGGACCGCACAGCTAATAATGCAGATAAAGTGCACGGAACCCTTGTCGGGTGGGACCATGCAAATAAGGTGTATGCATCCCTAACAAGAAGATTGGTCAGTTTTTCCATCCCGCTAGGCTTAAAGGGAGCCAATCCTCGAAGCAGAGAGGGGGGTCCTCACTACCATCAAGAGCCAGGAGCACAGCACATCCTTTGGACCCTGGGTCCTTGCGCTAAGAACCTCTTAGACCCAGGAGACAGAGAGAGCTGCAGCATTGACACGGTGAGAGGTGGTGGTAGAAAGATGGTGGCAGCAAAACCAGGAGACCAATGTGAAACAGCGTGGTGGGCTTCCCAGCCCACGGGGCAAGGTGGCTACAGTGGGTATGCTGACTCAGAGACAGAGCTGAGCGCCTTCGGGCAGAGGCTTACTGGCAGAATGGGGTACCTCTGCATGCTTACTGACAGAGCTAAAGAGCTTTGTAAGACTTGCCTGAGCAAGGCAGAGGGGCCTAGAGCTGAAAGGCTTCCCTGCAGGCACGGCCAAAAAGCTATCCTGATCAAAGAACTGTATATTGAGTTGTTCCTGTTACTTCCAAGTTGATCCTGATCCTGAATAGTCATCTGTTACTTCCCTAATAAAGCCTATATAACTGTGGGTACTGTCTGTGAGTTCTGTGTGGCCACTGCAACAAATTATCAAACCCAGCAGAGAAGTGCCATGAGAGGGACGGCTGGTGTCAGACTTGGTAAAAAGGTTGGAGAGAGAGGTTATGTCTGACCTCTGCCTCTAGGAATCAGCTTCGGACTGACGTTGATGGTGATTCTCTCTCCTACCCCCTTATGAAGTTAGAAAAGGTCTGATGATGGTGCTGTGCCATTTTTATGACAGTGTCATGGGCTGAATTTTGTTCCCCCAAAACATATGCCAACTTGGCTAGGCCATGATTCCCAGTATTGTGTGGCTGTCCTCCATTCTGTAACCTGATTTTCCTATGTGTTGTAAATCCTAATCTCTGCCTGTAGTTAATGAGGCAAGATTAGGTTAAAGAGGATTAGGGTGGGATGCAACACCCTTACTCAGGTCACAGTCCTGATCGGATTTAAGTGGAGTTTCCCTGGGGTATGGCCTGGATCACCTTTTATTTTACAAGAAATGAAATGAGAGAGAAGCAAGTAGAGAGAAGGACCTCCCACCACCAAGAAAGCAGAGTCGGGAGTGAGCATGTCCTTTGGACCCGGGGACCCTGCACTGAGATGCTCCTAGACCAAGGTAAGACTGATAGCAAGGACCTTCCCGCAGAGTAACAGAGAAAGAAAGCCTTCCCCTGAAGCTGGAGTCCTGAATTCAGATTTCTAGGTTCCTTGTGAGAGAATAAACTTCTCTTTGTCAAAGCCATCCACTTGTGGTATTTCTGTTACAGCAGCTCTAGATGACTAAGACAAGTAGGTTAGCATGGGTGAAGGTGGATGGTAGCTGTAGGTGTACATGTGTGACATTTTACATAAAGGTATACTCACCTGAAAATATGCATCTACACATACACAATATGCATTTATATAGAGACAGAAATAGGTGGAAGTGTGCTAGAGAACATGTCTCGGAATCCCTGAGATCCTTGGGGTAATAAAACAGTAACGGCTAATAGTCATACAGCACTTTTACTGCCATGTGCAGGGCACAGTTCTGAGTATTTCCTCGTACTCACTTGCTGAATCCCCTTGACAACTCAAAGATGGTGTTCTCGCTACCCCCACATTCAACAGAGGCACACAGCGACTCAGTTGCCCAAGGCTACCCAGTGGCAGTCAGACCTTGGCCCAGGTATTGAGCCACAGAGACCCCGTTACTCACAGGCTCACACACTCACACACTCACTTACACCCCCACACAGGCACACTCCATCCATCATGGACACACACAGATTCCGTATTGCCATGCCAGGCAAGAGTAAACTACTGAGGAAATAACTTCAAATGAAGGGTCTAGGAGGTCAGGTATGACGGCCCAGACCTCTGGGAACCCCAGTACAGACAATGAGGACCATGGGCCTTGTGGAGTGAGAACCCTTCAGAGATCAATCAAAGAGCCCTGTCCTCTAGATGGTCTATATGGCTGCTCAGGTACGGCTTTCTCAGTGCCAGCCTGCTCTCCTTCCATCTCACCTCACACGTGGCCTGAGGGGCCCTCTGATACCACAGGCCTTCCTGCTCAGCACTGGCTACTCCTGAACCCAGGCCTGTCTGCTAGTTCAGGACAACTGTGGGCCCCAGCTTCCCCACCTAACTAACTGTATGGAGGGGGGAGTGCCTGTGGCTAAAACAGCCACTGGCCCTGGAGCCTAGTCCTTGAGAGGGAGCTCGGCCACCTTCGTCCTTCCTGAGGCCCCCCCAGCTCTCCACAGAGGCCTTGTGGGCAACAAGGCGGCTTTGTCTTTGAGCCCTTTTCTCCGAATTTCCCCATCTTGGCTCCAGGCAGAAATCACAGCAGTAGAAGTTCTAAAATCAGTGACTTTGCCTTAAAACAAAACGCAGCTTGTTTTGGAAGTACTCCTGGCTCAGTTCTCTGTGTTTGTCCGGGAGTTCAGAGGCTCATCTCCTCTCCCAAGGTCTTCAGGGCCCTGATGATGGGACAAGCGTCCTTCTACTCAAAGAGCCATTGTAAAAGACCTGGGGGAGAAGATTAGTGGTTTACCCCTGCCCAGGACAAAGAAGAAATCCAATGGCAAGGACAGGAGATGCTTCCCTCAAAAGTCCTTGACTGTGGAGTCCTCAGTCAAACACACTTGGAACCATCAAGACACTTTTCATTTGATAATTACCTCCAAAAACCCAGACTCAGGAGCCAAGCCCCTATAACCCACGTGGTGATGCCAAGAGTTGGGGGTGTTGCATGGGTGGGTTAATTTTTTGTACATGCATGCTATAATTTCCCCTACAGTCTCAGGCTTATTTGCTCTGCCCTTCTCTCAGGTGCTACAAAACTTCTAGAACCCTGCCTCCTAGAGGATTACCACCCTGGCCCCTCTGCCCAGAAGGGTGATGTTGATGACGTGGGATTAGTGGCAGTTATGTTAACAAGGCAGGACTCTATTTACTGGATCAAGTTGTGTCTTAAGTCGATTTCTTTAGAGATATAAAAGACAGATGCTAGCAGAGAGACGGGGGACCTCATATCACCAAAACAGTAGTGCTGGGGGCAGAGTGTGTCCTCGGACCTGGGGTCGCTGTGCTTAGAAGCTCCTCAACTACTGGAAGATTGATGACAAGAGCCTTCCCCCAGAGCCGACAGAGAGAGAAAGCCTTTCCCTGGAGCTGGCACACTGAATTCAGATTTCTAGCCTCCTAGACTGTGAGAGAACAAATTTCTCTTCGTTAAAGACATCCACTCGTGGTATTTGTTACTGCAGCACCAGATGGCTAAGACAACCTCCGTGGTGCCTCAGTGTTCTTTCTGCCACCAGACATCCTGCTGACAAGTCCACACCTAGTGAACAGCTGCTGGGTACCATCGAGTCGATTCCCACTCACGGTGCCTCCCTGGGACAAAGCAGAACTGACCCACAGGGTTTTCTAGGCTGTAACATTTACAGGAGCAGATCGCCAGGTCTTTCTCCTCTGGAGTCACTGGGTGGGTCTGAACTGCCAACCTTTGGCTTGGCAGCTGAGCGCTTAACCGTTGTCCCACCAGGGCTCCTTAGTGAAGAGTAGTTTTATGAACTTCTGTCAAAATAATGAGTGAGTTTTGTCCTCTTTACTGGACCCAGACACACAGTAGGTGGGAAAACCTGACTGGAGACCCCACCGTGCTGGAGTCGGTGTATAAGCGCCATGCTCCTGGTGCCGTGTGCTGACTGACAACTCTCCCATCATTCCTTGCTGCTGAGGACCAGGGCCAAGAAGCAGACCGCACCTCAGAGACCAGTGTCCTGGCTTCACCAATGACTCACCAGGACCACACAGGGACAAAGGCAGAGCCACCTGCCAGTCTGAGCTGTAACTACATCGCTTACCCCCGTGGGCCAAATTCAAAGCAAACCTCAGTTAGTGGGTGACTGTAGGGTAACCACTCACCACTAAGGAATTCATCAAACACCTCGCTCCCCACAGGACCGCTGATGCCTATTTTGAGGGCTCCATTTGTTAAACTATAAAAATGGCTGCGAATTAACCCCAAGAACATAACTGAGAAATCTGGCTGTCCCAAGTTGACTGTGAGCAGCTGGCTGCTGAAATCGTGTCACTCTGGCCTGCAGATCTAAGCCACGTGAGCCCCTTGACACAGAGCAGTGGCCTTGGTGTCCGGACCAGTGCAGAGCAAGTTTGTATTTTCCAAGGCACCTGGACTCCGACTGCGCTTCTCTGCCCAGGCCTTTCTGCCCAGCCCTGCTCTGGCCCTATGGACAGCCCCGTCTCTGTGTGTTTGGTGAGCAGTGCTTCTTCCGGGGCCTCCCTCTTGCAGCCGGTCAAACCAGGGCTGGACGACTGCTTGTCCTGTGGCTTTATCAAATGACAAGAGCACTGTCAAAGTGTCAACTGGAAATCACTCAGCGCTCACAGGAAAATGAGGCAGAGTGGACGTTTCTGTGAGCGTGAAACCTCGTACCAGTCTTGGTAAGCACGCAATCAAGGCGAAGCTGCTTGTGAGCTCTCCAGCGGAGGATGGCGCATCCCAACATGTCTCCTAAGTGGCCCGGCTGTAACTTATAATCAGGACTGCTAAAGTCCCACGGCACACGTGTGCGTCACGGTTTAAGAAAGTTTTCCCTTTGACACTGGTATGAAACAGTCATAAAAGTTTTTTGCAGCCATTTTCAATTTCTGAGCTGGACCAATAGAAACATTTTTAAAAAGTAAACTTTTGTGTTCACAGATCTTACACTCTCCTTTGAAACAGACCACAACATACACTTCTCCAGGGGCGGATTAGCCAACAGGCATGGTAATCATAGTGCTTGCCTTACTTACCAGATCATCTATAGTGAACAATTTCACATTTTTTCACCACATCAAAGATTTTGCTTTTAGGTATGGCTGGCATTTGTCTCCCTCTCAACCCCACAGCACCTTCCTACAGAATCAAAGCCTCTTTTCAAATTTACAGTCCCTGATGGGGTGGATGACCCAGTCAGCAAGGTAGATGTGGTGAAACTCAAATGAAATTGTTCACTGCACATCAGTAAGCACAAGGAAGCCTGTGCTTACCTTGCTTATTGGATAATCCACCCCTGCAACTTCTCCTGTAGAAGGTGTCTCTTTCAAAGTCTACCCAGCTGTTCTGATTCTTCAGGCCTGGCATTATAAGTTTTGCGATAGCAGCTGCTCCAATCCTGAGGCTAAAGGAGGACATGAGGCCCCGTGGGGGCCGGGGGGGGGGGACATGCAGGGCTTCCCAGGACTCCCGCACACCTGCACTGCTGATCGCTCTGACACACACTCTACCTCAAAGCAAGAGGCAGCCATCAGCATCACTCGACTCTACAGAGAAAAACTGCAACATGGACTTCCTATGCTGGCAAACACATTTCTCTCAGCACGCCAGCACACACCCACACACACACACCCAGGCTTTTCGGGATCGTAACAGTCATTCAAAAATGCAAGAATTAAAATTACCCTGCAAACGATGACACTGCTTTTTTTTTAAATTGAAATAACGACAAAGGCTGGTCACGTTCAGAGATTAACAGGCATCATCCTGACCGCTGAGATGGCCATACTTCTCCATCCTGGTTAACCATGTCCTAAGTCCTCAACCACCAACAGTGGTCCTCTGAGTTCTGCTACACCACTGTGTGACGAAGGCTGGACAACAGACACGCTGGGCCTGTCTCACTGGATGTCATCATCGTCAAACAGATCTTCAAAATCTAGGTAAAGGAACAGGGCCAACAAGTTAATAGGGCAGGCCAGGGTAAGCAACTGAGAAAACACCTTAAAATGAACCAGAGGTGTCAAACGGTGGCGAAAACAGCAAGCAACTGAACTTGGACTCTCGGTTCTGTGACACTGGGGCTCAGAGTCTCAGGGCATCACATGCTCAGAAATCTGTTTTTATTCTGTTTTTCTTTAGAATAACACACACGACAAGAATAAAATTCCCCCAGGCCAGGCTGGAGGGGACACCTGTCACAGGAGAACTGGTCCCTCCAGCAGAGTCTGACCATCAGCCAGCAGGCTCTAGAAACCTGGGCTGAGCCCCATTTCCACACGCCCAGCGCCTGCCTGGCCTTCATGAGTCCCACTTTTGTTGGCAGCTGGGGTCACTCACTCCCACACTGTCTAAATCCCTACTGGGCACACGTAACACTTTCATGTTGTTGTCGTCAGGTACCGTGGAGTCATGCAGTCTACATTCAACTCACAGAGACCTCACGTGACAGAGCAGAACTGCCCCACAGGGTTTCCAAGGCTGTAACCTCTGCCCCTTACACGTGAGGACAGAGACACTTGGTCTCATGTACTTTGGACATGTCAGGAGGGACCAGACCCTGCAGAAGGACATCATGCTTGGCAGAGGGTCAGCAAAAAAGAGGAAGGCCTTCAGTGAGATGGACTAACACAGTGGCTGCAACAACGGGCTCAAGCATAATGACTGAGAGGATGGTGCAGGACCGGTTAGTGTTTTGCTCTGTTGTGCGTGGAATGGCTATGAGTTGGAACCGACATGATGGCACCTAACAACAATCTTTACAGGTGCAGACTGCCCAATCTTTCTCCCACTGAGCAGCTGGTGGATTCGAACTGCAGACTACTTGGTCAGTAGCCAAGCACTTAACCACTGAGCCACCAGGGCTCCTCGTCATCACTTTTATAACGGGAAAGAAAAAAAAAGAAACTCGCCTGCATGTGCTGTGCATTGATAAGGCCTCTGTGAATTGTGAGTTACAGCCAGTACTTCTAACTCCTGGGGATTACGGCAGAGTGGACAAGCACAGCCCTCCTGCATCACAGCACAGCTGCCTTCTGGGTCAGGGCTGTGTCCAGAGTCATCTCCAGACACACACAGCTGCAGCCTCAGCCCCACCTATGCCCCACCCCATGCACACCAGTTCGTCTGCTCTAGCTCTAAACACTTTCTTCCCCATCCCCGGCTGGCTCCCTCAGCTCAGGATCCCTTCCTGAGGCACTGCCTAGTCTGGGCTATGTCCCTGTAATATAGTCCTAAAAGCCGCCCTAACCACCCCCCGTGTCACGGCACACCCAGTTGCTCTGTACCATGTCCATTTTGTCTAGACCCCCCGTGTCAGGGCACACCCGGTGGCTCTGTACCACGTCCACTTTGTCTAGAACCCCGTCTGTATAAAGCAGGGAGATGAGGTCGAGTACTGCACACAGGTGGTGCCCTGGACACCAGGCCATCACACCTGTCTGCCAAGCGAACAGAAACTTAGTTAGCAGATACCCCTCCTCGGAGAAGGCTGCGTCCTGGACTCACAGACAGTCACAGACCTGACAGGGTGGTGTGCGCTTCACAGCACGTCCGTAAGCAGGCAGCACGTCAGGCCTGGGCCCACTCAGAGGGGCCTCCCATCAGCTCACAGGGCTGGACATGGAACCACGTGAACTCATGCACTGCAAACACATGGACTGCCTCACACCAAGGGGCTGGCAGAGGCTGGGTGGGAGAGGCCCTCACGGAAGCCATGAGAACGCGACCTGACCGCTGAAGGGAATCACAAAAGCTGCCCCACAGCCCATGAGACCTGTGTTTCCGAGAGGTGGCTCTGGCATTTTATTCCCTGACTCAAGACCCTTCTCCCCATGTCCCAGAGCCCCAGATCAAATGTCACCCCTCCGTTCCGACACCAGCTGGTGGCAGCCAGCTCCCTGGGGAGACTATACCTGACTCAGCAGCCTGGCTTCTCCCTGTTGGCAAGTACTGACTGACAAAAACACAGACTCGGGCTTCAGATAAAAACCACTGCAGTGAGGTAACCTCTAGCTGCCCGACTCCTAACAAAGGTCCCCTGTAGGGACCAAAACCAAAAAAACCAAACCCACTGCCGTCAAGTCAACTCCGACTCTTAGCGACTCTATAGGACAGGGAACTGCCCCACAGAGTTTCCAAGGAGCGCCTGGCGGATTCAAACGGCCAACCTCTCGGTTAGCAGCCGTAGCACTTAACCACTATGCCACCAGGGTTTCCCCTGTAGGGACAGACACCTGGAATTAAAGTTGATGACAAAGGCAGAGAAAAAATACTTCTTAACTCTTCAGAATAGGAAAACTATCTTGTGTCCCTAGTTATTATTTGAACCCTTGCTAAGGGTTAATATAACCTGTAGGAACAAGGCCTTAAGAAGTCAGAAGAAAACAAAAGAAATATCCTGTAACATTCCTGAAGACTGCGTATAAAGTTGGTCTTCACTGCTTATTTGGTGAAACCATCCACATCCTTGGTACCTAGCACTAAACCTCTTAAACACGAAATGGAGCTGGGACCTGCATCTGATTCATAAGAACGGGGAAGGGGCGACACTGGAATGGCAGCTGTGACTCTGCCGAGGCAGCTGAAGGGAAGAGAATCCAGGTGGACAGGCAGGTGGGCGGAGCTGAGGAAAAAGGGGAAGGAGAATGGAAACCAGCCATCAGGAGCCAGCGGAGACAGAGAAATGCCCACACGGGCGTCTCGGACCAAGGACCAGGCCAGCCACGTGTCAGGTGCCAGAGCTCATCTGTGCCCAAACACAACTGCTGGATGGCAAGGATGGGAGCAATTTCCTGCTGTTTTTTTCTGCTAAAACCAGGGCTGCCTGCCAGCACAGCCAGCCAGTGCTGTCGCCTTATAAACACTGTGCTGTGTTCTGAGAAAGGCCTATTCTGTTCTACGACCCAAGTTACTCACACCACGATGCTGCCCCTGCACAACTTGCAGAAGAAACAACCAGATTAAAACTGACACCCCCAACTGCTGTGTCTTACCGTTAAAAAAGTCGGCGTGCACTGCCTTCTCGTTGGCTGCCAAGTCCATCAACAGTCCAGTGCTGCCTCCAGCCTGAGGGAGGGAGAAAGAGCGTCACATCAGTGCAGGAGCAGGTGACGGGTGGTCAGTCTGCCAGCCACCCCACCTCTGCTAAGGAGGAAGTGGGTGGTGGGGCTGCATCAGGCTGGAGTCAGGCACTGAGCCCCAGACTCCAGGAGTGGGGGCGGGTGTCTGAAGGAACTGTTTTGAAGGTCTTTTCAGTCCTCCTCTCCTTTGGAAATAAGCTTGCTGTCGTCCTCTGCAGCACCACTTCTCTGCAAGCCTTAAGCAGAGGCCGCAGCCTGGTCTGCCACCTGCCCCTGGGCTCAATGCTGGGAGGACCTCTCGTCACGCAATCAGTGACCCTTCTAACTCTGTGGGCTCACGGCTCCTCCCACTCCCTCCACCTCACACACCCACTGGCTTGGCAGCATCCTGGAGCCTGCTGTGACCTCCAGAGTCTCACTTATCTAACCACAGCCCCCTTTCCCCATTCTCCCACCTTCCCAGCAGCTCTGGCTCATTCATCCTCAGGGCTCCATCTTCACACTATTCCATTCTCACCACAACCCGACCTCCAAAGCCAGGCCTTTGCTGAGCCACACACAAGTCCTGGGGGCACTTCTGTTGAGGTACCTGTGACGTTCTATTCCATCTATTTGCAACTGGCCTCTGTCTGCCATACCGTGGCCTCCGTAAGGACAAGGTCTGAGCATCTTTGTTCCCTCTAAGCTTTGAGAAAGAAAATGCCAGGCCCTACCATCTGGGAGCTAGGCCTTGGTGCTCTCTTCCAGAACACAAACCATCCCACAGAACATCATCAGATAAGGTCACTGTGACCATGATGGAGGGAGGACAAAACAACCACACAAAAAGCAAACAGAACAAGGCCACTGTGGAAGCCACAGAAATACCACCTAATTCCTTCTTTCCTCTCCCAGGAACGGCACCCGCTTCTCTGCAATCAGTTTTAGCCAGCCCTTCTCTTCCCCCCTCCTAGAGAAGATCTATTAAGATTCCAAATCCGAGAATCACCCCAGCTTCCGGGCAGCACCCAACCAGGGCCAAGCCGGCTGGCTTCCCGAACCTTCCCCCAAATCACTAGCACAAGCTCAAATCCTGTAAGAAGTCATTGCTAACACTCTATTGAGCTGCCAGGTCCCCGCGGCGTGCCTTCCCCATCACTGCAAGGAGTGACAAACCCAACCTTTTTGGCCAGTGGTGTGTTCCTGGGGGTCTTCAGGCTGGAGGGCGCTGACAGTTTACCGCAACGCCCGACACCCAGTACAAGGAAGCACTCCGGGTGCACTTTCTAGGAGCCCTGCTCGGGGGTGCTGACAGTTTACCGCAACGCCCGACACCCAGTACAAGGAAGCACTCCGGGAGCACTTTCTAGGAGCCCTGCTCGGGGGTGCTGACAGTTTACCGCAACGCCCGACACCCAGTACAAGGAAGCACTCCGGGTGCACTTTCTAGGAGCCCTGCTCGGGGGTGCTGACAGTTTACCGCAACGCCCGACACCCAGTACAAGGAAGCACTCCGGGTGCACTTTCTAGGAGCCCTGCTCGGGGGTGCTGACAGTTTACCGCAACGCCCGACACCCAGTACAAGGAAGCACTCCGGGTGCACTTTCTAGGAGCCCTGCTCGGGGGTGCTGACAGTTTACCGCAACGCCCGACACCCAGTACAAGGAAGCACTCCGGGAGCACTTTCTAGGAGCCCTGCTTGGGGGCGGCGCTCCAGGCACGCAGGCCCACGGGCTCAGGCAGGGTCCGCGCCCGGGGCCCCCGGCAGCCGGCGGACACTGGCTTGCCCACCCATTTCCAGCACGCACACCAGCGGGCCCGACCAGCGCGGACCGCACGGGGCCCCCAGCCGCGCCTCTCCCTTCACGGCCACCACACGCCGCTCCTCGGCTCCCCCGCACGGCTCCACGCGCGGCCACGCCCGGGAGGCGCCCACAGCCGGGCTCCCCAGACGGCCCCGCGTCCCCGCCGCCCAACCTCGTCCAGGTCCACGTAGGGCCCCGCGCCCTCGGGAAACATCTCGTCCACCGCCGGCTTCATCGCGACCCTCGGCCCAGGCGCCGGCCACTTCCGGCCGCGGCGGCCTCTTCCGGTGCGGCCGAGCGGCAGGTCTAGGCGCGGGAAGACCGCAGACTCTATGGTTGCGCGCCCCGGCTGGCTCTTGGCTGTTCCCGCCTG
Organism: Elephas maximus indicus; assembly: GCF_024166365.1. NCBI lineage: Eukaryota > Metazoa > Chordata > Mammalia > Proboscidea > Elephantidae > Elephas > Elephas maximus. The sequence goes on from NC_064824.1 coordinate 142,251,691, forward strand.
CCGGGCGCGCGTGCTCCCACTCGGGTCAGGAGGGCGACGCCGGCCGCGCTCGGCCAGCGCTGTCCTGGGCTGCTCGCACCTCCACGGTGGCTGACAGTTGTTTTTGCACTACCCGCCGTTAAACACAACGGAAGCTTGGAGAAGAACTTCTCCGAGGGTTCGGGGCACCGCGGCCACAGACCGGCTGCAGGAGGACCTGGCCCTGGAGGCGCCAAGAAATGCCTGTTGTTGCTGCCGTTAGTTGGCTGTCCAGTCGACTCTCCGGGACTGTGGTGTGATGGGTTGTTTCTGTGTGGCCTTTCTCACCATGGTCTGGTAACTCCCACCCAAGTTTGGGTAAGAAAAAAGAAAAACCAAACCTATTGCCATTATTGGGTAAAAAAAGAAAAACCAAACCAAAAGTTCAGCAGTTTGAATCCGCCAGGTGCTCCTTGAAAACTTTATGGGGCAGTTCCACTCTGTCCTATAGGGTTCTACTATAGCTCTACTATAGTGTCCGATAGGGTCGCTATGAGTCAGAATTGACTACAGCAGTGGTTGGTTTTGTTTTTGTTTTTGTTTTTGCCATTCAGTGGATTCCAACTCATAGCAACCCAATAGGACAGAGTGGAACTGCCCAATAGGGTTTCCAGGGAGCACCTGGTGGATTCGAACTGTTAGCCTTTCAGTTAGCAGCCGAACTCTTAACCACTACCACTAGGGTTTCCCCAAGTCGGGTGGGACTGTGCAAACAGGGTAATTGTGGCCCACTAAACAGATTGGGGCATAGTGGTTAGGTGATACGGCTTCCTGGTGGAGTGGAGTGCCTCTGGGCGCTTATCAGCAGAGCTAAAAGAGCTTTGTAACACTTGCCTGAGCAGGGCAGAGGCCGAGGGACAGGGAGAGGCCTGCCTGCAAGCACTGCTGGGAAGAGGCTGTCCTGATGGGAGAATTGTATCCTAAGCGTTCCTCAACCTGAATTGTAACCGTTACTTCCCTAATAAACCCCATAATCTTGAGTATGGTCTGTGAGTTCTGTGTGGCCACTGCAGTGAATTATCAAACCCAGCAGAGAAGTAGAGAGTGCTGTGGGAGGGATGGCTGGTGTCAGAGTTGGTAAAGACGGCAGAGAGAGGAGGCATCTCTGACCTCCACCTCACAGTAGTCAGCCTGGGGCTGTTGATCTTGATTCTTCTTCCCCCTTGTGAAGTTAGAAGAGGTCAGACACCACCGACGCGCCATTTTAACAGGCACCCTGCATGTGTCAGAGCAGGACTGTGCTCCATAGGGTTTTCAGTGGCCGATTTTCCAAAGTCGATTGTCCGGCCTTTCTTCTGAAGCTTCTGTGGGTGAGTTTGAACCTCCGACCTTTCAGCTAACCATCTGCATCACCCAGGGTAAAAGAAGGTAAATGAGAATGTAGGGAGGGAGAGGTGGAGAGTATGAGATCCCAGAGCTGAACCTGCAGGAGTGGGCAGGCTTGGGGGGGTGGATGGCTGGAGAAGTCTAGGTGGGGGGGGGAGGGGGAGGGTGGCTCCAGGGAGTGGGGAACGGAGGCAACGTGTGGAGGTGGGATATGGCCAGTGCAGGGAGAAGGGAGAGAGGCTGGGACGAGCCTGTGTCTGTGTCAGTGTCATCCAGCTGAGTATCACCTGGAGTGCCCGTGAGAGTCACAACAGGGGAGCAGCTGCTCAGAGGCAACCAACAGGCCCCCCTCTTGTGGAGGGTGAGACCAGTCGGGGGGCGCTGGGTAAAGGGATGCTGAGGGGATGCTTTAGAGTCAGCAACTCCTGGGGTGGACTGGGAGAGGAAAGCGGGGTCAGGGCCCATCCCAGGGGCACTGACATTTATGGCGGAGCAGCTGAGGAGGGGGGGCTGACACTACAGGGAGAACACGGTTGAGACCCAGCACCACAGACAGCTTCTTGTAGCGAGACCAGGGCTGCGACCCTCCTTTGCAGCCGAAAATAGGCAGCCCGGGGTCTGCCATCCTTCGTGTTCTCTGTAGATGTCAATAAGGAGCCCTGGTGGCACAACGGTTAAGCACTGGGCTGCTAACCAAAAGGTCAGTAGTTCAACCCCACCAGCCATTCTAAGGGAGAAGAGACCTGGCAATTTATTCCCATAAAGACTACAGCCTAGGAAACCCTATGGGGCAGTTCCACTCTGTCACAGGGGGTCGCCATGAGTCATAATCGACTCGATGGCACCCAACAACAACAACGTAAATGAGAGTGTGGAAATCTGCCTGGAATATAAGCATGCTTGTGCGTGCACATGCACACACAAATTGACATGCAAATCAATACCGTGAAAACCCTTCTGGAACGTGTGCCTTTGTCTGGTATGTTTGGTCAAGGCCCAGTTGTCCTCAGTTAGAACCTAAGGTCAATCCTTCCCACAAACCAGAGAAAATGCCCAGTTTTTATACAAATCAGGAGTTTTTTATAAATTGCAGGTGACAGAAGCTCAAGGCAGGAAAGAGAAACAAATAATTTGTTGGCTTTCTCCAAAGTGACTAGCTAAGTCAAGTGGATTCCTGGTCTTGAGAATTTAAACGGGAAAAGAGGGGAAGAGAAGGAGCCAGCTGGCAACCAGAGCAGGAGAAGCCACCTGAGAGGGCAGGGGGCTTTGCTGGAGGGGCAGCACCAAGCAGGGCAGCAGGTATTGCAGGACCTATGTCTGAAGTGCTGTCTTGATATCGTTGCACCTCACAGGGCCCCAAGGGCCTACCCATGACCCCCTGATCTCGCCAGTTATGCCCCCTACCCACTTAGCAGAAAAGGCTCCCTACCTGGCCAGTTCCCCTAGCACCCAGACCAGCTGCACCCTACCTGGTCCTCAACCTAATGGGTTCACCTCCCTGCCAGCCCACAAAACTGGTCAGACAGCCAATCACATCCACCATGGGAATGTGTGGTCACCCCACCCTCTTGTTACTACAAAGCCTGTCTCTCACAGGCTTTAACCCTCTAAATCGATTTCCTCATCCTCTAGTGGGTCATGGCCTTCACCTTCTCCAGCATCTGTTGGCACATGTGCCTGTGGGGTTGCTCCATAACTCTGGAGCCAGCCTTCCCATTGCCACAGAGACTGTCCACTGAGAGACACTCCCCGATGCCTCTACTCCCTGGAGTGCCCAGGGCCAGTAACCCCCTTCCTCCCAGCAGTCTCCGAGACTGGAGTGGGGTCTCGTATTTCCAGAGCCTTCCTCTCACAAACTGAGCACACCCCCTCACCTCTTCCTCCCAGATGTGACCTCTTCTTGCCTCCCCTCCTGATGCCCTTGTGGGAAACTGCTTTTACTGAGAGGTGTGGCTGCCAGGCAGGGCCAGGCTGCCCCAGGGGTGACATTCATGGAGTTTGGCTGCTGCCCAGCTTGTGATCAAAGGCAGTGGTCTGGGTCTGGAACCTGGTTCTTCTCTACCCTGCTGTGCCCCTTAAGTCTGGCCAGCTCTTCAGTCTCTCTGCCTCGGTTTCCTCACCTATAAGTGGGCAACAGTACTGCCTCTCTCCAGGGCTTGCTGTGAGGGTTAGATGAGATAGCGATACATGAGTTACCAAGTCCTGAGCTGCTCAAAAAGCCCGAGCCATGGTTGGTGGTCTGTAGACAGAAATTGTGCACATGCTGACCAAGGAAGTGCTCATTTGTGATCAAAACGAAGCCAGATGAATCCATCCAGTGACAAAGGAAGTGGGGCCTGACAAGGCTGTTCCTTGAAAGAAAACCCAGAAGCATTTATTCTGCGCCTTTGGTCTGGAGTTTATTGAGTAAGGCAGGTCTGTGTCCCCACCGAAGCCAGGGGTGTGGTTAGGGACCCCTGCCTGCCCCCAAGGAGACTGGGCCGGGCTCCAGGCAGGGCCTGCTCAGTCCTCCTGGTAGGGGACATGGAAGCCCAGGGTGATCCCCAGGGGGAAGTGTGCGAAGAAGGTGCGGGCCAGGTCCTCAATCTGGGGGTAGGCTCCCAGGGACTGGAAATATTGCACATAGTTCCAGAAGTCGGAGGTGGAGAAGGGCCAGTACGGCAGGGCCGGCAGCTCGGCGTAGGGGTCTGAAGAACACACAACAGCCTGCCTCAGGCCACCCCCTCATCCTGCTCGAGGCCAGCCCCAGGACGGACAAACGGGTGGCATAGGGCAGTACCCTCACCTGTGCAACCTTCCCGCATGCATGGAGCAGGTGCTTAGAAGCCTGGGCCACCCCAAGAAACAGCGGGGGGTGGTCTAGGCCCTGGCCTTTGGGGACTCCTGATCTGCAGACAGAGAAAGGGGAGGGTGGAGAGGAAAGAAGGGGGAGGAAGGTGGGATAAAATGAAGGAGGAAGAGGGGGAAGAGGAGATGAAAGAGGGAAAAGGAGCAGAGGGAAAAGGGAGGTGGAAGAGGGGAAGGAGGAAGAAGAAGGAGGGAGAGCCCTGTGATGTTATGGGGCCAGAGTCATTGACAGAAGCCCAGTGGGATTCCAGAAGCGAGCACAACCCTGGAACACAGGAGCACAGGTACAGAGGTGCACAGGTACACAGGCACACGGGGCATAGGTACACAGGTACACAGGAGCACAGGTGCACAGGACACAGGTATACAAGAGAACAGGTACACAGGTGCACAGGCGCACAACGGCACAGGAGCACGAGGGCATAGGTACACAGGTGCACAGGAGCACAGGGGCACAGGTGCACAGGTACACGGGTGCACAGGGGCACAGGAGCACAGGAGTACAGGTGCACAGGAACACAGGAGCAGAGGAGCACAAGAGCACAGGAGCACGGGGCAGGTGCACAGGTATACAGGAGCATAGGGGCACAGGTGCACAGGGGCACAGGGGCACAGGGGCACAGGTGTACAGGAACACAGGAGCAGAGGAGCACAGGGTCACAAGAGCACAGGAGCACGGGGCAGGTGCACAGGTACACAGGGGCATAGGGGCACAGGTGCACAGGGGCATAGCACAGGGGCACAGGTGTACAGGGGCACGGGAGCACAGGTACACAGGTACACAGGAGCACAGTTGCACAGGTGCACAGGATCACAGGAGCACAGGTACACACAGGTGATGTTGGGCTTGAGTCTGGACTCAAGGGGTGGTGGGTTGAAGGGCCAGGAGTCCAGGCCTGAGGGTGGGAATGTCAGAGGGTCATCAGGGGCTTAAAGGTGTTCTTGCATTGCCGGGTTGCGAGGAGGGGGCCGGGTCTGTGCTCAGGCCTCAGAAACAGCAGGCATGGGTCAAATTTCCCCCCAGGCACCTTCATTGCCCGGTGGAAGCACTGACCCAGGGCTCCCATTCTACCTGCTTAGGATAGGTAGTCTCTCCCTCCCCAGGTCCCTCCTCTTCCTCTCCCCAGGCAGACACATACAGTACTTTATGTAAATGAAAGAAAAGACAGGAGATGACACCTACCCACCTCCTCCTGCACAGGCTTGGCCCCTGCAAAGGAAGATGACTGCGTCACCCAGGCAGACCAGACCCCAGCCTCCCATCAACTATGGGAAGCCTAGGGTTCAGCACACGGTTGCCGGGGCAGACCCCTCCTCACCTGCCAGGAGCCCGATCAGGAGGCAGATGGCCAGCCCTGGGAGCAGGCGGGCCTTCATCCTCCCTTGTCTCGCTTTCACCTGCAGGAGGGACAGAGAAGGGTCACACCCACCAGGGCCCATTTCTTCTGGCCACCTCCAAATGGGCAGGCTTTGGGAAAACAGAACCTGCTTGTAAAAGGACCAGTTTGGAGTGTTTGCCTAGCAATGTCTGTGGTTTTCAGACCTTTATTCTGAGGTAGAAGCCCACATTCCATTGGCCCTATTAATTCTAGCTCTCTAAGAGATTTTTTTTTTTTGTACCCCCCACCAGCCCAGGGTCTGCAGAGCTGACCAATCAGGGTTACCTGGCAGCTTCCCGGCTCAGCCTCAGCTGTGCAGCCTGATGGGGCTTCTGCACCAGGTCACAGATGCCTCTTTTTAAAAGGTTCGGGGACCAAGAAGGAGACGTCGCCTACGGAAACGTCAAACTGCATATTTCATCCCAGCAGGAGGACTGTGGGCTCCTGTGGCTGGCTGGCAGCAGAATCACAGTGTCACTGTCAGAGCCTGGTCCCAGATCAAACAGAGAGAGGAGGAAAGAAATTTCTAGAATTTTTAGACGTGAATTCAATGCCACTGCTTGAACGAAACCCAGGTTCCTCTCTACTAAAGGAGACACTCTAAGTTGGGTATTGAGGCAGGCTGAGATTTTTCCCCTTGTGAATTAAAAGAAAAAGAAAAGAAAAAATTGCCATGGAATCGACTCCAACTCACAGTGATCCCACGTGTGTCAGAGAACTGTGTTCCACAGGGTTTTCTAGGCTGTTTTTTAATCTTTACAGAAGTAAATTGCCAGGCCTTTGTTCCGAGGCACCTGTGGGTGGACTCCAACCTCTAACCTTTCAGTTAACAGCTGAGCAAATTAACCATTTGCACCCCCCAGGGACTTTCTGTCTGAAATAGGACCAGTGCTGTCCTAGGGGAGAAGCAGGACTGGAGCGAGCCCCTCAGGGAGCCATTAGCCCCGGAGACTCGCAGCCTCTGCCCACAGGACGCTTTGCATCACAGGCAGGAAGAGTAGATGGCCGAGGCAGACTTCCAGTCCCCAGACCAGAACTCTTCTGCTTACAAAGCCAGTATATCGGGGCAGGAGTGAGGGGCAGGTATTCCAGCCCTAGGAACACATTGGACACCACCAAGAGGATGTGGAACGAGGGATATCATTGCTGATATCGTTGGCTGAAAGCAAAGAATACCAGAAAGATGCTTACCTGTGTTTTATTGACTATGCAAAGGCATTTGACTGTGTGGATCATAACAAATTATGGATAACATTTCAATTGTGCTCATGAGGAGCCTGTACTTAGACTAAGAGGCACTCGTTACAACAGAACAAGTCAGGAGAGGTGTCCATCAAGGTTGTATCCTTTCACCATCCTTATTCAGTCTGTATGCTGAGCAAATAATCTGAGAAACTGGACTATATGAAGGAGAATGAGGCATCAGGGTTGGAGGAAGACTCATTAACAACCTGCGTTATGCAGATGACACAACCTAGCTTGCTGAAAGTGAAGGGGACTTGAAATACTTACTGGTGAAGATCAAAAACCACAGCCTTCAATATGGATTACACCTCAACATAAAGAAAGCAAAAATCCTCACAACTGGACCAATAAACAACATCATGATAATTTGTGAAAAGAAGGAAGTTGTCAAGGATTTCATTTTACTTGGATCCACAATCAACACTCATGGAAGCAGCAGTCAAGAAATCAAAAGATGGGCTGCACTGGGCAAATCTGCTGCAAAGGACCTCTTTAAAGAGTTAAAAACCGAACATGTCACTTTGAGGACTAAGGCATACCTGACCCAAGCCATGGTGTTTTCAGTTGCCTCATATGTGTGTGAAAGCTGGACAACGGATAAGGAAGACCAAAGAAGAACTTATGCCTTTGAATCATGGTGTTGGCGAAGAATATTGAATATACCATGGACTGCCAGAAGAACAAACAAATCTGTCTTGGGAGAAGAAAAACCAGAATGCTCTTTGGAAGCAAGGATGGCCAGACTTTGTCCCACATACTTTGGACATGTTATCAGGAGGGACCAGTTTCTGGAAAAGGACATCACGCTTGGTAAAGTGGAGGGTAAAGTAGAAATGGATTGACACAGTGGCTGCAAGAATGGGCTCAAGCATAGCAATGATTGTGAGGATGGTGCAGGACTGGGCGGTGTTTCGTTCTACTGTACGTAGGTTCATTATGAGTTGGAACCAACTTGACACTACCTAACAACAACAAGGGTTTTTTTGGGTCTACCATCCTGATCCCATTGCTGTACCACACCCACCTTGTCTCTGTGACTAGCAGCCTCTTGTCCTCTGGCCAGGGGTCCCATCACTCCCACTGGACTCCGGACCCTGTGGGATGGGCAGCAGATCCCCTGTCATTCCTGTCTGCAGAGAAGAGCAGCCACAGAGGATGCAGGATGCAGGACCCCCTCATCCAGACACCCCCAAAGCTGGGCGAGGGGGTCCTGAGGGGACAGAGTGCAGGCGGTGCGTGGTCCTAAATAATGAGTCCAGGGCAGCGGGCTGATGTGTCCCTGTCCTCACCTCGGGACCTGTGAACGTGACTTTGTTTGGAAATAGGGTCGTTGTAGATGTACTCAAGTTAAGGATCTGGAAATGACATCTTCCTGGGTTTGGTGACGAGTCCTGATAAGAGAAAGGACAGGGTGATTTGAGACGCAGAGGAGTAGTCATGTGACCATGGAGGCAGAAATTAGAGAGGTGGAGCCATAAGCCAAGGATCGCCCGGAGCCACCAGCAGCTGGAAGAGGAGAAAATTGGATTCTCGCCTTGAGCCTCCAAAGTGAGCATAGCCCTGTCAGCACCCTCGTTTTGGACTTCTGTAGAACTGTGAGAAAAGGCATTTCTGGCGTTTTAAGCAGTCTGTGGTGACTTGTAGCAGCACCCCAGGAAATTGATAGATCCCCCAGCACCCCATCTCCCTGAGCCTTTGGATCCTGTCCTCTCAAGAAACCAAGAAGTTTCTGGCACCTCAGCTTCACTCAGCGTTGGCCCCTTCTGGGTCCAGGTTTCAGTCAGCAGCCAAGCAAACAGTCAGAACAGGTCCCTATGACTCAGGCCAGAATCTCTGCCAAGCGGACCATGTCAACAATTTGGGCTAACTCAAATGCATCCCCTCCGCCTAACCCAAGACCCACCACCCATTCCCACACTTACCCCTGGATTTCTGGCAGAATCGATGGGCAGGGTCTTGCAGTTCTTTTGGCTTCTATGGTACCTCCCTGTGGTCACCCTTTTGTACCCTAGAGTCTGGTTCTAGAACTAGAAGCAAACGGGGTGAGTGGTGGAGCAATGGGTATATGCATTTTCTTCTTTCTCAATAAATTTATTTTCCTTAACTTATTACTTTTATGCAGGGGCCCCCTTACTACCCTGGACACGGACCTTCCCTGGTCCCTTACCTAGAGGACCCCACTAGGAGGGCACCACCTGGAGGATCCAACCTTCAGGTACGTCCTAGAGGCCTCGCCTGGACGGCCCCATCTGGATGACCCACCTGGAGGATACCACTAGGGGGGCCCCACCTGGAGGGCCCCACCTGCAGTAGCCTTGCTCCTCTGCACCCTGGAAGACATCCCCCACATCACTCTTTCAGCCATCAATCCCTCTCCCTTGCACTGCAGCCCTAAGGAGCACCCTCACTGGTGGTTTATGTGACTCTTGCTTCAGATGGAGCCTGGGAGCAAGGGTTCGCAAACTACATAGGGGTTGCTAGGGTCCTAATTCAGCCGGACTGCTCCACACCAACCAGACTCAGAGGGCATTTTGGGTAGCAAAGCCAGGCCAGGGCTCAACCTGAGTGTATCACAGTCAACTGGAGGACTTGAAACCAGGTCCCAGGGTCCCAAGCCTGGGACTCTGACTTAGTAGTGCAGGGTGGGCCCGGGAATCTGCATTTCTAATGAGTTCCTGGGAGACATTAGCAGACCCAGGGCCACACTCTGAGAACCACAGTCCTCGAGCACCTAAGTCCTCGAGCTGCTCACTGGGACCAGCTGGGGGCTTTTTAAATTCCCCAGCCTCCCTGCCTCCTAACACAGAAGGAGGCCTAGGTGACTGTGTCTGAAATCACTCCAGGTGACTGCACTGAAGCTCTGGGGGGTAGGTTAGGTTATCTGCTTGCCCTGTCCTGCCCACCCCAGGCTCTCTCAGCGGATGCTTCAGGGCTGCAGGAGGTTCTTGCCTGGGTAAGAAGGTGCTTGTCTGCACAAGGAGAAGCCTGGTGGACAAAGGCTGCCCTCCTGCCTCCCATGCTGGCCAGGGCAGGGAGCAGGGGGCTGCAGGCCTCCAGGGGGAGTGCGGGGAGAAGGAGCCGGGCAACCGGCCTCGCCAGGGCCTCCATGAGCAGGGCACGCATGCCCCTGATGCTGGGTCCAGTCCCCAGGCTGGAAAACATCCTCCCCAGCTGGCCCGCTGCAAGAACCTTGGATTAGGTGGTCTCCGGCACCCCCTGTCGTCCAGTTTGGGAACAGCAGCGCGGCCTCTTGCTGCGGTCAGCTGAGAGCTGGCCTGGCCTAAGGTCCCCCAGGTATGGGGGCTGCCTGACCTCTCACTGTCCGGGGAGGGCAGGCCCTGGGCACATGCTGTCCCAAAACAGCACAGACACTTGGCGATTATTACAGTCCTTCGCCCTCCTCGCTCACCTGCGATGTACCTGGAAAGGACCCCACACTTAAAATTTAAAAGCTACAAATGTTTATGTCCCTTCAGTGCTCCCACTTCCCGCCCTCCTCTCATGGCCACCATCAGCACGGCCACCCACCCTTGGCTTTGATCTACTTCTGGAAAGAGTCCAAGCTGCTTATTATAGGATATGAGGTGCCCCATCCAACCTTGGAGTCCCGTCTCCCGCTGCCCATTCTTCCAGCACGGCTCCCTCATCACCCCCACATAAGGGCCCCTGGGATATGCCCCTGCAGTCTACCAGAAACCTCTCTCTGGACTGGCCTGAGGACCTGGCGCCTCCCTCCCCTGGGGCCTTGGCTGACCCACCCATCTCCAGCCCTCTCTGTCACCATCCCATGTCCTGTGCACATGTGGTCCCAACAGGTGACACTGTCCTGGTGCCCCGCTGTGGCCATGCTGCTTCCTTCCCTGGCCTGGGCTCCTCTAGAGCTGGAGAGTGTCTTCTGTAGAGGTCCCGGGACCTCCGGCAGTCCTGCACTGGGTGTGTAGGGCTTCGTGAAAGAGTGTAAACTGAGTGACCTAATAGGGCAGGTAAGGGCTCAGTCCAGGTTCTCCCACAGGCCCCTTATCCCACCGTCCTGTACAGGCAGGGCTGTGCTGCGGGTGGGCAGGCAGGACTCACAGGAGGCCTCTCTGAGTTGACCTTCGATGACCTGCTGATTGAGCGATGCCCTCCCCTCCCTCCATCAAACCAGCTGAGGTGTCTGCCCCCCCGTGCTGCTCACGGCTGCCAGGTCCCTTGCTCCCACCAGGTGAAGGCATACTTTCTAATGGTCACCTATGTTTGCTTCCAAACCATGTGCCCCAACTGCACTCGTTATTTTAATAAAGGAATTTAAGGAAATACTGTGAAATCTAATGAATGTGAAAAGAAAGAATCTTTTGGATGGAAGAAAAAAATTAAGGTGATTGTTGGAAAGGTCTGCTCAAGGTGCAATTTGCTTATAAAAAAACTACCATCAAAGTAGATGTTGTCGTTAGGTACCATCGAGTCGGTTCTGACTCATAGTGACCCTACGTACAACAGAAGGAAACACTGCCCAGTCCTGCACCATCCTCACAGTCGCTGTTTTGCTTGAGCCCATTGTTGCGGCCACTGTGTTCATCTGTCTTGTTGAGGGTCTTCCTCTTTCCGCTGACCCTTTACTTAACCAAGCATGATGTCCCCCTCCAGGGACTGATCCCTCCTGGTAACAGGCCCAAAGTCTGTGAGATGTAGTCTCGCCATCCTTGCGTCAGATTAGTTTTGGAAAGCAATAGCTCTGAAAGGCTGGAAGCCAAGTTGTGAAAATCTAGCAGCATTCTGCACTCAGGTTGCAGGTCACCAGTGTGTTCAGTGTTCAGGCCCTCCTGTTGTTGTGAGCTGCTGTCTAGTCAGCCCCTGACTCGTGGCGACCCCACGCACAACGGCAGCAGACACTGCCTGGCCCCACGCCAGCCCGTGATTGGTTGCAGATGAGACCGTCGGTGACCCCCAGGGTTTTCATTGGCTGCTTTTCTCCACTGAAACCTGTTCGGCATCACAGCAGCACACAAGCCTCCGCTGACAGGTAGGTGCTGGCTGCTCATGAGGTGCACTGGTTGGAAATCAAACCCCAGTCTCCCTCATGGAGGGGAGAGTTCTACCACTGAACCACACTGCCCCCTTCAGGCAGTTCTGAGGAAAGCCAGACAGGAAATCCCAGACGGTGCATCGCTGGAGGGAGACTCCAGGGGGCGCCCTTCTCACTGTAGTCTGGGCACACGGTTTCTGGTTTCTGCCAGAATGAACTGATAGCCAAAGAAAAGCCTAGGCCCGGGTCAAGAATGGCCACTGAAGGCACATTTATAGATTTGAAAGATGTTTAAGTCCCACGTGATTATTCTTCTAATCATTCCTCCTCTAACTGATTTGTGATAACTTCAGGTGTCAGTTCAGTGAATGGGACAAGGGGCTTCTTCTCCTGAAGGAAGGGATACCTGGCCTGGAGTAGGGGGAGGCCAGGGCAGCAGGACCAGATACAATGCAGGTTTCCCAGTGGAGCTTAAATTTCAGATAAATAATGAATACCCTCATAGTATGCATGCACCCCAAATATCATAAGGGACATACTCATACTGAAAGCTATTCCTTGTTTAACTGAGATTCCAATCTAACTGGGCGTCTGTGTTTTTATTTGCTAAATCTGGCAACCCTATGTGGCCCTGCTTGGCACAGGGCTCCATGCCCAGTCTCTCTGGCCAAAAGCCAAGGTCTGGGACACAGGCTGGCAGTGAAGAGGGGTGCCAGCTTCCTGACCACCCACATGGCCCCAGGCCTGGAGGTGGGGCTGTCACTTTCCATGCCCATGGGAGGGTCTTTCCTGAGGCTGGGGCACAGGCTGAGAACACTGCCTTCTGGAGCTAGAGGTCATTACACGGCCCAACTGCAGCTCTGAACTACACGGTCAGCAGAGGCTCCTGACCTGGGCTGGCTTGTCACAGAGGACTTGACTGGGACCCAGGACCCAAGCCTGAGAGAAGGGGCCCTGCAAGCCAGGGCGGGGGCCACAGGGCAGGGGAGCACCTCAAGGCCTGACCCAGGACAGGAGAAGCATCCGCCCTGGCTGCAAGCTGTGACAAGTGCTAGAGCCCTGGTTCATCTGCACTGGGCCCTGGGCCTCAGGCTGGAGCTCCTTGAGGTTGGAGCTGCTCTTGTCTTCTGCATCTTATGGGGGGGGGGCATTGGTGGAGCAGGACATAAACCCTGGCCAGAGGGACAGCCTCCACTTGCAATGACACACCTGTCACACCTGTCACCTGGGCAGGTTCTCATTCAGAAGGGCTGGGCCCCAAGCTTGCTGATGCTGCTGGCCCTGGGAGGCTGCCTGGGCTGCAAGGAGCTGATATATTCAGTGGCCACCTAGACGGAGCTACCAGCTAATCCTGCAGGCCTGAGGGTACTGCTCTGCCTGCTTGCCAGGACTCGGGTCACAGAAACACCCAGAGGGGCTCTGGACTCCAGGCTTTGGGAAGCCAACAAAAGGTTAGTTGAAATGAACTCTGGCAGCTCACTATGGAGATGGTCAAACTGAAATTTGCCCCACTACTGTGGGTTCTAGGGCTCAGGCCTGGGATACCTGCTCCCAGGCAGCCTCACCTAGGAGGAGGAGGAGGAGTGGGAGAGGAAGGAAGAGGGGGAGCAGAAGGAGGAGGGGAGGCCCATCGTCAAAGGGAAACTTGCTGTCTTCCAGCCTGGCCTGAGTGTTCCCTCCCCAGTTCAGGTATCTCTCCCAGGCTCTTTGCCTCTTTTCAGGTTTCACGCCCGAGGCAGCTCTCTCCAGGCAGATCCTGCCCTCAGATGTTCAGCTCTCGAGGGCGTGGATGTTGTTTAATTTTATCTCTAAACTTTTGGGGGAGAGGTTTGCACACTTAGTTCTCCACAGACCCCACCGAGACCTATCGCCTCATGTCTCCTTGCCTGAGGTTTGCGTGGTCTGCTGCTGTCTGTAGGCACCCAAAGCAGCCCTGTCTGATCTCTCTCTTCTGCAGGCTGTGTGGGTGGGGCGGGGGTCCTGCAGTGGCAAAGCTGGAGGAGAAAAGATTTGTCCTGAGGATTCAGAGCCTGCAGGTCCAGGCTCAGGGCAGAGCCAGTCAAGGAATGGACAGAGGAGGTGACGTGAGGTGGGCTGGGAAGCCTATGCACAAGACTGGGGGAGTCAGGGATGGGAGCCATCTCCCCTGAGCAGCATGGCATTGGGGTCCCCTAGGTTCACCCTGGTGGACCCTGGAGTTGGGCGTGGGAAGAGTCTATGGACAGGCCCCCTTCCTGTGAACCTGGCAGATTCAGGGTCATTGCCCCAGCGGAGCCTGCCTTTCTGGGAGCCCTGCCCCTGGCTGGGATGCATGGGGGGACGATGCTCGGGCCTGTATTTTTACGTCCAGCCAGGACAGCGAGAGTCAGGTAGGCACACAGGGCTCCCCTCCAGGCGTGGGCCCAGGCAGGGGGTTTCCAATGGGTGGAGCCCTAGAAGACGGCCCCATGACGTTCTCCTTGTCTGTGCCTTCCATCAGCCTTCTGCCTTGCGTCCTTTGGGAATAGTGTTCCCTGAGAGGTAGATAAGCACAGGGAGAAGAAAGCCAGTGGGTGGGAAGTGACCGACATTCCTCTTTCCTGGAGCTCCAGACACCATTCGCATCACTAAAGAATCACCTCACTTTTCACTCAGCATTTTACCCACGTGTGGATCCCAAACTCCTTCCCTGTTTCCTGGGAATACAGTGGGTGGGTGTGGAATATCCCTCGGCTCTTTGCCAGGTTAGCGGATGCAAGATCCTCCAGGGAGGGGTTCCTGGATCTCCTCCAGGACTGGCAGGGGGTTGGGGAATGTGGTGAGCTGGAGGGTGGTCCCAGGAGCAGGAAGGCCTGGGGAGGAGGAGGGTAGGGGGCTTGAATGCCCCCACATGCCCAGGTAGGAAGGTGGCACAGACTCTTCTGCCCCCAAAGTGACAGGTTGATCAATGGGGGATTATGAAGTCGAGGATTTCAGGATTTGTGCTAGTTTTTAAGAATTTTTTTAATTGAGGTATAACATACAGTAAAGTGCACTGATCTTAAAGGCACAATTCAATGAGTTTTTACATGTGCATACATGTGGCTGAACACCACAACCTAGGTCAAACTATGGAACATTCCCAGAGCCCAGAAGCCCACTTCCCTTCCCTTTGGTTTGATGGGTGTTATGGGTTGAATAGGGGCCCAGGTGGTGCCATAGTTAAGAGCTCAGTCTTCTAACCAAAAGGTTGGCAATTCAAATCCACCAACCACTCCTTGGAAATCCTAGGGGCAGTTCTACTCTGTCCTGTAGGTTGCTACGAGTTGGAATCGGCTCAACGGCAACGGGTTGAGTATGGGTTGAATGAGCCCTGATGGTGCAGTGGTTAAGTGTTCTGTCACTAACCAAAAGGTCAGCAGTTCGAATCTACCAGCCACTTCTTAGAAACACTATGGAGTGGTTCTACCCTGTCTTAGAGGGTCACTATGAGTCAGAATCGGCTCGACGGCAAGGGGTTTGGTTTTATGGGTTGAATGTTGTCCCCCCGCAAAAAGATATGTTGAAGTACTAATCCCAGAACCTGTGAAGGTGACTTTCTTTGGAAATAGGGTCTTTGAAGATGTCATCAGTTAGGTTGACATGGGATCATACTGGAGTAGGGTAGGGCCTAATCCTATACGAGTGGTGTCCTTATAAAAGGGGAGAAGAGACACAGAGAGAGGAGGATGGCTGTGTGATGAAGACAGAGATGGAATTATGCTGCAGATGTAGCCGAGGGATGCCTGGGGCTGCAGAAGCTGGAGAGGCAGGAAGAAGCTTCCCCTAGAGCCTTTGGGGAGAGTATGGCCCTGATGACAGCCTGAATTCAGACTCTCAGCCTGCAGAACTGTGACACAATACACTTCCTTCCTTACAGTCATTCACTCTGTGCTACTGTTTGGCAGCCATATGACACTCAGACAGGGGGTCTGCCTTTCTGCGTTCGGAGAGCACTCAGGGTCCTTACAGTCTGACACCTGGGTTAAGAGGCCACTCTGCTTCTCCCTTGGCTTCCCACAGGGGGAAGGATGGGTTGGGTCAGGCTGGTGCTAAGGTCCTTTGCGGTTCTGACCTTTGGATCTCCTTCCACTAGTCCTTGGACACACAGTCAGAGTTGGATAGACACGCTGCACCCCCCTCACACACACACCAGGAGAGGGCACTTCACAGGGCCCATGTGGGTCCAGAGGCTGAGGGCAGGGCTCAAGGCACACCCGTGGTGAGCATCAGTGCCCAGCTGCCTGGCTCCACGACCTCTTGGGCAGGCAAGTGTCATTTCTGTCCCCTTGTCTGCTTTCCAGGGCCTAGGCACTCACCGTTCTTACTTTTCAAATGAGAAACAGAGACTCAGAGGGGTGAGACGGCCCACAGGATGGGAAATACAAGGGTCCCTTCAGCTCCTTCCAGGGATCCCCAGTGTCCTTCCATTCCTCTGGAAGATGAGGTTTCCTTTCCAACCTTTGCACCAAACTCAGCCCTCCTGAGCCCCACCCCAACTCTTAAGGAATTTGCCTGCCAATAAATAGCAAACAGCCTTGGGCTTGCTGTCAGTCCCCTGGGACACACAAAGGGTTGTATTCCTAAAGTGGCAACTCCTTACGTCGTCCCTGCCATTGTCGATGAGCAAGCACGTGATCTTCAGCTGCCTATGTTTAAAACAAACATTATTTGAAAATCCTTTACCCTATTTTGACAACAGTTAAACCTTCATTAAGTCTTTAACTTCCTCATTCTTGCTATATAAACCCTGGACTTCTTTTCTGTCAGCAGAGCTCTTTTCCACTCTCAGTTGGGATGCTGCCTGATTCATGAATCGTTCATGAATGTGCCACAGGCCGGAGAACAAGGACTCCAAAGGATGGGTACAAGGGCCCCAGGAGGGAGAGTTTCATGAGAAAAGGACAATGAAAATGATAGGTAATCTGATGCGTTTTGGCATTTGAAAAATTATTGATGACAGTTGATAATTCTATTAGAGCGTTTGGGCAAAAAGAGGTATATGGAAAACTAAGCAATTTTTTAAGATAAAAGCAAGGAAATAACTAACTCCAGGGAAAAAATATATGCAGAAGAAAATATCAACAGAATGCTCTGCTCATCTAAGTAGTAACTTTTCTTTACATGGTCATAATCCTGTGAGACCTGAATTGATTTCACCCTAAACTGTGACAAGGCCGTGTTGGGAGGAAGGGGAAGGGAAAATGCTGGCATTGGCTTGAGACAGCAATAATTCAGTGGTAAGTCTAAGATGATAGAGAAAGAGGGGTGTATACATTACCTATTCCTGTGTAACAAATCACCTTGAGGTGTATTGGCTCAAAATAACAGTCATGATCTCACCATTGTAGTGGGTCAGTGTGATGGATAATGTTATGTGTCAACCTGGCTAGGCCATGATTCCTAGTGTTGTATGGTTGTCCACCATTTTGTGATCTGATGTAATTACCCTCCATTTTGTGATATTATATAATTATCTTCCATTTTATGTGTTGTAAATCCTAAAGTTCATATGTTAATGTGGTAGGATTAGTGTGGAGTGTATCTTGAGTCAAAGCCTTACAAGAGGGTGTGATTCAAGTCACATCCTTACTCAAGTCACACCCTTACTCAAGTCACACCCTTACTCTGATGTGAGGCGAGTTCCCTTGGGGGTGTGATCTGGGTGCTCTGACAAGGCTCTTCCTTGCTCTGGATCCTGCATCCAACTCGTCATCATCTGACCTCTGATTCTCAGGACTTGAGCTAGCAACCTGTCATCTGACCTGTCTATTCTGGTATTCACCAGCTTCTGCACCCCTGTGAACCAGCAGTCTGCCACCTGACCTGTCAATTTTGGGATTTGCCAGCTTCCACAGCTCCATGAGCCAACAGCCTATTGTCTGATTTGCTGATTGTGGGTTCATCAGCCCCTGCAACCACGTGAGTCAGGAGAACCTTCCAGCCTGATGTCTGATCCATGGATTTGGGACTTACCAGCCTCCGCAACAGCTTGAGCCACTCCCTTGAGATAAATCTCTCTCTCTCTCTCTCTCTCTATAATCTGTCTATCTATATGCTTCCCTGGTTTTTAATTTAGTAGATAACCCAGCCTAAGACAGTCAGGAATCTGGGGATGGTATAGCTGGGTTCTGTGACTCAGGGTCTCTCTCAGGTATCAGCCAGGGCTACAGTCACCTGAAGGCTCAGCTGGGAAAGGATCCACCTCACTCCAGAGGCTGTTGCCAGGATCCAGAGTCCCCCTGGCTGTGGGCTGGAGGCCACTCTTGGTTCCTTGCCATATGGTCACAACATGGCCCCTGGCTTCCCCAGAGCAAGGGCTCTGACTTCAGAGAGAGGCAGACAGCAGGGTAGAAGCAAGTCTATTTGCCACCTAGCCTTAGAGGGGCATCCTGTCACCTTTACTGTACTCTTATGCATTGGAAAAAGGAGTCTTGGTGGTGCAAATAGTTAAGTGCTTGGCTGCTAACCAGAAGTTTGACAGTTAGAACCCACCTAGCAATTCCACAGAAAGACCTGGTGATCTGCTTCCATAAAGATTGTTGTTGTTGATGGTGGTTGCCGTCGAGCCTATTCTGACCCATAGTGACCCCACGTGACAGAACAGAATTGCCCCATAGGGTTTCCTAAGCTGTAATCTTTACAGGAGCAGACTGACAGGTCTTTCTTCCAAGGAGCCGCTGGGTGGGTTCAAACCACCAGCCTTTTGGTTAGCAGCTGAGCACTTAACCATTGTACCACCAGGGCTCCTTTCCGTAAAGATTACAGCCTAGAAAATTCTATAGGGCAGTTCTTCTCAGTCACATGGGGCTGCCATGAATTGCAATCGACCCCACAGCACCCAACAATAACCACATGAGCTGGAGGCAAGTCAGGGATCCTGCCCACACTCACAGGAAGGGTCCTGAGTACAGGAGGTAGGGGAAATTGGGGCCACCCCAGAAGCTGCCCAGCACAAGGGTGTCCACCTGTTGTTTGGGAATCCATAGGTGAAGTCCCAAAGAGCAGCTCATGGAGTAGGAAGTTGTTGATTCCAGACCCGGCAGTTGGGGGCAGGCAGGACAAGAGTTGTGTTTTTCCTTAAAAGCACTTAAAAAAAAAAAAAGCAGCATTTGTCTCCAAAATCAGCTATCCTAGCATACGGGCTGAGAGCTGGCCAGGCTGTAAGCTTGCCAGAGGCCCAAGGCTGCAGGAACACGGGTGTGGAGCTAAGGCCCCCAGGAATCTCTCCCTCTCTGAGGTCTTCATGGGGGCGCTGGGAGAGGCAGGATGGAGAGTCTGGAGAACACGACTTCACAGGGACTCTTGCCTGGAGGAGGGAGGACATGGGTTGGGGGGCCACTGTGGATCATTGGCGAGCTGTCACGAGGAGTGGCCAGCTGAATTCGCCTGGCCAAACCTGGCACAGGCGTGGTCTCCATCCTGAGGGAACTGAGTGTCCAAGGCAGAGCCAGGCCGTGGTGGTGGCTGGGAGAGGCAGAAGGGGCGGGCTCTCTTCAGCGGGGATTGTCTCCCTGCCCCTGGAAGGGTTCGAACAGAGGCTAGGACAGTATCCAGGGGGGCCTGGAGGGAGCTCCCATCCCGGGGAAGTTGGGAGACACCCCCAAGGAGAAGGTTGGCTCCCCAGGCAGCATGGTTGCCAGCAGCACCTACTCCTGTGGTTGGGGAGTGGCCTTGCCAACAGAAGACCCCCGTGCCCAGAGGCAGAATCTCCCCCCACACGAGAAGGCCCAGGGCTTCCAGCACACAGCACGCCCAGGCCCCTAATTGCGGGAGGGACACCCTGACTGGGGCCGCTTCTCTGCAGCCTAAACAGACCTATTGTTCCCTGGCTATTCATGGCCACATAAAAGCCGGATTGATGGGAACCGGGGCTCAGTGTGTTTCTCAGCCTGGCCCGACATCCGGCTGTGCAGCCCTGCTCGCCGCCCTCTTGGGATCCCTGGCTCCTTGCCTTTGAGGGTCTCTGCTGGGAGCCAACCCAGGCTCCCCAGGCTGCCCCCTCCTCTCTCTGGCACTTTGGGTGTCCCCTCCATATGCTGGTGGATGCAGAGAGGGAAGAGCAGGCTGCCCATGTCACTTGTAGCTGGTTATCCTGGAGCCCCCAGCTCATTCAGAAAGCAAGTCTGGAACCCCTCAACACGGGGAGCTGGACACCGTCAGGGGCCCAGCTGAACCGAGATCACCTCTCAGAAATAAAGGGCTGGAACTGCCTTTTGAAACACAAGCTGCCTCTGTCCATCTGGGTGGCTGGAGGCAGGCCCCCTCTCTACCCATGGGCCTTGAAAGGACCACCTGTCTCCTGCTTTGCTCCAGGGAGATGCCAGCCACTCAGCAATCAGCAGGCCAAATCAGGTGTGCACGTCACAAATTGAGAAACAGTATAAAAGGGAGAAAAAGGAAGGATGATAACCCACCTGTCCTCCATTTTCCCTCTCTGAGCCAATGTTCTCAGCTGCCCTCAAGCCAGCTCTGACTCATGGCAACCCCACGGACAACGGAACGAAACGTTGCCGGGTCCTGTGCCATCGCCACGATGGGTTGTGGAGCAGACTGTTGTCATCCACAAGGTCTTCACTGACTGATGTTTGGAAGTAGATCAGCAGGCCTTTCTTAATCTGCAAGCTCCCCTGAAACCTGTTCAGCGTCACAGCAACACACACACCTCTGCTGACAGACAAACGGTTGTTGTGCAGAGGTGCGTGAAAGAAGGTGAGCATTCTACCACTGAACTGCCACTGCCCCCAAACGAACCCGGTCACCACGGAGTCTGCTCCGACTCGTGGCAACTCCATGTGTGTCAGAGTAGAGCAGTGCTCCACAGGGTTTCAATCACCAATTTTTTCAGAAGTAGATCACCAGGCTCTTTTTCTGAGGTGCCTCTGGGTGGACTCCAACCTCCAACCTTTCAGTCAGCAGCCAAGTTTATTAACCGTTTGCCCTCCCCAGGGACTTCTGTCTGAAGTAACGCTCCCTGTCGCTGCCCCCGAGTGGACTGACCCTCTCCCGATTCCCTCTGTCATGCTGGGCAGACATTGTGTGCACCCAAGTGGTAGTGCTGCTCATTCTGCTACACAAACAGGATCAAACCACACGCATTCCTGCATTCCTCTGCAACCGCGCCTTTTCACCAAATGAGACTTTTGGACACCTGCCAGGTCCATGTGCATTAGCCTCACCCATTCTTTCTAACAGCTGGTAATTCTCTAGCCCAGGGTTTTTCAGCCACAGCACTATGGATGTTCAAACCAAACCAAATTCTTTGCCATCGAGTTGATTCTGACTCATAGCAACCCTGTAGGATAGAATAGAACTGCCCCATAGGGTTTCCAAGGAGCAGCTGATGGATTCGAAGTGCTGACCTTTTGGTTAGCAGCCGTAGCACTTAACCACTGCACCACCAGAGCTCCTGTAGAACTTTCCCATAGGGTTTCCAAGGAGTGCCTGGTGGATTCAAACAGAGAGGGTAATTCACCATTGGAAGAGGGGCTGTCCAGTGTATCATAGAAAGCTGAGCAGCATCCCTGACTTCTATCCACTAGATGCCAGTAGCTCCCCAATCATGACAACCCAAACTGTGTCCAGACTTTGCCCTATGTCCCCTGGAACCAGAATCACTGCCAGTTGAGACCACTGTTCTGTTGCGTGATCTGTTTGTTTATTCAACCTTTCTGCTTCAGATGATCATTGAGTTATCTCCAGCACCTTGCCACTAGGAGCAACAATGCACTAAACATCTTGAAATGTATCTCATGTTCATTGTTTTATTTTTATGTGATTGATTCTCCAAAATGGGATTGCTGGGTCAAAGGTAGGCTGGCCTTGAACTCATGCAGCTCCGGCCCCAGAGCTTGTGCATATCCCTCCCAAGCTCTGGGGAGGGCCTAGCAATGTGTACATTTGGTCATGTGCTTTTTTAAATTTTGCACACACATACAACGGATAATTTAACAGCAATTATTATCTCCAATAAGCCTATTACCCCCACTCGCCTTCAGTATGGGGGACACCTGAACATGAAGAAAATGAAAATCCTCACACCTGGACTGATAAACAACAGCATAATAGATGGAGAAGAAATGGAAGTTGTCAAGGATTTCATTCTACTTGGATCAACAATCAACATCCATGGTAGCAGCAGTCAAGAAATCAAAGGACATGTTGCCTAAAATGCAAAGACGTCACCTTGAGGACTAAGGTGCTCCTGACCCAAGCCATGGTGTTTTCAATCACCTCATATGCATAAGAAAACTGACAGAGAATAAGGAAGACCAAAGAAGAATTGATGCCTTTGAATGATGGTGTTGGCAAAGAATATTGAATATACCATGGAGAGCCAGAAGACCAAACAAATCTGTCTTGGAAGAAGAACAGCCAGAGTGCTCTTCAGAAGAGAGTGTCTCACATACTTTGGACATATTATCAGGAGGATCCAGTCCCTGGAGAAGGACATTCATGCTTAGTAGAGAGTCAGTGAAAAAGAGGAAGACCCTCAACGAGATGGATTGCCACAGTGGCTGCAACAATGGGCTCAAACAAGCAATGGTTGTGAGGACGGTGCATGTCTTAGTCATCTAGTGCCGACAAAACAGAAACACCAGAAGTGGACGGCTTAACAAAGAGGAATTTATTCTCTCACAGTCTAGTGGGCTACAAATTCAAATTCAGGGTGTCAGCTCCAGGGCATGGCTTTCTTTCTCTGTCGGCTCTGGAGGAAAGCCTTCGTCATCAGTCTTCCCACAGTCGGGGAGCTTCTCAGGCTCAGGGACCCCGGGCCCTAAGGATGCGCTCTGCTCCTGGCACTGCTTTCTTGGTGGTGTGAGGTCGCCAAATCTCTGCTTGCTTCCCTTTCGTTTTATCTCTTGAGAGATAAAAGGTGGTGTATCAGGGAGGTGACCGAGTAAGGGTAGTGTTACAATCCCACCTAATCCCCTCAACATACAATTACAATCACAAAATGGAGGACAACCACACAATACCGGGAATCATGGACTAACCAAGTTGACACATATTTTGGGGGGGACGCAATTCAATCCATGACAGTGCAGGACTGGGCAGTGTTTTGTTCTGTAGTACATAAGGTCACTATGAGCTGGAACCAACTCGATGGCACCTAATAACAACACCAGCGACATTGCATTGGGAAAATCTGCTGCAAAAGACATCTTTAAAGTTCTAAAAAGCTAAGATGTCACTAGCCATGATCTTTTCAATTGCCTCATATTAATAGTGAAAAAGGAAGACGGAAGAACTGATGCATTAGAATTGTAGTGTTGGCAAAGAATATTGAATTATCTGTGGACTGTCAGAAGAAGGAACAAGTCAGTCTTAGGAGAAAAACAACCAGAATGCTCTTCAGAAGGGAGAATGGCGAGACTTCGGCTTCCTTACTTTGGACACTTCACCAGGAAAGACCAATCACTAGAAAAGGACATCGTGTTCCGTAAGGCAGAGGGTTAGTGAAAACGATGGAAGCACCCCTGAGATGGATTGCCACAATAGCTGCAACGATGGGCTCAGACTAGTCATCACGAGGATGGCACAGGATCGGCAAGGTTCTGTTCTGGTGTATGTAAGGTCACCGAGTTGGAGCCAAGTCAATGGCACCTAACAACAAAGCAAAGCTTGAATGTACCAGAGGGTCAGATGGCGGCCATGTGTCCACGCTCATGTCCTGATCTGGGCGATCGCCCTGTGGATGTGTCTTCTCCACGGCCCAGGGTGTTGTTCTGACCTTCTGCACCCCAACATCCCCCTCCTGGATGCCTGGTTTCCTGCAGGGCCTGGGATAGGGGGCAGGGCCAATAGGGTATCCACGTGTCCAACAGGCAAGAGGGAGGGTGGTGGGCCCTCCCCGGTGTGGTGACACCATCCAACACGCCGAGCCACAGAGCCAGAGTGGGAGGCCCTGAGCAGTGGGAGGGAGAGTCAGACTTTTCCAAAACTACAGAAAGCATCCCCAGAGGAGCCTGCACCACAAGTCGGGACCGCTGCATTCCAGGCCTGCTCTGCCCCAGCCGTGTGGTCAGAGGTCTGCTCCTCCCTCTGCCGGCCTCAGCTGACCCTGGGCTGACCCCTCTCTGCTCGAACCTCTAGGCTGGGCACTCACCCCCTTGCAGCTCTGAGCAGCTCGTGAACAGAAATGGGTTAATAGAGCCATCGCCCAATCTGCTGCAAGGGCTGACGAATGCTGTCACTGTGGGACAGCCCTCATCACCCTCATCCAGAGAAATGGACGAGGCCCATAAACCCATCTGGGAGGGCGGTGGTGAGGATCGCTCCCTGCTAATGGCCTGAGTGTGTTGCCTCAGGAGGCAATGATTCAGGGGCCGAGACGTTACAAGATCGATAGCGCTTTTAGTTGGTTCTTCTGAAATAAATGGCAACAAGTCACAGAGGGTAATTTCCTGCTTTCCTCAATTCCTGGCTTGGAGCTTTAAAACTGCACCAGCCAGGCAGGGACAGCGAGCAGAGGTGGCAGCATGGGTGTGGAGCTGGGGCAGCCAGTCATGGCCTCTCTGTCAGTGACAGGGACGAGGTGGGTCTCCAGCAGGTCCAAGAGGCCAGGCAAGCCGGCAGATCCTGGTGAGAGCAGGCTCAGGGAGGGCCTGCAGAGGGGCAATGCCTGGCTTCTGGGCCATGGTCAGACACTGCTGGCCCCAGAACTGCCGGCGAGCCATGTCCGATGCCTCTCGGAGTGTGGGGGCAGAAACTAGCCAGCCCACATTGTTTATTTTCTAGACTTCCATCTGCCCCTAGGGTGACAACCCGGCTGCGCGTGGTCTAAGTAAAGGGGGTTACTGCCTCACCCAACAGGAAGCCTGGAGCTCACAGTCACTCCCCTCACTGAGCACCCACCCTGAGTAAGCACGGGGCACCGTCTTAGAGGCTCCTGGGACCCTAGGCCATGGTGCAGCTGTCCCCGTGTGAGGCTCAGGGAACCTATGCACTTTCCTGGGCTCTTAGGGACATGTCTGCTTCTCCCCAGACTAAAAACCAAAAAAAAAAAAAAAAACAAGCTCATTGCTGTCTAATCAATTCCGACTCATAGTGACTCTATAGGATAGAGTAGTCCTGCCCCATAGGGTTTCCAAGGCTGTAAATCCTTATGGAAGCAGACTGCCACATCTTTCTCCTGCAGAGCTGCTAGTGGGTTTTAACTCTCTACCTTTCGGTTAGCGGCCAAGCGATTAACCACTGCATCACCGGGCGCCTCCCCAGACATTGGAGATGAGAAATTCTGACTGTAACAGAAATGCCCCTGAGTGACCAGCACCCCTCCACCTCCTCTGTCTCCCCACCTGGGCCAGCTCTGCTGTGGAACCAGACACTGCACCCCCGGGAACACACTGTTGCCAGACACAGTGGGATCAAGTGTGGTGAGGAGGCAGGTGTGAGAGAGAGAAGCTGTCCACAGGGACCCATCTTCAGGAGGTAGGCAGACGGAGTGGCACCTGACCAGCACCCCCCAGACTGTCCTCATCCTGGGGGCCTGGAGCCAGGGAGGCCGGTGGGTCAGAAGCAGCCAGGGCCTGAGGCATGCAGACCGCCCCCCCAACACCAGGAGGGGCTGATGGGGGCAGAGATGGGTCTGGGGGCCCCTGGTCCAGTGGGGACACAGTGGAAGCCAACCCTGAGGGCAGGGCCAAGGCAGAAGTAGGGTCAGGCAGTTGGCTCACGGCTAGAGTCCTTCCTCATCTTTGGTCAGTGGGAGGGGGTCTCTGGCCAGTGTCCTAGACTCTCTGAGCCTGCTCCGGGTCTGCCCCAAGCCCTTGCACTGGGGGAGGGGGTTAAATGCTGTGCTGGGGAAGCCTTCACACAGCTCAGTTCACAGTGAGAGAGCTGTATACACCAATCGTCATGGTGACAGGGACAGAGGTCAGGGGCTCTGTTGGGACTCAGTCACAGGGAGGAGAGGCCCTGTCAGAGGAGCAAGAAGACATCTGCTGACAGAACCCAGGTTTCTGATTGGTTTCTGGAACGCACAGCAGGAGTCTCAGCAGGCCTCATAGGCACGTGGGAGGCACGGAACACCCGCACCTCTCCAAGGTGACCTTGGTCCATGGTTGGCCTGGCATCACTATTAATAACCCCCTGTGGCATAGTGGTTAAGTGCTACAGCTGCTAACCAGAAGGCTGGCATTTCAAATCCACCAGGCGCCCTTTGGAAATCCGATGTGGCAGTTCTACTCTGTCCTATAGAGTCACTATGAGTCAGAATTGACTCGAGGGCAATGGGTTTGGCTCACCTCCTAAAACGCCCTGGCTGGGTGTCACAGGATACGGTGTCCCAGGGTCCTGGACATGTAGGACATGGGGTTTAGACCTGATGGCCAGGTGAGAACCTGTTGTAAGAAGTCAGGGGTGTTAACCTGGCTGTCTCCCACCTTCATACACCCAACCTTATTCATAGGGTTAGAAATTCCACGCACTTTCAGAAGGAGCTCAGACCTCTTAAGGAGCCCCCTGGGGGACTTGCGTCCTCCTGGACAAGTTCTGCCAGTAGAGATGCTGACTGGGGACGTGTGTGCCTTTTTCCTGCTCTGAGGAGAAATACAGAGATGACAGAGATTTTTTCAAGAGAGCAGAATGTGTAGTTTTCTTTGGTCTCAGTGGTAAGTGTTTAAAAGTGTTGTTACAAGGTCGTTTATTAAGCTGAGAT
The DNA here is from genome assembly GCF_024166365.1 of Elephas maximus indicus. Classification (NCBI taxonomy): domain Eukaryota; kingdom Metazoa; phylum Chordata; class Mammalia; order Proboscidea; family Elephantidae; genus Elephas; species Elephas maximus. Next base: position 142,278,170 of record NC_064824.1, read on the forward strand.
TTTTTTTTTCTTTCCCGCCGTATTAAATCAGCATTATTGGGTCAATTGAGAATTTGATTTTCAGGGCTGATGCAGGAGCTTGTTTATTTATTAAGAGTGAAAAAGTGAGTTGGTTGTTAACAGGTTTTCATTAAATTAGTTCTGGTTAAAAGATTAAAGACACGAGAATGGCCGAATTACTTTTTGATTGCTGGGTTGGTTTTTTGGTAGTTGGTCCTTATTAAGTCAAATACCAGGTGCTTTATTTGGGTTATTAAAGGAAATTTGTGGTAGAAACGGGGTTGTGGATGAACTAGTAAGTTCATTTATTTATTTGTCTATTTATTGACTGATTGACTTGTTGATTGGTTGATTGATTTTTATGTAGGAAAGGGCAGCCGGGAATTTCATCCCACACAGATCGCACACCAGAGTGCTAGAGCCAAGGTTGAGCCACGGGGATCCCAGTGGTCTGAAAACCACAAAATCAGACGTGAGTCTCTTTTAGGTGGAACATTTTCATGAAACAAAGACAAAGCTTGTGCTCCCACTGCAGGCATCAGCCACGCAGAGATAGCTGTGCGTCTAAAATACATTTATTTTGTTCCTTCCTGGGAAATGCCCTCCTGTGTGAGTCTAGTTTTAAATAATAAATCGATGGATTAAGACTTTGCCCAGGTCTGCACCAGGCCAACTGCTGGATTGGTTGGAGACATCAACAGGAATGGGGAGGGAAGAATAGAGAACTTGTACTCACTTGGGGTGGATCTTGCACTAACTGCCAGGTGAGCGGGTAGCAGTAAGCATTCGTTTTCTATGCTGCATAACAAATTACCCCAACACGTAGCAGCTTGAAACAATACCCATTTGTTATCTCACAGTTTCTGAAAGTTCCAAGTCCTGGGACGGCTTAGCTGGTCCTCTGCTCAAGGTATCACAAGGCTGAAATTGAGATGTAGGCCGGGATGTGTTCTCATCTAGAGACTCAACTGGGGAAGGACTTGCTTCCAAGGTCTTTGTAGCTGTTAGCAGAATTCACAGCAGCTTTGCATCTTCACCACCAGCAGGAGAAGCTCTCGCTCTGATGAGACCCTAATGGCAAGGCCTGAGTCTTGTATAACATAACGTAATCATGGAGGTGACTGTCCCTGGCCTTTGCCTTACTCTTTTGGCTAGGAGAAAACCTCAGGTTCCACTGCTCTCAAAGGGTTGTTGTTGTGTTGTTGTTGTTGTTAGGTGCCGTCGAGTCAGTTCCGATTCATAGCGACCCTATGCACAACAGAACGAAACACTGCCCGGTCCTGAGGCCTCAAGGGGTAAGGATTATACAAGAGTATGACTCAACCAGAGTGCTCCTTGGAAGCAAGGATGGTGAGACTGCATCTCACATACTTTGAACATGTTGTCAGAGGAATCAGTCCTTGGAAAAGGACATCATGCTTGGTAAAGCAGATGGTCAGTGAAAAAGAAGAAAACCATCAACAAGATGGATTGACACAGTGGGTGCGACAATGGGCTCAAGTATAGCAACAATTGTGAGGATGGCACAGGACCAGGCAGTGTTTTGTCCTACTGTGCCCAGGACAGCTATGAGTCAGAACTGACCCAATGACGCCCAGCAACAACAACATGACCCATCAATTGCTCATACACAAGTTCAAGTTGAAGTTGAGGAAAATTAGAACAAGTCATGAGAGCTAAAGTATGACCATGAGTATATCCCACCTGAATTTAGAGACCATCTCAAGGATAAATTTGACGCGTTGAACACTAATGACCAAAGACGAAACGAATTGTGGAATGACATCTAGGATATCATACGTAAAGAAAGCAAGAGGTCATTAAAAAGAGAGGAAAGACAGAAAAGACCAAAACGGATGTCAGAAGAGACTTTGAAACTTGCTCTTGAATGTCGAGTAGATAAAGTAAAAGGAAGAAATGAAGTAAAAGAACTGAACAGAAGATTTCAAAGGGCAGCTGGAGAAGACAAAGTAAAGTATTTTAATGACATGCAAAGACCAGGAAACCCTGGTGGCATAGTGGTTAAGAGCTACGGCTGCTAATGGCAAAGGTCGGCAGTTCAAATCAAGCCGGTGATCCTTGGAAACTCTGCGAGGCGGTTCTACTCTGTCTTACAGGGTTGCTGCAACTTTGAGTCAACTCGACTGCAACGAGTTTGGGGGTTTTGTGGTGCAGAGACCTGGAGATAGAAAACCAAAAGGGAAGAACAAGTTCAACGTTTCTCAAGCTGAAAGAAATGAAGAAAAAATTCAAGCCTCAAGTTACAATATTGAAGGATTCTACGGGGAAAATACTAAACGACACAAAAGAAGATGGAAGGAACACACAGAGCCACTCTACTAAAAACAATTGGTCGGCATTCAACCATTTCAAGAGGTGGCATATGATCTGGAACCGATGGTGCTGAAGGAAGAAGTCCAAGCCGCTCTGAAGGCACTGGCGAAAAACAAGGCTCCAGGAATTGATGGAATGTCAGTTGAGATGTTTCAACAAACGGATGCAGCACTGGAAGTTCTCACTTGCCTATACCAAGAGATTTGGAAGACAACTTCCTGGCCAGCTGGCTGGAAGAGATACATATTTATGCCTGTTCCAAAGAAAGGTCTGACCTTATGCAGAAATTATCAAACAATATCATTAATATCACACAAAAGTAAAATTTTGCTGAAGATCATTCAAAAGCGGCTGCAGCAGTACATCAACAGGGAACTGCCAGAAATTCAAGCCAGATTCAGACGAGGATGCAGAACCAGGGATATCATTGCTGATGTCAGGTGGATCCTGGCTGAAAGCAGAAAATACCAGAAGAATGTTTACCTGTGGTTTACTGACTATGCTAAGGCATTTGACTGTGTGGATCATAACAAATCATGGATAACATTTAGAAGAATGGGAATTCCAGAACACTAAATTGTGCTCATGAGGAATCTGTACATAGATCAAGAGGCAGTAGTTCCAACAAAACAAGGCGATTCCTGATTTAAAGTCAGGAAAGGTGTGTGTCGTTGTTGTATCACTTCACCATAACTATTCAATCTGTATGCTGAGTGAATAATCCGAGAAGCTGGACTAGATATGAAGGAGAACGAGCCATCAAGATTGGAGGAAGACTCACTAACAATCTGCATTATGCAGATGACACAGTCTTGCTTGCTTAAAGTGAAGAAAACTTGAAGCACTTACTAATGAAGATCAAAGACCACAGCCTTCAGTATGCATTACACCTCAACAGAAAGAAAACACAAATCCTCACAACTGAACTAGTAAGCAACTTCATGATAAACAGAGAAAAGATTGAAGTCGTCATGAATTTCATTTTACTTGGATCCATAATCAACAGCCATGGAAGCAGCAGTCAAGAAATCAAAAGACACATTGCATTGGGCAAATCTGCTGCAAAAGACCTCTTGAAAGTGTTGAAAAGCAAAGATGTCACCTTGAAGACTAAGGTGCGCCTGACCCAAGCCATGGTGTTTTCAATCGCCTCGTATGCATGTGAAAGTTGGACAATGAATAAGGATACTGAAGAAGAATTGACGCTTTTGAGATGTGGTGTTGGCAAAGAATATTGAATATACCATGGATTGCCAAAAGAATGAACACATCCGTCTTGGAAGAAATACAACCAGAATGCTTCTTGGAAGCAAGGATGGCGAGACTACACCTTATATACTTGGACATGTTATCAGAAGAGATCAGTCCCTGGAGAAGGACATCATGCTTCGTAAAGAAGAGGGCCAGTGAAAAAGAGGAAGACCCTCAACAAAATGGATTGACATGGTGGCTGCAACAATGGGCTCAAGCGTATCAGCAACTGTGAGGAAGGTGCAGGACAGAGCTGTGTTTCATTCTGTTGTCCACAGGGTCTCTATGAGTTGGAACCAACTCAACAACACCTAACAACAACATGGCCCATTGGGGGTCACCTTACACTGTGTTGACACACAGTAAGGGAGGTGGGTTGAATAAAGGAGCGACATGCAGGACTTGACACCAGACAGAACGGCACAGACAGAAAGGGCCAGGGGCTCTCAGGCCGGGGGTCCGGAGGGCAGTGGTAAGTAAGGCTGGAAACTTGGGTTGGGCCAGGTTGAGGAATTTCAACTTTGTCTTAGGAACAGTAGAGACATTTGTTGTTTTAAACTGTTCTCGAGGAATTCTATTCTGCAGGTAGGGGAGGGACCAGAAACCTGACTTGCCTCAGTTTACTGAGCCTCATCTGGTGAGGCCCATGCTCCAGCTCCATTCATACATACGGATCCAGCTGGCCCCAAGCGACCTGATACATTCGGTTACGGAGATTTAGGTGGGTTTTCCAGGAATCAGTTGGGAGGTCTGGGTGGTTCCCACTGCTATCCTGGACTGGCCTCCTTCTTGGGCAGTCGCATCAGGAAAGTCAGTACCCGTGGCTTCAAACAACGTCCCCCAGTCATCCAAGCCTTAGGGGAAAAGAGCTCATCCACTGTCAGCTGAACATTCCAGTCTGTCAGGTAGAGTTCTATTGGTTACTCAAAGGCAAGGCTTCCGGTAGAATTACAAGCAACCCCTTACGCCTGCCTATGGACATGTCCATGGGGCTTCCAGGACCCCCACACCACACCACAGCACACTGCCCTGCACTTCCTGCTCCCCCTGGACAGGCTCCCCTTCCCAGGGTAAGCCCTTTAACCAAAACACCCTACTCAGGAACATGCCCCCGGGTAAGCCTTTGGCATTTCCACTTTTTTCTTGTGCTCCCCGTGGAAAAGGAGCAGGCTTTCTTTCTGAGCCTGCGCTCATCTGTGACACACATGTGTTTGTCCAGTCCTGGCTAGTGCTATGCAAACGAACACTCGCCTAGAGGAAAGAATGAGAAATTTAGGGAAAACTGAAATGGTTTCCATACTTATATTTAATGTATTCTTAAGGTGACGAAGAGTTTTCAGGAACAAACAGGAAACTTTGTTCTTAGCTTATTCATGTAAATTGCCTGCTAGAATATTTAGAAGGCTCAGAATAATTACAGATGTTTCCTTTCTCCATTTAGTTTGTGTTTTTGTCCAAAGTGGGAATATTGTTGTGTTTCCGTGATTATAAATATAATATACGCTTGATGTAAAATGTCATACACAAAAGCATACAACATAAAAAATGGGAGTTCTCTCCATAATCCCATTTCCCACTAGTTAACAATTGTTTCATATTCTTTGGTGTATGTATAATTTATTTTACGTAATCAGCATCATGTTGTCTGCATTTTGCCTATTACCTGCTCCCTTTATTTACTATATCTTGGATATCTTTCTATGTGTAGAAACAGCTTTTGAAGGTTTTCCGAATATCCACGTTAGGTGATCAGACCATCTGGGAATAAAGACAGTTTAGCTTCTTTTTCGATCTAAAAAACCTTTTATTTCTCTTTCTTGGCTTATTACACTGATTGTTTTTGTGGTGTGCCAGTCAGTCAATTCCAACTCAGAGTGACCCTACAGGACAGAATAAAACTGCCTCATAAGGTTTCCAAGACTGTAATCTTTGCGGGGCGCCCTGGTGGTACGGTGGTTAAGAGCTTGGCTGCCAACTGAAAGGTCAGCAGTTCAAATCCATCAGTCACTCTTTGGAAACCCTATGGGGCAGTTCTACTCTGCCCTATAGGGTCACTATGAGTTGCAATCAACTTGACAGCAATGGCTTTTTTTTTTTTTTTTTTTTCTTTTTTTGGTTAGAAGCTCCAGCATAAGGCTGAATAGAAGTAGTAAGACCGGACACCTTGCCTTGAATCTGATGTAGGGAGAGAAAGCATTCCGTTTTTCACTATTAAATATCATGTTAGTTGTAGTTTTTTTAGATACCCTTTATCAGGTTGGGGATGTTCTGAACTATTACTACCCCATTGACAGTTTTTATCAGAAGTGAATAGTGGATTTTTGTCAAATGCATTTTCGGCATCTACTGAGATGATCACTTTTTAATCATTTTTAGTTTAATAAGGTGAATTATATTGATTCATTTCCAAATGTTAAACCAATTTAACATGCCTAGGATAAATTATACTTGTTCTTGGTGAATTATCCTTTTTATACGTTATAGCTGCAATTCATTAAAATTTGATTAAGAATTATTATATCTATGTTCATGTGAGATATTGGTCTGTAGTTTTCTTTTCTTGTAATGTCTTTGTCTGCTTTTGGTAGCAAGATAATGATGGTGTCATGGAATAAAGTAGGGAATACTTCCCCCTATCCCTACATCAAATTTTTGGAAGACTTTGCATAGGCGTGGTATTTTCTTCCTTTCATGTTTGGAATATTTCATCAGTGAAGCCTTCTGGGCCTGGAGGTTTTTAACTACAACTCAAATTCTTCAATAGATCTATGGTTACTCAGGTATGTGTTTCCTCTTGAGTGAGCTTAGGTAGTTTCAAGGCATTGGTTCATTCAGCTAAATTGTTGGATATATCAGCACAAAGTCATTCGTAATAGTCTCTTGTTATTATTTTAAAATCTGTAGACTGCCATGAAGCCACGACTCTCGTTCCTGATATCGGTTATCCGTGTCTTCTCTTTTCCCCGATCCGGCTGACCAGCGATCTACTCGCAGAGCTAGCCTTTGGTTTCGTGGATTTTCTCTAATTTTTTTGTTTTCTGTTTTCTATTTCATTGATTTCCATTTTGATCTCAATTCTTCCTTTTACATTGTGTTTAGTTCATTCTTTCTTCCTAGTTTTTTAAGGTGGAAGCTGAGCTCGTTGATCGGAGGCCTTTCTTCTTTCTAGCGTGGACATTTAGGGCTGTACAAATCCTGCTTTAGTGACATCATGCAAATTTTGGCATGCCGTATTTTCATTTAGTTTAGATTTTTTTTCTTAGAAAATTTAATTTCTTCTTTGAATCATGAATTATTTAGAAGTATGTTATTTAGTTTACAAATATCTGTGAATTTTACAGATATCTTTCGTTACTGATTTATATTTTAATTTTGTTTTTGTTAGAGAACATATTTTGCATGTCTTAAGTCTTTTAAAGTTTGTTGAGCCTTGTTTTATGATCCAGAATATGGTCTATCTTATTTCAGGTGCGCACTTAAGAAGAATGTGTTTTCCGCTGTTGTTGGATGGAGTCGTGTATGAATGGTAGTTAATGTCAAGTTGTTTGATAATGTTGTTCAAGTAGCCTACATCCCTGTTTGTGTTTTGTGTACTTGTCTGTTTGGGACACTCTGGAGGAGCCCTTAGAGGACCCAGGGATGCTGGGTATCAGAATGAGAGAACCTGGCCCTGCTACTGAGGACCCAAAGCCTAGGGTTGGATGAGGGGCCTGGCCTCTTGGAAGCTCACTCCTGGGCAGGTCAAGGGCGCCCCACTGGCTGCAGAGAGACAAGATCTCCTGGGTGATTGTTGCCTACAGTGGATTTACTACTCCACAGAGGGAAGTTAAACTGGGACCTTCCAGAATACATAGACCAGCCCAGACTCATCCACAAAGGCCTGGGCACTGTGAGCGCATCTGCATATTTGGACTCTGTTCCTAATCCTGGGATGGTTGCAAGTGACTCCTCCCTGGGGCTGTTGGCTTCTCCCTGAAATTATTTCTAGCCACTGAGGTGGGGCTTGAACGCATGATAGGGGGGTGTCCGTTTTCCTGGAGGAGGCTTAAAGAGAGGGGAGCAGCTGGGAGCACGGGGATTGTGTCCTGTGAGGAAGCCGGGTGTCTTGTGAGGAAGCTGGGTGTCCTGTGAGGAAACTGGGTGTCCTGTGAGGAAGCTGGGTGTCTGTGAGTAATCTGAGTGTCCTGTGAGGAAGCTGGGTGTTCTGTGTGAGCAATCTCTGTGTTCTGTGAGGAAGCTGGGTGTCCTGTGAGGAAGCTGGGTGTCCTGTGAGCAATCTGTGTGTCCTGTGAGGAAACTGGGTGTCCTGTGAGTAATCTGTGTGTCCTGTGAGGAAGCTGGGTATCCTCTGAGGAAGCTGGGTGTCCTGCCAGGAAATTGGGTGTCCTATGAGGAAGCTGGGTGTCCTGTGGGGAAGCTGGGTGAGAGAGCAGAGGCCCACTGTGGAGTCAACACCATGGATGTCCCAGAGTAGTAGTCTCACCATGTGAGCTGATGGTCACTCCAAGAGCTCCAGTACTTCTGACAGGCCGCACCTGCTCGCTTTCACCATCCTTATTCTCTGCAAAGCTGCTCATGGTGGGTGCAGTGACTCGCAAGGCATGTGCACTGTGGTTTCTCTTCTGTTGTCTCTATTCCTTTGGATTAGCCCAGCCTATCCAGAAGTTCCCAGGGAGCCAAACCACCATCAGGAAGATGCGGGCCTTGATCTTCTACCAGTACATGACCACTCCCAGAGGCAGGGCAAGGGGCAAGACCCCGGGACAGGGAAGTACCAGAAACATCTCTCCCTGTTAGGTAGCTGCCGCAGTGACAGGATGATGGGAGGAAACTGGGAAGTTCTGGAATGAAAGGTCACCGAGTGGCTCCCATGTTCAGGCAGGCTTGGAGGTCCATGGGCTTCCCCACCGTCTCTGTGCCCCTACAGGCTGTGGCTCCGGAGCGTGGGGTGGGCCTTGAGGCCGGGTGTGTGGTGGGGGCTACAGGCGCCACCATGGAGGCAGGCATGTCAGTTTCTGGCTGGTTTTCTCTGGTGCCACCTGCCGTACGGGGGAGAGTGCCGCCTACCACAGGAACAGAGCCTTCAGGGGTCACCTGCTGCTTGAAGGTCACACACTCCACAGAGCATGTGTTTGCAGGCACGTTGTGCATACTTCAGCCGGTGGGGAGGTTGCTCTTTTCCCCACCCTTGCCAAGCCTGGGACCGAAATTGCTGACAGTGTGGTAGGAAACTCAGACAGAGATTTATGAAAAGTTCTTCCCACGAGTGAGAACACATTAAAACAGGATCCTTAAACTACCAGTGAAAAAAATAAGGTTGCAGAGACTTTTGCATTGATCCGCTCTTCTACATGCACTTCCAGTTTTTCCTTCCTTCTGAGAAGCCGAATGTCTTCTCCTCCCACAGGCACCCAGCCCAGACTTGTGCTTCCTGTCCGCCTTAGACTCCTAATTAATGCTGCTGTAACAGAAACACCACAGTGCGGGATTTAAAGAACAGAAATTTATTGTTTCACAGTTCAGGAAGCTGTCGTTGTTAGCTGTCATCAAGTCGGCTCTGACTCACAGCGACCCCATGAACAACAGAATGAAATGTTGTCTGGTCCTGCACATCTTCACTGTCGTTGGTATGCTTGAGTCCCTTGTCGCGGCCACTGTGTATTTGCAGTGCCTTCCAACCTAGGGGGAATCCCTGGTGGCATAGTGGTTAAGTACTACGTCTGCTAACCGAAAGGTCGGCAGCTCAAATGCACATGCCACTCCTTGGAATATCTATGGGGCAGTTCTACTTTGTCCTATAGGGTCACTATGAGTCAGAATCAACTTAACGACAACAGGTTGGCTTCCAACCTAGGGGCTCATCTTCCAGGACTATATTGGAAAATAAAAATTCCATTGGGTTTTCACTGGCTAATTTTCAGAAGTAGGTCGCCAGGCCTTTCTTTCTAGCCTGTCTTAGTCTGTAAGCTCTGCTGAAACCCGTCCACCATGGGTGACCCTGCTGGTGTTTGTAATACTGTGGCACAGCTTCCAGAGTCACGGCTACATGCAATCCCCCCACAGTATGACGCACGGACAGACTGACAGGTGGAAGGTCAGAATTCAGGACACGGCTCTAGGGGGAGGCCCTTCTTAGTCTCTTTCATCGACTAGGAGCTGCCGGCAATCCTGGGTAGTAGATTCATCTGTCACGTGTCTGTCTTCATACAGCGTCTTCCCCGTGTGCGTCTCTGTCTACTCTGGTCCTTTATAACTCAGAGGGGATTAGGTTTAGGACCATCTCTGTCTACTCTGGTCCTTTATAACTCAGAGAAGATTAGGTTTAGGACCATCTCTGTCTGCTCTGGTCCTTTATAACTCAGAGTGGATTAGGTTTAGGACCCACCCTGCACTCTGTGACCCCATCTGGGTCTCCCTGAGAACAGTGTGTGCTTTCAACTGGGTGTTATTTCAGGTGGTTTCATCAGTGAGGTGTCTACATAATGTTGGGTGAAAAGTACTGTGTCTGGGTCCCAGTACTACCCACTCTGGGCCTCTGTGGTTGGGGGCCTTGGGCAGCTGGGTTTGGGGGCACAAGGCCCCTATCCCAGGTGTCCTTATTTCGTGCTTACAGGTAAACTGTCTCTGTCAGCTCTGAGGCGGCCGCACTGGCACATCCCCACTGTCCCGGGAGGTCCCCCATCATGTTCTCACAGGTGTGATGGCTGGGCTGTGCCCCTTTTGTGGAACTGTCTCTGTAGGGAGAGCTTTGAGGTGGCAGAACGGGCGCATGTCCACTGTCCCGGGGGGGCCCACCATTGTACTTTCACAGATTTCATCGTGTCTCCCCAGGGCCTCACACCTGCCAAGCCTCCTTATAATGGCGTGGCAGGTTTTCCCAGCTGATGCCACCCTGATGAAAAAGAAAATTGAAAATCTTCACACTTCCTGTCTCCCCATAATGAGGGATATCAGCCCTGGAAATCTCTCACTTCTATTTCACCAAAGCTGGGTGCCACAGGCCCTTCCCAAGTGAGCCCGCAGGAGATCCCTGAGGCTGGTGAAGGCATCTGGGAGGCAGCTCGAGCCAGAGTCCTGAGGTTAACGGAGCTGAGAGGCCCAGTCAGGGTGTCGCAGCAGAAGTTCTGTGTCGAAAACGGAGGAAGGGTGCTTTTGGCCCAGGAGTGCCTGCAGGCCAGGCTGGGCAGGTCTTCACCCAGAATCTCAAGGCCAGGCTTGTCTCCCCCTCCCTCGCTGGGAGCTGGTTCCCGAGCCCCCACCTAGGCCTGGGTCTGGGGTCTGCCTTCAGGAGACCTAAGCTGAGAGAGGCCATAGAGACGCCACCAGCGCAGCCCCTGCAGTTGACAGGGAAGCAGTTTTCGGGGCCAGGAGACCTCAGCACTGATGTGTGCACTGTGGTGTGGCCGGCCGCCCTGGACGTGACCTTCCTGGACAACACAGAGCCTTTCCCTGGCAGATCAACTCTGATGATTCTGAAATCTGATTAAAGGAGGAGGGGCAGGTACACCTTCACAGTGCCTTCTGCTGAGAATCGCAGTTAGAGCAACCCAGTGCAGTGCTGACCTAATTAAGATTGGATCGTGTGTACTGGAAATGACATTAGTGTTCGGCATTCAGCCTCCTGTAAGCTCCCTGCCCGAGACAGTGAAGATTTAGGATGTTGGAAATGAAGTTTCTGCAGGTTGGGCGCCCATGAGCCGACTAATTTGATAAATTTTGGCAGTTATTCACATCATCCCCTCTGATTTTCTGCTTTAAAAATGGCTCTGGTATGCTTCGAAGGCCAGCGTAGCAGAGGCAGGGGTCTGGGGACCATGATTTCAGGGGACACCTAAGTCAATTGGCATAAATAAATCTCTTAAGAAAACATTCTGCAACTCACTTTGAAGAGTGGCTTCTGGGGTCTTAAACACTAGCAAGCAGCCATCTAAGGTGCATCAACTGGTCTCAACCCACCTGGATCAAAGGAGAATGAAGAACACCAAGGACACAAGGCAATTATGAGCCCAAGAGACAGAAAGGGCCACATGAACCAGAGACTACGTCATCCTGAGACCAGAAGAACTAGATGGTGCCCAGCTACAACCAATGACTGCCCTGACAGGGAACACAACAGAGAACCCCTGAGGGAGGAGGAGAGCAGTGGGATGCAGACTCCAAATTCTCATAAAAAGACCAGACTTAATGGTCTAACTGAGACTGGAAGGACCCCGGTGGTCATGGCCCCCAGACCTTCTGTTGGCCCAGGACGAGAACCATTCCCAAAGCCAACTCTTCGGACATGGATTGGACTGGACAATTGGTTGGAGAGGGATGCTGGTGAGGAGTGAGCTTCTCAGATCAGGTGAACACTTGAGACTGTTGGTATCTCCTGAATGGAGGGGAGATGAGAGGGTGGAGGGGGTTGGAAGCTGACGAAATGGACACGAAAAGAGAGAGTAGAGGGAGAGAGCAGGCTGTCTCATTAGGGGGAGAGTAGTTGGGAGTGTGTAGGAAGGTGTACATGGGTTTTTGTGTGAGAGACTGACTCGATTTGTAACTTTTCACTTAAACTTTCACTTAAAGCACAATAAAAGTTATTTTAAAAAAATGGCTCCGATGGAGGAGTGAGCAGTGACTTCCTTTAGAACCTTCCAGATCCACTGAGTGCTGGTTCTGTGAGCATAACCAGGGAGCTGAGGGTCCTGGTCCAGTCCCTCAGCCAGGCCACATCCTCCTGCCTGGGCTGTCTTTGAGGTGCTGTCACCAGGAGGGACTTTTCCTTCAGCCATCCTTTCTGCACCCCGACAGGATGTCCTTGCCAAGGACAGATGGTCATGGCTGGTCTGCAGGCAGCAGCGTGAGTTGGGTCGAGCCTGAGTTCTGAAGACTTCCCCAGCCCTGCAGTATCTGTCAGCCTGCAGACCACACAGGCCAAGGGCCAGAAGGGCCATGAGCTCTGTCTGTGGTGATGGCAGCCACCTTCATCACCATCTTCCCATCCCTGGCTCAAGAATGCCGCCGTGTGTCACGGCGCTTCTCTGCCTGCCAGAAGCTCCTGTCGCCCTGGAGTGAACCTGGGCCCGCTCTGGCTCTGCTCTGGCCTTTGGGGAGTGTCTGTGCAGGCTGAGCTCTGTTAGAATGGTCAGAGGCTCCTGGAAACACACTCTCTACTCCATGGAAGACCACCCCCTACCAGGTCAGAACTGCTGTGTGGACCCCTTCTTCCATGTGATGGCTCTGGGGCCCATGACTTCCTCCCCTCTGGCCCTGGGTGTGATCATTTGTGTTGGGGGTGGGGCTTACCCTGGGCCCTGGGTGTGACCAGCCATGATGGAGTTGGGGCTTACCTTGGGCGCTGGGTGTAGCCAGCAGTGATGGAAGTGGGGCTTACCCTGGGCCCTTGGTGTGACTAGCTGTGACGAATGATGAGGCTTCCCCCAGTAGGGCTCCCAGAAGTATTAAATGAGAGTCACTCTGCTGCATTTTACCCTCCTCACCCAGCCCACCTCAGCCCACCACTGAGGCCACTAACTCTGCCTCCGGTACCCCAAGAGTGTCTGCAGATGGGGACCTCCTGCCGCCCCCCCCCCCCGGAGTCTTGGCATGTCCCTGGACCCTGCCTTCCCACCCATCTCCTTGGAGCATCACCTCAGGTATCCCAAGTGACAAGAAAGGCGACGGATGCATCCATTGTCCCCTCCCTCCTCCCACTGAGCACACGCACATTCAGGGAATGTCACCAGGAGGCCCAGACCACAGCAGTGGAGCTTCTTGTCCACTCAAAGTCTGGCAGACAGACCTCGTTTTAAAGCAGGGATTCTTGACCCTCAGGGGACATGTCTGGAGACATATTTGGTTGTCTCAGCTAGGGGTGGGGTGCTCCTGGCATTCAGTGGGTTGGGTGGGGGATGCTGCTCAGCACCCCACAGTGCACAGGACACCCCCACCCCAGGGTGGGATCTGGCCCCAGTACCCACAGAGCCTTCATGGGGAGAAGCCAGTGGCCTCACCATCTCAAAGCCATCACTGGCCAGTGCCCGTCTTTGCTCTGCTGACCTCCTGCCTCATGGGCTCAGGCCTCTGAACGTGTTTCTGGAACTGATAGGGTGTGCTGGTTTTCACCTCTCTACCCAGACTCTCAGCCAACTGGTAAGGAGAGTCCAGGTGGGCCAGGGCAGCAAAGTGGCCGAGGAGGCGGCCTGAAGCTGGGGCCTACCGCCATGCCCCTGTCCCACCCCGTGCAGACCCTAAGAGCCTGTGGTGGTGGCCGGTGCCTGCGCTCACTCTGAAGAGCAAGGGCTGAGCCCCTGAGGCCAGTGCAGGGACCTTTGCCCATAGACCCCACGCTCTCGGGGCTCCTCCCTGCCCAACCTGCCACCCATGCCCACCCAAGCCTGTTTGACACGCCCCTGCCTCCCTCGTGGGCACCCATTCTTGCTGAGGAGTGAGGTGGCTGCGGGTGTCCCTCACATGCAGCCACGGGACCCAACTGATGAGGGGAGACAAGGGCCACCATGAGTTCTCCTCCCCACCTGGACCGTCCAGAGATGCAGGATAGCAGGTGGTCAGAGGCCAGCTTGCCTGTGCACCCTGGATGCCTGCCCCCCTCAAAAAAAAAAACTAACAAACCAAACCCATTGCCGTCGAGCCAATCCCACTCCCAGCAACCACACGTGCGCAGAGTAGAACTGCTTCATGGAATTTTCAAGGCTGTGACCTTTCTTCTAAGACTGCTCTGCGTAGGTTTGAACCACCGACCTCTTGGTTAGTAGCTGTGCGCTTAACCGTTGGTATCGCCCAGGACCTCCAATCCCCCACCTTGAGCCCTTTTCTCTTCACCCATGTTCAGGTAGCATTGCTCCCAGATCCTATTAGTGGGAGACCTAGGCTGAGACAAAGGGTGACCAACGGTGGGAGAACCCGCTTGTCATGGAAGCCCACCTTCCCCCACCAGCGGGATCTCTCCCTCCCCCGCTCGGAGCACACGTCGTCAGGAGAACACGGCTGTCTTCAGCAGCCCTTTTCAGACTAGTCGATCTCCATCCATAACCAGGAAACCCTGGTGACGTAGTGGTTAAGTGCTATGGCTGCTAACCAAAAGGTCGGCAGCTCGAATCTGCCAGGCGCTCCTTGGAAACTCTACGGGGCAGTTCTACTCTGTCTTATAGGGTCGCTCTGAGTCGGAATCAACACGGCAGCAGTGGGGCAGTGGGTTTTGGCTGGTATCCATAACCACCACATTCCGGGGACTCCACAGCATCCCCCAAGAGCTCCACATTTGTATGACAAAAGGTCCCTTACCCAAACAACTGGGGCACAGGGAAGGCCAGGTATTTCCCCCCAGAACAACAGATCCAGTGTCTCCCGCTAAGGAGCATTCCGGTCCCGCCTCGTTTTCTTTCCACATCCACGTGAGAATGAGTCACACGAGCATAAATTCAGCAATGACTTTAACTATGTTACATTAATTTCCCACAACTCTGCCTTAACGCCATCATAATTCATCCCATGTGTTTCCATTTAGTGTGGCACTTGCTGCCGGTTTTTGATACATAATCCATATTACATGGTGAAGGATTTCTTCGTGTCCTAGTTCTTACAAGAAGTTTTACCACCAGAAATGCTGTTGTTTTTAAAATATGTCTGCACATTTTTGGATCCTGCTCCCCTTGAGTGTGGGCTGGACTTTGCAACCTATTTCTAGGGAAGAACATGAGGCAGAACTGCAGGACGGCCCCTTCCAAGTTGGGTCATAAAGAGACTACAGCTTTAATCTTGGGCACCTCTGACTCTCTTAGGTCTCTTGTTCTGGGAAAAGCCAGCTGCCATGCTGTGCCCTACAGAAAGCCTCGTGTGGTGAAGAACTGAGGCCTGAGGCCCACCAACAACCATGTGAGCGAGCTTGGAATTGGATCCTCTCAGTTGACTCTAGGAGCCCTGGTGGTGTAGTGGTTAAGAGCTACAGCTGCTAACCAAAAGGTTGGCAGTTCGAATCCATGAGCCGCTCCTTGGAAACCCTACAGGGCAGTTCTACTCTGTCCATTAGGGTCACTATTAGTCGGAATCAACTCGACAGCAATGGGTTTGGTTTCAACCCACTCTACAGATGAGAACTGAACCCTGATCCAAATCTTGATTACAGCATGTGAGAGACCTTGAGGCAGAGACAGCCCGCTCAGGTGGGCCCAGATTTCTGACCCACAAGAACTGTGAGATAATAAATGCCTGCTGTTTTAAACTGCTAAGCTTTGGGGTAATTTCTTATGCATCATAGATAACTAATACAGCTGTCATATATCACCAAATGTCTTTTGAATATTGTTAAGGATTGAATTACGTCCCAAAAACGTATGTTGAAGTTCTAACTCCTGTCCCTGTGAATGTGACCTTGTTTGGGAAGGGGTTGTTTCTTTGAAGATGTTGTCTGTTAGGTTAACATGAGGTCATACCAGAGTAGGGTGGGCCCTAATCCCTTCCGAGTGGTGCCTTATTAAAGGGGAGAAGAGACTCACACAGGACAAAGACACCATGTGCAGATACATCTACAAGCCAAGGATCGCCAAGGATTGCGGGGAGCTACCAGAAGCTGGGAGAGAGGCCTGGAACAGATTCTCCCTCAGAGCTTCAGAAGGAATCAACAAGGCTGACACCCTGATTTGGACTCCCAACCTCCAGAACTGTGAGACAAAAAACGTCTTATAAGCCACCTAATTTGTGGTGTTTTGTTACAGCAGGCCTAGGCCACTAAGGGAGCCCTGGTAGTGCAGTGGTTAAGGGCTCAGCTGCCAACCAAAGGGTCAGTGGTTCGAACCTGCCAGCCACTACGCAGGAGAAAGATGTGGCAGTCTGCCTCCATAATGAATGCAGCCTTGGAAACCCTATGGAGCAGTTGTACTTTGTCCTACAGGGCAGCTATGAATTGGAATCAGTGTATGTAGGCTGCTAAGACAAAAAAAAAAGACAAAGATCTAGTAAAAATATACTTCTTTTTTCTCTTTATGCTATTAATGTAATGTCTTCTTCTATTTCCTGAACTAAAAACTGTTTTGTCATGGGGTGAGCTGTATTTCCTAGCGGATCCTTCCATCTCGTTGCTCTCCCACTCTGCCATTGCCTGCCTGGTCAGTGTGGTCTTCACAGGCCCAGCAGAGGGCAGGGAGAAGCTGCGTGGAGACACGCACCACCATCCGACTGCCCACACCTGCAGGTGGCGCCCTCACGTCTCATTGGCAAGAGCCGAGTCACATGACCACACCTGGCGCAAGGGATGCTGGGAAAGGTAAGAACCAAGGATTATGAGGCTTAGGATGAAGCACAGTTCAGTTTCTCCATCCCCCGAGCCTGCTCCCCACACCAACTTCTTTCGGCCTTTTTGGCCATTTCAACCACTTGGTTATAGAGCCATGCCTTGAGTTTTCAACATTAGACACCATCCATTGGTGGCTTACTATAGAAGTTGTTATGGATTGAACTGTGTCCTCCAATAATGTGTGTTGTAATTTTTTTTATATACCTGTGGTTCTAATCCCATTTGGGAATGGGTTTTCTTTGTTATGTTAATGAGGCAGTATTAGCGTAGGGTGTGCCTTAAGTCAATTTACTTTGAGATATAAAACAGCAAATTAAACAAGCAAGCAGAGATGGGGGAAGATCTTCAAGGAACCAAGGAACAGAAGTGAAAAGGGACAAGGACCTTCCCCCAGAGCTGGTAGAGAAAGAAAGCCTTTCCCTAGAGCCAGTGCCCTGAATTCAGGTTTCCAGTCTCCTAAACTGTGAGAAAATAAAATTCTGTTTGTTACAGCCACCCACACGTGGTTCAGTTCTGACTTAGAGAGCCTTATAGGGCAGAGTAGGACGGCCCCACAGGGTTTCCAAGGCTGTAATCTTTACGGGCAGGACTGCCCCGTCTTTCTCCTGTGTCTGTTACAGCAGCACTAGATAACTCGGGCAGAAGTTAAAGGGTTGGCTATCTGTTGCCTTCCTTCCCCTTCCACACGCCATACTTTGCCTCCCCTCCCCCAGTAGAGCTATATCACAATCCAGATGAATGCCGCATTCACTCCGTACGTTATTACGACTCTGCAAACTTTCTTCACAGCTGGGCCACGTACTGAAGGATAATTCCATTGCTTTTCCTACGCAGACTTTTTCAGTTATTACTAATTCCTCGTGCAGTGTAATGAATTACTTAATGTGGCCCTTCTAGCTACGGTCTTTGTGACTCACACACAATGATTGAATGGGACTATGCAAATAAGGCATATGGAACCTGTGGTGGTTGGGGTTATGTGTCAACTTGGCCGGACCATGGTTCCCAGTATTGTGTGGTTGTCCTCCACTTTGTGTGTTGTGGTTTCTGACCTCTACATGTGGATGAGACAGGATTGGTGTGGGGTGTGTCTTGGGTCACAGCCTTGCAGGAGGGTGTGACTCAAGTCCCACTCTTACTCAAGTTACACCCTTCCCTGGGGTGTTGCCTGCTTCTAAGGTATATGTGTGTGTCCTGGTGGGGCTCTGTCTCTCTGCACCCCGATCCCTGTCTGGTTAGTGATCTATTGACCTCCAGTTCTTGGGACTTGAGCCAAGGCCTGCTGTCTGACCTGCCAATTCTGGGCTTCGCTGGCCCCCACAGCCCCTTAGGCCTGTGGCCCATCACCCAACCTGATTCACCAGTTTTCTGCAGCCTCGTGAGCCAGCATCCTGTGGTCTGAGCTGCAGATCTGTGCTCGTCAGCCCCTGCAGCCATGTGGTTTGGGAGAAGCCTATGCCTGACCCACAGATTTGGGACTCGCCAGCCTACACCACCCTGTTAACCATTTCCTTTGTACAGTTCGTAAGTTCTGTAAGACGTTGAGGCAAATTAGGGAACTCAAAGATGGGAGGGAGAGTACTGAGGGGAGGAGGAGGAGCTGATGTTAGAGACGATGGAGTGGGACAGCAGCTTGGGCAAGTTGGACATTTGGGACATCTTTAATGTCTGCCTCATAGGAATCAACATTGTGCTGATCCTTAAAAAAGAAATAATTTGTTTACCTTGTTTTGTTTGCTTAGTTTTCAGCGTTTCTGTCACCGATGCTTCCCCACCACTGGCAGAATGTAAAAGTCCTCCTCACAAATACATCAGAAATTTCACTGGCTCTATGTTTGGTTTTCCATGAGGTCTTTTAACTTCCTGACCCAGCTGAACTGATGTCTCCCCATAGGAGCTACCCCTAGGGCCCCAGTTATTCCAGGAACTCCCCTCACTTTTGCTCAGGAAAACACAGGCTTTGTTTTCGGTATGGCATGCTTTCTTCCTGGTTTACTTTCTCCTTTGGGGGAAGTTTGGTGAGGGCAGTGCTGGTCCAGTGGTAGAACTCTCCCCTTCCATGTCGGAGACACAGGTTCAATTCCTGGCCAGTGCACTTCATGTGCAGCCACCACCTGTCTGTCATGTGTTTATGTGTTGCTGTGATTCCAAACAGGTGTCAGCATAGCTTCCAGGCTAAGATGGACTAGGAAGAAAGGCCTGGAAATCCACTTTCAAAACTCGGCCAATGAGAACCCTGTGGATCACAGAGGTCTGATCTCCAACCCATCATGGGGGTGACGCAGGACCAGGCAGCATTTCAATCCACTGAGCATGGAGTGGCCATGAGTTGGGGGCCAACCTAAGAGCAGCTAACAACAGCATCCTACCGTAGCTTTCGGAGGAAGGGGGCAGAGGGGGCCATTTTATTTGATGGATTTCACGTTCATGCCTTTTGTTATATTTCCTAGTGCATTTTTAAGATGTTTCCTTTTTAGTTTGCAACTTTACATTAGTTTTTATTTTAAATTAGAAATGTTTTCCCATTTTGTTGTTTACCTTTCGACTTTATGATGTCTTTTACCTTACTGAATTAAAAAATGCTGTCAAATTTGCATGTCTTTAAAAAAAACTGCTTTCTGATCTTGTCATACTAAGAAGGGCCTTTTCCCTCATTAATATTATAAAAATATTATTTTTTAGACTCCTAGCACTTACATGAGTTTTAAAATTTTCTAAATTTATTATCCATTTGCAATTAATTTTGTGCGTGATGTTAGATAAGAAAACACATTTACTTCTTTAGCCGTAAAATATGAATATTCAATAAACGTATGGACACATTTGCATCTCACTAATCATTTTGAATTTCCAAATGGAAACAATGAACAGGAAACTCCTGCTCCCAGATGGGCTGCACCGCCATCGGCATCACCGCGGTATCCTCAAGCATATCAGTAGAAATACAAACGGCACCACTAGGTAGACAGGTGATTTGACAGCACACATCAGGCCTAAGCTGGGTACGCCCTTGACCCAGCAGCGCCACGTCTAGGAATTTATTCCCCAGAAAAAACTCACGGAAGAATACAAAGATGCTCCCTGCCCATTGTCTTCAATACTAAATAGCTGGAACCAAACCAAGAGCCCATCAGAATCAGGCATCCATAATTTAACACAGCTCTTACAGATAGATGGAACTGTGTGTGGGGGAGTCAGCGTGTGTGTGTGAGTGTTGTGTGAGATGGTGTGTGACTGTGTGAGCGCTGAGTGATTGAGAGTGTTGTGTGAGTTCGTGTGTGTGGTTATAAGTGTGTGTGAGTGTGTTTGAGTGTCGTGTGAGTGTCTGAGTCTGAATGTGTGCGTGGGTGCATGTGTGTGAGTGTGTGTGTGATTGTAAGAGTGTTATAGATTGAGTGGTGCCCCCTAAAAATATGTGTTGTAAATCCTAATCCTTACACCTGTGGCTATAAACCCATTTGGGAGTGAGTTTTCTTTGTTATGCTAACGAGGCCATGTTACTGTAGGGTGTGTCTTAAACCCTTCTCTTGAGATATAAAAGCAGATTAGTTAAGGAAGGAAGCAAAGGAGCAGAGGTGGGGGGCAGAGATGGATGCCAGGCCATAGGAGATCTCCAAGGAGCCAAGAAACAGAAGCTGAAGGGACAAGGACCTTCCCCCAGAGCCAACAGAAAGAACACACACACACACCACTCATAGCGACCCTACAGGACAGAGTAGAACTGCCCCACAGGGTTTCCAAGGAGCACCTGGCAGATTCGAACTGCTGACCTTTTGGTGAGCAGCCATAGCACTTACCCACTACACCACCGAGCCTTCCCCTAAACTGTGAGAAAACAAATCTCTGTTTGTTAAGGCCACTCAAGTTGTGGTATTTCTGTTATAGCAGCCATAGATAACTAAGACGGAGTGTGTGAGTGTGTGTGTGTGTGTGTGTGTGTGAGTTGCATCTATATTTATCAACCTGGAAAACGATCCAAGATTATTTCTGTGCAAAAGTGAAAACAGTATTGATAGAATAGTGTTAATATAATTCACTGTTGAGGGGGAAAAAAAGTCTCCAATAAACAGTGCAAAGAGTTTGAAAGGAAATGTACAAATCCCTTATCTCTGACTGGCGACATGTCCAGTAATTTTTCTCCTTTTTTTCTTACACTTTCTAAGTTGTTTGACTTTGTAAAAAATTACAAAGAACAAGTACCATTTTTAGAAATAAAAACAGTATGGCTATACTTAAAAAGGAGCTGTGGACTCATAAACTGGAGTGACGACGGGAGGCTCGATGAATGCCAGGTGAGAAGGGGTTTCTCAGGGACAGAGAAGTTCCCCCTAGGCGTTTGGGGTGGGGGAGACGATGACCAGGCTGCCCATCCAGTGATGCCCGGTTCCCTGCACCCTTTCAGGGCCATTGGCCTCAGTCCTCTGTCCCTCAGGGTCCCAGGTGTCTGCAGCATTCACCAGGACCATTTACTTGGCATTGACTGTGCAGAGGACCCTCGCAGCCAAGGTCTTGGCAGAGCTCAGCTGTTCTCCCTTGGAGCGTCTGAGGAATAGCTGAGAGCTCCGTTTGATCAGCTTTTACTGTGTCAGTGCCAAATGATGCCTGGACCCACTGCTGGCCCTGAGGAGAAGACCGGGAACGGGCACCAGTAGCCAAGGTACAGGAGGACACCTGGGTGGGGTGGGGGGCGCAGTGCAGGCCCTGCTGAGCTGACTTGGGACGGCTTCTTGGGGGACAGGGCAGCTGAGGTGGGTGTTGGAGGAAGGGTAGGTAAGGGGGCAAATGAGGTAGGCAGTACCGGATAAAGGCCACACCAAGAACTGCAGAGTGGACACCCTGCTCAGAGCCACCAGTGTGAGTGCTTGCGGGGCACTGCTTTGTGCAGGACTGGTGCTCCCTGTGGGGGTCGCAGAGGCGGGGAGGGGGCATGTGCTGAGGGCAGACAAGGCTGAGCTGTGCGGCTACAGCCATGAGGAGCACCCACTGGACCCAGCAGGCAGGGGTGGCTGGGCTTCTCTGCCGGTCCTCAGAGGACGCGTGGGCTGGTGGAAGGAAGGGAACACTGGAGGGTGTTGTGGAGAGGAGGTGAGAGCTGGGGCAGGCTTGCCAAGGAGTCTTATTAATCACACTGCTATTAATTACATAAAAATTGAATTGGCAACGACTGAAGCAGAAACCTTGAATCTGACACTTTTCCCATCCCTGCTCAGGAGCTGACTTCATCTTAATGAGCACCAGGCCTCTTTCTTTCTGTTATCCAGCTGACTGCTCTGGCTGGCCCTGCACCTCAGTGTCCCCACAGCCCCCAGGCCCACTCTTCTGTGAAAGGTAGGTCGGGAACTCACTTCTTCAGAGTCCAGGCCAGCTTGGAAATCCCAGAGCATCAAAGGATATCACGACAACCGCATACCAGGTGGGATCTTATTGTGAGCAATGGCAGAGGAGGGAGCACAGAGGAAACTTGGGCTACTCCTGTGATGTAGACTTGTGCACCTGTGGGCCCACCAGGGTCTTGGGGGTCAGCTTGCACACTGGGGAACATTCCAGACTATCCTCTCTGCAGTGTGCCTGCGGAAACTGCCAAGCTGTCTCTGGGAGTCACGACTTTGGTGCTTCCGGCAGCAGGGCCCGAGGTGTAAAGCCCTCCACTCTTCTAGGTACAGAGCTGACCTGGGCTTCTGGAATCAGGTGGCTCCAGGTCCCGGGTCAGGAGTCTAGGGGTCGGCTGCACGCCCTCTCCCACCCTGGCCTGCACATCCCGCTCTATCCCAGCCCCTCGGGTACCCCTTTGGGGGGAAAATGACAGGGGTGATCCAAACTGCTGTCACCCTTCCAGGCCCTCTCACCTTCCAGCTGGATCTTTAGAAGCAGAAGCTCCCTTTCTACCACAGGCTTCTCAGGCTGCATGGGGCCATCAGTTTATCTTTAATGGAACCGCCCTTGAGTATTTAAGGAGCCGCTGGAGCACAGCCTGGATGAATGCCAGGTGAGGGGGCAGCCAGAGACGCTGACAGTGACACACTGAAAGAAAAAGCCAGCAATCAACAAGACAAAGAGGTCACTTAAACACGATCAAGGTTACAAACCACTGCACAGCTATTTTTCACAAACAAAATATACCAGATAAGTGCCCTTCAGCTACATTAACAGATGAAAGCTATGCAAAGAAAAATTCACAAACATCCAACAGTCATTGACAGATTAAGCAGATTAAAAAACAATTAAGAATTTAGAATATGAGCATAATAAAATTAATGAGAGATAGACATCTTATGTTGCATACTTATCCTGCGTACAGAAAATACGGTCATTTCAGTACACAGGCAATACTTAAAAAAATAGGCCATGTGTTGGACCCGTGGTCTCTACACAATTTTCAATCAAGCATCAATCAATAAAAACCTTTGATCATGCGGTCAATATATAGATATCAATTTACTTATATGTTATAATTCATAATATATAATATATATTTTATGTACAATATAATACGTAATTTGTATACATGTTGTTGTTGTTAGGTGCCTTCAAGTTGATTCCAACTCATACCAACCCTGTGAAAAACAGAATGAGGCACTACCCAGTCCTGTGACGTGCTCACAATCCTTGCCATGTATGAGCCCATTGTTGCAGGCACTCTGTCATCCCCTTAAGGGTCTTCCTCTTTTTCGCTGACCCTCTGCTTTACCAAGCATGATGTCCTTCTCCACGTCCAAAGTATGTGAGATGAAGTTTCTCCATCCTTACTTCTAAGGAGCATTCTGTCTGTACTTCTTCCAGAACACATTTGTTCGCTCTTCTGGCAGTCCACGGTATGTTCAATATTCTTTACCAACACCGTAATTCTAAGGCATCAATTCTCCTTCAGTCTTTCTTATTCATGGTCCAGCTTTCACACTTATATGAGGCAATTGAAAACACCATGGCTTCAGTCAGGCACACCTTGGTCTTCAAGGTAATTACATTGCTTTTAAGCAATAGAAAGAGATCTCTAGGAACAGATTTGCCCAAAGCAACGCATCATCTGATTTCTTCACTGCTGCTTCCACGTGAGCGTTGATTGTGGATCCAAGTAAAATGAAATCCTTGACAACCGCAATCTTTTCTCCGTTTATCATGATGCTGCTTATTGGTGCAGTTGTAAGGATTTTTATTTTCTTTACAGGTGTAATTCATACTGAAGGCTGTGGTCTTTAATCTTCATCAATAAGCACTTCAAGTTCTCTTCACTTTCAGCAAGCAAGGTTGTGGCATCAGCATAACACAGGTTGTTAAGGAGTCTTCCTCCAATCCCGATGCCCCGTTCTTCTTCATATAGTCCAGCTTCTCGGATTATTTGCTCAGCATACAGATTGAATAAGTATGGTGAAAGAATACAACCCTCGTGCACACTTTTCCTGACTTTAAATCAATCAGTATCCTCTTGTTCTGTCCGAACAACTGCCTCTTGGTCTATGTACAGGTTCCTCATGAGCACAATTAAGTGTTCTGGAATTCCCGTTTTTTGAAATGTTACCCGTAATTTGTTACAATCCACACAGTTGCATAGTCTTAATAAAACACAGGTAAACATCCTTCTGGTATTCTCTGCTTTCAGCCAGGATCCATCTGACATCAGCAATGATATCCCTGGTTCCACGTCCTCTTCTGAAACAAGCCTGAATTTCTGGCAGTTCCCTGTCAATATACCGCTGCAGCCATTTTTGAATGATCTTCAGCAAAATTTTGCTTGCGTGTGATATTAATGATATTGTTTGATAATTTCTGCATTCTGTTAGATCTTCTTTCTTTGGAATAGGTGCAAATATAGATCTCTTCCCTTCAGTTGGCCAGGTAGCTGTCTGCCAGATTTCTTGGCATAGACGAGTGAGCACTTCCAACGCTGCACCTATTTGTTGAAACATCTCAATTACATTCTGTCAGCTCCTGGAGCCTTGTTTTTCATCAATGCCTTCAGTGCAGCTTGGACCTCTTCCTTTTTAGTACCATTGGCTCCTGACCATGTGCTACTTCCTGAAATGGTTGAACATCGACCAATTCTTCTTGGTACAGTGACTCTGTGTATTCCTTCCATCTTCTTTTGATGCTTCCTGCTTTGTTTAATATTTTCCCCATAGAATCCCTCAGTATTGTAACTTGAGGCTTGAATTTTTTCTTCAGTTCTTTCAGCTTGAGAAATGCTGAGTGTGTTCTTCCCTTTTGGTTTTCTATCTCCAGGTCTTTGCACGGTCATTATAATACTTTACTTTGTCTTCTCAAGCTGCCCTTTGAAATTTTCTGTTTGGCTCTTTTACTTCATCATTTATGCCTTTTGCTTTAGCTACTCTGTGTTCAAGAGCAAGTTTTAGAGTCTCTTCTGACATCCATGTTGGTCTTTTCTTTCTTTCCTGTCTTTTAAATGACCTCTTACTTTCTTCGTATATGATATCCTTGATGTCATTCCACAACTCATCTGGTCTTCGGTCATTAGTGTTCCACGAATCAAATCTATTCTTGAGATGGTCTCTAAATTCAGGCAGGATATACTCAAGATCATACTTTGGCTCTCGTGGACTTGTTCTAATTTTCTTCAACTTGAACTTGAACTTGCATAGGAACAATTGATGGTCTGTTCCACAGTCTGCCCCGGCATTGTTCTGACTGATGATATTGAGCTTTTCCGTAATCTCTTTCCACAGATGTAGTCAATTTGATCGCTGTGTATTCCATCTGGCAAGATCCACATATATAGTCACCATTTTTATGGGTGAAAAAAAGTATTTGCAATGAACAAATCGTTGGTCTTGCAAAACTCTATCACGCGATCTCTGGTGTCATTTCTACCACTAATGCCATATTTTCCAACTATCGATCCTTCTTCTTTGTTTCCAACTTTCCCTTTCATTATCAGTGCATTTTGATTGCATATTTGATCAATTTTAGTCTGCAGAAGTTGGTAAAAATCTTCAATTTCCAAATCTTTGGTCTTAGTGGTTGGTGTGCGAATTTGAATAACAGTCATATTGACTGGTCTTCCTTGCAGATGTATGGCTATTATCCGATCACCGACAGCGTTGTACCTCAGGAGAGATCTTGAGATGTTCTTTTTAATGATGAATGCGATGGCATTCCTCTTCTATTTGTCATTCCCGACATAATAGACCATATGATCATCATTCAAAATGGCCAGCACCAGTCCATTCCAGCTCACTAATGCTAGGATATGGATGTTTATGCGTTCCATTTCATTTCTGATGGTTTCTAATTTTCCTGTATTCATACGTTGTACATTCCACATTCTGATTATTAATGGATGTTTGTAGCTGTTTCTTCTCGTTTTGAGTCCTGCCACACCAGCAAGTGAAGGCCCTCAAAGCTTGATTCCACCCACATCTTTTAAGTAGGCTCTGCTTTGAGGGGGCTGTTCTCCCCCAGTCGTCTTTTGAGTGTCTTCCAACCTGAGGGGTTCGTCCTCCAGCACTATATCAGACATTCTGCTGCTATTCAAAAGGTTTTTACTAGCCAATTTTTTCAAAAGTAGGCTGCCAAGTCCTTCTTCCTAGTCTATCTTAGTCAGGAAGCTCAGCTGAAACCTGTCCACCAAGGGTGACCCTGCTGGTATTTGAAATACCGGTGGCAAAGCTCCAGGTATCACAGCAACACGCAAGCCCCCACAGGACGACAAACTGACAGACACATGGTGGAATTTGTATATACATAATGTATTATGTCCATTATAGATTATAATCAAAAATAAAATTTTTGAAAAGTTATGATAATAAGACATGTAAGTAGGCATTTCAAGCTTTTCTCTCCCCTGTGGGTTGACATGTGTTCTGCCTGGACACACACCCCATTTTTGAAGTCAATGTATTATATCAAAAACAAAACCTTAGTACGTCACAAAAAGCAGAGATGATAAAGTCCACATGCCTTGATCACAATTTAAAAGCAAATCAAAGCAAAAACAAACAAACTAGAAATTACTAACAAAATTAGAAGCACCCGATCCACAACAACAACAAAACACTATAACAGAATCTGGAGGGAAGGGGTGAAGGAGGGAAGCACTTGGAAATTTTACAATAGCCTCTCAAATCAATATTGGGTCAAAGGGAACAACAAATTGTAGAACAGCTGGAGTACACTAATTACAAAGCTACCACTTACCAAAACTTCCCTGATAGAACTAACGCTACTCAGAAAGTAAAATGTGTTACTTTAGGTTTGTATTTGTGAACAAGAAAGAATAATAACAAGAAACACATTGAAACTTCAACTCAAGAAGTTAGAAAAACTACAAAAGAAAACTGAAAAAAAGAACTAAAATTACAAATCAGAAATAAAAGAACTAGAAACATGAATTAGAGTTGATAACTGAGTCTAAGTGCTAGTTCTTCAAAGAAATTAATAAAATGGATAAGCCACATTTTTTGAGCCAGCGAAACAATCTATCAAAAACTGTCAGACATATCACAGAGAAGACAAACTACAGACTTTTGATGTAAACAGCTTAAACAAAATATCAGAAACAGGATATATTATTTTTTAAAAAATAGTACCCTGTGCTATTCACTCTGGGAATGCAAGGATGGTTCAGTATTAGGAAATCCACGAATTTCACATACTAATAGATAAAAAGAAGAAATAAATGTGTTCATTGTAGCACTTTTGACAACAATGGAAAGTTGGAAATGAGCCAAGTACCCATTGAAAGTGGAGTGGATGAATAAATCATAGGCCCCCTTCGCAACGGTCTGCTAGGTAGCTGTCTAACGGAATTAGATAGATCTGTATGTGCCATATGGAAAAAACTTATTTAATTATTAAATGAAAATAGAAAGCGAAAATCAATATACATGTATTTATAGATATACGAAACATCAATATGAATAACACAGTATTTGTATATAGATGCAATACATAATTGATATATAAATTGTATATGTATAATTCACAAACAACTGACAAATCACAAGAGATGTCATTTGCATCCATAATTTATGTAGACGTATGCGTGTTTATGTCCCAGGCCTCAGTGGCCTCGGAATATGAGAGAAAACTACCCTTATTTTTCTACCCAAACCCCAGACCACCATGCCAGGATTCAGGGCTTCCAGGGTTCCTGCCCTTACTATTCTGGCGTGATGGCCGCTGGCCCGGTGTGGCTCTCTCAGGGAGGGCCTCAGCTCTCCTCCTGCCCAGCAGTGGGACGGTCCTGGGGGTGCTGATCCTAAGGACGGCGGTCAGAGGGTCCCTTGAAGGTGGTGACTGCAGCTGTACTGGCGGAAGCACGGTCTGCTGGGGAACGGGTCTTCTCTGCACTGCACCTGGATGCTGCTCCCTCCGATCACCTCACATGGACGGATGGACAGAGCGGGAACCCAGATCCCTCGCTGAGCTGCTGGAGGCCGGCTGGGTGCTCAGGCTGGGCCCCGCTCCCCTGGACCCAGAGAGAGAATGGGTCCGTTGGTTCACTGAAGAGTGTGCTGGGCATTCAGGCACACACTAACCCGCTCGGCAGCTGAGCGGACACTCCCCCTGCCTTCCTGAAGCCTGCAATCTGCCAGGGGACAGACACCAAAGGACACTTCTTCATACCAGAGGGGCCTCCTGCCTCCCTCCCTCCCTCTGTGCAAAGGTCCTTCACATTTCTTTCCTGAGGCTTTATCACCCCACCAGTGCACAGGATGACTAATGGTTGGTGATGGGAGCTCCCTTCTCCCCACAAGCATCTGGGGCCTGGCCCTCTCTGGGGACCTTGCTCTGGGGCATCCGGAGGCCATCCACACATCTTCTGCTCTGTAGAGAATTCCAGAACCTGGCCGGGTGCAGGGTCCAGACCGGCCTATGGGTCTCCAGTCTAGAGTCTGGTATTTAGAGAAAGGAGAGTTTGTAAATTCACCACCCAACAGGGGTCCCAGAGAACTGAACCCTATAAGGGAGGGACAAGTCTTAGAAAGTGACCCATACGTGAACCTTTGGATAGGGAATTAAACCCCATAGACCTGGCCCTCATGCCCAAGTATTCACCTTCAAGTGTGTTACCTGGAGCCACTGTGTAAAGTCTTGTTGCTGAACTCCTGCCCTGAGAGGGTCTCTGCCTGTCTCTTTGGAGAAGCTAGCCCCTCTGCCCTGTCACCCTTCCCTTTCCCCCTACACAGCTGACTCCGAAGTTGTAGCAACTGCAAGCTCAGTTATCTCCATCTAGCTCAGAGGGGCCCTCGTGAGCTTCCCACCATGCCTGGCTCTGGCCACACAGACCAGTTGGTGGACCTGGCACCGTGGCCTACAAACTACTTTCACCTGGGCATCTCCATGGCTGGCAGGTGAGGAGATCCCAAAGCCCAGCTGGAACGGCTGTCCTTGTCACCCCTCCCCCCACCCCAATCTGAGGGCTAAAAAGGCAGCACTGTGGCTACTCAGGCCAGCCTCCTCTGAGAACAGGGCAGGGGGACCAAGGGGTCCAGGGGGCCTGAAGGGCTAAGAGGAGTGCCTGACCTGGGGAAAACCACTGGGTAAGCAGATCTGCCAGCACACCGCACACCCACTTACAACACAATCACTAAACCACCTGCACGGTGTGTCTGGGTCTTCCTGTGTCCCGTGTGCCATGACATGTTTGTGAGGGAGGGACTCTGAGACAGAGCTGGGTTGCACTGAGTGTGATTGCACCCCTGGGGGACAAACCTTAGTGCTAGAGGACAGGGTCCCCAGTGTGCATGTAAGTGCACAGATCCTAGGTGGAGTTTTACCACCTGGAGGTTTAGGGATCTCAGTCGGTACTTCCCTCTCTCTCTCTCACTCCCTCACTGTATCTATCTACCTATCTGTCTATCTGTCTGTATATCTATCATCTATCTACCTATTTACCTACCTGTTTATCATCTATCTGTGTATCTACCTATCTACCTGTCTATCTATCATCTATCTGCTAATCTATCTACCTATCTATCATCTATCTATGCATTTATCATCTACCTGCCTACCTGCTTGTCCACCTGCCTGTTGCCTATCTACCTACCTACCTGTCTACCTGCCTACCTACTTATCTATCTATCTGTCTGTCTGTCTATCATCCATCCATCCATCCATCCATCCATCCATCCATCCATCCATCCATCCATCCATCCATCCATCCATCCATCCATCCATCCATCCATCTATCCATCTATCTGTTGAGTGATAATCCAGTGGCATCAGGACCCAGAGTCGGCCAAATAGCCAAGAGACCAAAGAAAGACTCCGGTACCAGCGATCAGGACATATGACTTATTCAGGGAACTTACAGGACAGTCCAGGGCGGCGGCTGGACCAGAGTAGCACTCTGCTACAGCCTAGCAAGGAACAGAAGCTTATATATAGTTCCAGCTGGGACTAAGGCTTATTTGTTTTCCTTCCAAGTCCCTGGGCGGCCAATGCTTCCAGGGACCACACGTCCAGGCCCAGATGTTTTTCTTTTTGTTGATAGGGCATTCCTCGCCCTTGGCCACTGGCCCAGTCACGCCTCTCCCGGCCTTGTACTTTAGCCTGAGTTCATTCCCAGCATGCTTCAGGGAAGAGCAAAGCTGCCACCATTAGGAGGGGATGCATATAGCTGAATACCATTCCCCTACAGTATCTATCATCTATCTATCACCTACCTACTTATCTGCCTATCTACCTGCCTACCTACCAACCTGTATATCTATATCTATCTATCATCCACCTACCTACCTGCCTGCCTGCCTACCTGCCTATCTGCCTACCTACCTGCCTATCTACCTATCTATCCATCCTGCCAGCCAGCCAGCCAGCCAGCCGTCTATCTACCTATCTAATCTATTGCTTCTGCTTCACACTGGAGAATCATGGCTGAGACAAGAACATTGTACACCTCTTCTTTGGGAGTCTCAGTATTCCTAACACCAAATCAAACGTAAGAATCACTCTTCTATGACCCACCACAAAGCAGCCCCCTAGGACTGGGCGCCCTACCGTCATGTGGTCAGTCAGTCTCCCTCGGGACTGACCGGCTCATCCACTGAGCCTCTCCAAGCCATGGGGAAGCTGCCCCTGGTGTCCTGGCTGGCAAGGGAGAGAAGAGCTGCCCCAGGTCCATGTCCACACCCCCCAGCTCCGTGTCCATGCCCCTTTACTCCCACTGACCTAAGTCTATGCAGCTGGCCACCGACCCCAAGGCTGAGAAGCTTCAGTCCTTGAAACACCAGTCTACCTCAGCAAACGCACCAGGGAAAGACACACAGAGAGCACGTGGCCTGCATCCCAGGAGTGGCTGTTTGTGATCAGCACGTGCCAGAGGTGAGAATGGCTTCATGTCACCAGTGTGGCATAGTGTTAGAAGCCTGGGGCTTCACAGGCAAGAGGGGACACAGCTGGAATCAGGTCAGAAGGTCCAGATCCTCTTGGCACAGAGACTGGAAGGAGAAGGAATGGGGGCGAGGAAGCAAAGGGGCCACCTGGGGTTCTGAAGCTGGGCCCCTTGCTGCCGCTGAGCCTCTAGGTCCATGGGCATGGGACGTAAGTCCTGGGGGTTTCTCGTGAGGTTACTGGACTCCCCAGCACCACAGAGCCAAGGGCATCTGGAGCCAAGGGCATCATATGCTCCATTGCCCGTGTTTGCCCAGCTGAGTGGGTAGTCGGGTTCCCTGCTTTTGGCCTGAGTCTTGGCAATGAGCGGTCCCATCACTCGGAGAACCACTGAGAGCTGGACCTCAGGACTGTGCAGATGCAGCTGGAGCCACAGTAGAAGCATGAAAGGTGCACAGGGCATGGACACAGCACCTCACTCCCACAACCTCTCGGTGGTGTCCTGGAGCATCTGTGCTGGGAAAGCAAGGAGACAGCCTCACTCCAGGCCTGTGGGCAGGGATCCCCCAGTACTTCAACAGGCAAAAATCCAAATGCACCCTTGGGTATGACCACAGGTAGGTACCCTCTTAGGAGGGTTCTGGAGGCAGACCCCTCTGCAGGACAGGGGTGGGGGACTGCCTGACTTCCTTTAGCATTCACTTGCATGCTCCGCCTGGTCAGCATGCCCACCCCCTCAGCCCTGCAGCCCATGTCTTGGTGCTGGTCTCTGCTTTGCTCTGGCTGACTGGTCCCTCTGCAGGATGGCCAGCAGAGGACTGGCTGCCCCGGCCTTGGCCCCCAAACTGTGCACAGGCACGGAGCCATGGTCAATCTGAGCCTTGGCCTGGGGCTGAGAGGAGTTGGAGCTTCCAAGCCACGTCCTTGAGGAGGGATTTCAGGGTGACCTTGGGTGTGATAGAACTGAAGGTGCCCCCAAAGACTGTGCAGCCAGGGCTGTACCGTATGCTGGACTGTGGCTGAATTCAGACCTGGAAGAGAGGCGTACGACAACTGATTAGCAATGTCTGGCATGGGCACAGGAAGGGGAGAGGTGTTCCTCCCTGGGCACATTCTCGGAGCTGGATAAATTAGCAATGTCTGCCATGGGCACAGGATGGGGAGAGGTGGAAGTGACTGCTGAGACACTCACCAGCACTCCTTGCCTACGTGAGTATTGGGGCACAACTGTCAAGTTGTTTCTCTGAAGCTGCAGGTCATTAATGGTCTGCTAAGCTTCAAACGGAAACGCTGGTGGCGTAGTGGTTAAGTGCTACGGCTGCTAACCAAGAGGTCAGCAGTTCAAATCCAGCAGGCGCTCCTTGGAAACTCTACAGGGCAGTTCTTCTCAGTCCTATAGGGCCGCTATGAGTCGGAATCGACTCGACGGCAGTGGGTGGAAGCTTCAAACACTGCCCCGTGGATAACATTTCACCCACGAGGGTGCACAATGGCAGGGCTACCCTCCAGGCTTCCAGTGTGGCGTGGCCTTCCAGAACCTTCTCCTAGCTCTCAATTCTGCCCTGTTCTTTTGAAAAGGCAACAGCTCCAAAAAAGCTTCTGGTTAATTTCCCCTTTCCTTCACATAGACCTCTGAGCTCTGTGGACTAGAGACCAAAGACAGGCAGTTAAGACCATCAGCAGCTTCCTTCCCTAAAATAAAAACTGGGGTATAGGGAGGGGGGAGTGGGCTTCCCCAGGGGTCCTCAGTCCAGGTGCGAGTGTTCACGTTCAGCTTGTCCTTTCTGGTCTCATGTTGAGTGAGGTGCAATTAACCCACCTGGTCAAAGCTACAAATTCACTCCCGTAGGTAGAGAGAAGTCTCAGGGTCAATAACCTTGTCTCCACATGAGAAGAAGAAATGGGTAAATTCCTACCTGGACAAAACAGACACAGACTTTCATAGATTTTTTTTAATCCTAGAATAGAAAAGCAATGTTGAAATGCAGATCCCACCTCCAGTGAAGGCCGCTTCTAGTTCCTGGTGAGTTTGTGCTAAATCCAGCCTCATTAAGGCATAATCATGGGGAGGCGGGAGTGGGGAGTGTAGTGTTGGAGCTGAGCAGACCTGGTTCAAAGGTCTTTTCCTACCACCCACTATCCACAAACTTCAGGTAATAATCCTAGGTATATACCCAGAAGAACTGAAGGCAGGAACACAAACCCGTACACCAATGTTTATGGCAGCACTTTTTATAATAGTCAAAAGGTGGAAGCAACCTAAAACAAATGAATAAACAAAATGTGGTATACACAATGTCATGGATTGAACTGTGCCCCCCAAAAATATGTGTATGAATTTGGCTAGGCCATGATTCCCAGTACTGTGTGATTTTCCACCATTTTGTCATCCGATGTGATTTTCCTATGCTTTGTACATCCTATCTCTATGATGTTAATGAGATGGGGTTACAGGCAGTTTTCTTAATGAGGCAGGACTCAATCTACAAGATTAGATTTTGTCTTAAACCAATCTTTTTTTTTTTTAATAATTTTTATTGTGCTTTAAGTGAAAGTTTACAGATCAAGTCAGTCTCTTGCATAAAAACTTATATACACCTTGCTACATACTCCCAATTACTCTCCCCCAATGAGACAGTCTGCTCTCTCCCTCCACTCTCTCTTTTCGTGTCCATTTCGCCAGCTTCTAACCCCCTCTACCCTCGCATTTCCCCTCCAGATAGGAGATGCCAACATAGTCTCAAGTGTCTACCTGATCCAAGAAGCTCACTCCTCACCAGCATCCCTCTCCAACCCATTGTCCAGTCCAATCCATGTCTGAAGAGTTAGCTTTGGGAATGGTTCTTGTCCTGGGGCAACAGAAGGTCTGGGGGCCATGACCACCAGGATCCTTCCAGTCTCAGTCAGACCATTAAGTCTGGTCTTTTTATGAGAATTTGGGGTCTGCATTCCACTGTTCTCCTGCTCCCTCAGGGGTTCTCTGTTGTGTTACCTGTCAGGACAGTCATCGGCTGTAGCCAGGCACCATCTAGTTCTTCTGGTCTCAGGCTGATGTAGTCTCTGGTTCATGTGGCCCCTTCTGTCTCTTGGGCTGGTAATTACCTTGGGTCTTTGGTGTTCTTCATTCTCCTTTGATCCAGGTGGGTTGAGACCAATTGATGCATCTTAGATGGCCGCTTATTAACGTTTAAGACCCCAGACGCCACTTGCCAAAGTGGGATGCAGAATGTTTTGTTAACAGATTTTATTATGCCAATTGACTTAGATGTCCCCTGAAATAATGGTCCCCAAACCCCTGCCCCTGCTACACTGGCCTTCAAAGCATTCGATTAATTCAGGAAACTTCTTTGCTTTTTTTAACCAATCTCTTTTGAGATATGAAAGAAAGAAGTAAGCAGAAAGACAGGGGGACCTCATACCACCAAGAAATGAGAGCCAGAAGAATAGTGTATCCTTTGGACCTGGAGTTCCTGTGCTGAGATGCTCCTCCACCAGGGAAGATGGATGACAAGGACCTTCCCTGAGAACTGACAGAGAAAGAAATCCTTCCCCTGGGGCTGGCACCCTGAATTCAGGCTTCTAGCCTCCTAAACTGTGAGAGAATCAGTTTCTCTTTGTTAAAGCCATGCACTTGTGGTATTTCTTTTATAGAAGCACTAGATAACTAAGATATACACATAACGAAATATTACTCAGCCATAACAAATTATGGATAACATTGTGAAGAATGGGAGTTCCAGAACACTTAATTGTGCTCATGAGAAACCTTTACATAGATCAAGAGGCAATTGTTCAGACAGAACAAGGGGATACTGAGTGGTTTAAAGTCAAGAAAGGTGTGCATCAGGGTTGTACCCTTTAACCATACCTATTCAATCTGTATACTGAGCAAATAATCAGAGAAGCTGTACTATATGAAGAAAAACGGGGCATCAGGATTGGAGGAAGACTCAATAACAACCTGCATTATGCAGATGAGACAACCTTGCTTGCTGAAAGTGAAGAGGACTTGAAGCACTTACTAATGAAGATCCAAGACCACAGCCTTCAGTATGGATTACACCTCAACATAAAGAAAACAAACATCCTCACAACTGAACCAATAAGCAACATCATGATAAATGGAAAAAAGATCGAAGTTGTCAAGGATTTCATTTTACTTGGATCCACAATCAACACCCTTGGAAGCAGCAGTCAGGAAATCAAAAGATGCATTGCCTTGCACAAATCTGCTGCAAAGGACCTCTTTAAAGTATTGAAAAGCAAAGATGTCAGATTAAGGTGTGCCTGACCCAAGCCATGGTATTTTCAATCACACCATATCCATGTGAAAGGCGGGCAGTGAACAAGGAAGCCAGAAGAAGAATTTATGCCTTTGAATTGTGGTGTAGGGGAAGAATATTGCGTATACCATGGACTGCCAAAAGAACAAACAAATCTGTCTTAGAAGAAGTACAACCAGAATGCTCCTTAAAGGCAAGGATGGTGAGACTACGTCTTACATACTTTGGACGTGTTGTCAGGAGAGATCAGTCCCTGGAAAAGGACATCATGCTTAGCAGAGTACAGGGTCAGCGGAAAAGAGGAAGACTCTCAACGAGGTGAATTGACACAGTGGCTGCAACAGTGAGCTCAAGCATAACAACGATTGTAAGGTGGTACAAGAACAGGCAGTGTTTCATTCTGTAGTTCATAGGGTCTCTATGAGTCAGAACCGACTCAACGGCACCTAAAAACAACACTCAGCCATAAAGAGAAACGAAGTCTTGATGCATGCCACAACATGAACAACCCTTGAGAACATCGTGCTGAATGAAATAAGTCAGCCAGCAAAGCACAAATATTGTATAATCTCACTTACATAAAATAAACAAAAATATAGAAAACAAAGATTATTACTCTGAGTCGGAATTGACTCCATGGCAACGGGTTTGGTTTGGTTTTTTTTGGTTTATCAGGGATTGGAGGGAGGGCGAAAGGGGGAGTTTTTGCTTAGGGGGCATTGAGTTTATGTTCACGGTGGTAGAAAAGGACAGCGAGAATGGTGGCACAACCTGAATGTAATCAATGTTACTGAACTACACATGTCAAAATGGTTGAGGTGGTATATGTTTTGTTATGTATATTTTCACCAGAATAAATTAAAAAAAAACACTTCAGGCAAGTCCCTATCTGCTCTGAGCCGTAAAAATTGGGAGACTCATTCATTCACTCACTCATTCAACAACGCAAGGGTCGTGTACAGAGCGACTTTGTTAAGCCCCACTTAGCTGAGCTGCTGAGCTGGTTATGTGAGAAAGTACTTAATGCTCTTTGCATCATGCCTGGGACCCTGTGGGTTTCCTTCCTCCACCCCCACCCACCCGACTGCCTTTGCCCTAGAATTCTCTGCCTTCTGCCAGGAAATCTGGACTCTGTGGGAACTTGGCTGTAGTGTTCCCGGGTTTTACAGATGGTTGGCCCCCAGCTTCCCACCTCTCTTCTGTGGGACATGGTACATAGTCTAAGATATTCTCAACCCCTTCTGGCTAAGGCTGCTGTCCTTGGACGGCTCTGGTGGGTGCAGCCCGTACTCTTCCTGCCTAAATGTGAAGTAATGCAGTAGCCAAATGAAAACCACAGTGGGCTGAATGTCCAAGAAAAATGTAAGCCATATTTACCAGAGATTTTTTTCTTAATATTAAAAGAGCCATATTGGGGTGATATATTTGGAAACCCTGGTGGCGTAGTGGTTAAAAGCTATGGCTGCTAACCAAAAGATCAGCAGTTCGAATCTACCAGGCGCTCCTTGGAAACTCTATGGGGCAGTTCTACTCTGTCCTATAGGGTCACTATGAGTTGGAATCAACTCGACGGCAGTGGGTTTGGTTTTGTTGGGGGTTATGGAAGAAAGGGCCCTGAGTTTCCCTAATGGTCTGCACTCAGCTGCCAGGCTAATGGTTGGCAGTTCAGACCCACCGAACAGTGCCACAGAAGAAATGCCTTCAGTAAAGATTACAGCCAAGAAAACTCCATGGAGCAGTTCTACTCTGTAACACACATGGGGTTGCCATGAGTCAGAATCAAGTGGACGCCAATTGCTTTTT
Source organism: Elephas maximus indicus (assembly GCF_024166365.1). Taxonomy (NCBI): domain Eukaryota; kingdom Metazoa; phylum Chordata; class Mammalia; order Proboscidea; family Elephantidae; genus Elephas; species Elephas maximus. Next base: position 142,315,421 of record NC_064824.1, read on the forward strand.
TGTTTTTCCTTCAATACCCATGGAAGCAGCAGTCAAGAAATCAAACAACACATTGCATTGGCCAAATCTGCTGCAAAAGATCTCTTTAAAGTGCTAAAAAGCAAAGATGTCACTTTAAAGACCAAGGTGTGCCTGACCTAAACCATGGTGTTTTCAATCGCCTCATATGCATGAGAAAGCTGGACAATGAATAAAGAAGACCAAAGAAGAATTGATGCCTTTGAATTATGGTGTTGGTGAAGAATATTGAATATACCATGAACTGCCAGAAGGACGAAAAAATCTGCCTTGGAAGAAATACAGCCAGAATGTTCCTTAGAAGCGAGGATGGCAAGACTTCATCTCACATACTTTGGACATGTTATCAGGAGGGACCAGTCCATGGAGAAGGACGTCATGCTTGGTAAAGTAGAGGGTCAGCAAAAAAGAGGAAGTCCCTCAACGAGATGGACTGACACAGTGCCTGCAACAATGGGCTCAAACATAGCAACAATTGCCAGGATGGTGCAGGACCAGAAAGTGTTTCATTCTGTTGTGCATAGGGCCACTATGAGTCTGAACCAACTTGACGACACCTAACAACAATGACGACAAGCCTCTTGAACTGTGAGACAATAAATTCCTGTTTTTTAAAGCCACCCACTTGTCACAGCAGCACTAGGAGACTCAGACAACAGAAGCACGTCCCAGTCACAAGTGTGAGCCCAGTGAACTTTCACAAAGTGGATACACCCATAGATTCACTGCCAGAGGAAACTCTGCAGTATCAGCCCTCAAGGAGTCTCCCTCAGCAACTCCCCAGCCACCTACCCAAAAGGACCCTCTATATCAGCATCTGCTCCCATAGATTCACTTTGCCTTTTCCAGAACGTTCTGTAAATGGAATCCGACAGTGAGTGTTCTTTTGCACCTGGCTTCTTTCATTTAATACTGTGCTGTGAGGTTGGTCCTCCACACTGCACACACCATCGGTCCATTCGTTTCCATTGCAGTGTAGTATTTTGCTGATTAGATAATAAATTATCAGCAAGTCTGTTTTTAATTACTGAGGTGTTTCTTGTGCAACACTTGCTTCAGAAATTCCTCTTTAGGAAGAATTGGGAAATAAGCACTAGGTGTGATCAAAGGCTGTTGTTTGTTTAAAAATAATTCAGTATGAATAATTCGGGAAAATGGCTTGGTGAGTCATTCTCCCCTGACTTCATTTCTTTGGGAGTCCTCAGTGCTCACAGATGCCCCCTGAAGGGTGAGACAGAGGAGAATAAGCCAGGACCAACGCCTGCACCTTGTCCCACCTGCGAACTTCAGTACAAACAGCCATGAATGATGAGATGGGTCCTTTTCTTTCCATGAAAACCCAGAGGGGCTGAAGCTTATTAATTAAGGAAACTCTTTAAAACTAATTTCAAAAACATCTGATTATAAAACCAGTGCATAATTCCTGCTAGTTAAAATTTTACAGCAACAAGAAAAGTATAAATAGTGTAAAACAGACAGATAGTTGCCATCGAGTCAATGACTGTGACTCATGGTGACCCAATGTACAACGGAACAAAACTTTGCCCAGTTCTGTGTCACCCTTACAATCATCAGCATGCTCAAGTCCATTGTTGAGGCTATTGTGACAATCCATCTCACCGAGGGTCTTTCCCACCCTCACTGACCCTCTATTTCATCAAACGTGATATCCTGCTCCTGACTGATCCCTCCTGAACATGTCCAAAGCAAGCAAATCAAACAATGCTCTATTGGGGTTCATGAGGTTTTCACTGACTAATTCTCTGAAGTAGATCACCAGGCATTTCTTTGTATCTGTCTCAGTCTGAAAGCTCCACCGACACCTGTTCAACAGGGCAACTCTGCTGGTATTTGAAATACTGGTGGCATAGCTTCCAGCATCTCAGCAATGTGCAAGCCACCACAGTGTGACAGACTGGCAGACAGGTGATGGGTTTTCATGCTAATGACATGTAAATGTTATTTGTAGTTGAGCCATATAGTATACTATGTTCTGTTTTCCTTTCTTACATCGCATTTATTTTTTCCCAAAGCTCTTTGCTTGTTAAATTTTCTACGTATATATCACTAATTCAACTTAAAACTCTCTTCCAATTGTCTGTATTTCCCCTAAAGACTTTCAGAGGCATCAGGTATCAATTTCACCTTCATGAAGACAACCCTCTTAGACTCTTGCTCTCTGGGCATGAGTGGCAGTTCTTGTCCTGGTGTGTCCCCTGGAGATTGTCTCTGCCTCTGTCCTGTTTGAGTCTCCTGTTTCAGGTGCCATGTCTTCCTGCTCCTGATCACTCTTGTTCTGGTGGGGCACCTCCACCAACAGTTCCAGAGGACGGATGTCGGGACGCAATTTTCTAAAGACACTGCTTGCCTGCAAATATATTTTGTCCCCAATGTTTTATTATGAAAATTTTCAATCATACAGAAAATTGAAAAACATTTTCAGTGAACACCCACATACCCACCACCAAGATTCCACCATATTTTTACTGTATTTGTTTTTATCACATATCTATCCATCCCTCTATCCATTCATTTCTCAAGCTGAAAGAGTTGAAGAAAAAATTCCAGCCTCAAGTTGCAATTTTGAAGGACTCTATGGGCAAAACACTGAATGACGCGAAAAGCATCAAAAACAGCTGGAAGGGTGGGATGCAGACCTCAAATTCTCATAAAAAGACCAGACTTAATGGTCTGACTGGCACTAGAAGGACCCCAGAGGTCATGGTCCCCAGACCCTCTGTTAGCCCAAGACGGGAACCATTCCCAAAGCCAACTCTTCAGACAGGGATTGGACTGGACTATGGGATAGAAAATGATACTGGTGAAGAGTGAGCTTCTTGGATCAAGTAGACACATGAGTCTATGTGGGCAGCTCCTGTCTGGATGGGAGATGAGAGGGCAGAGGGAGTCAGAAGCTGGCCAAATTGACATGAAAATAGAGAGTGGAAAGGAGTGTGCTGTCTCATTAGGGGGAGAGCAACAAGGAGTATATAGTAAGGTGTATATAAATTTTTGTATGAGAGACTGACTTGATTTGTAAACTTTCACTTAAAGCACAATAAAAATTAAAAAAAAAAAAAAGGAGATGGAAGGAATACACAGAGTCACTGTACCAAAAAGATTTGGTCGATGTTCAACCATTTCAGGAGTTAGCATGTGATCAAGAACTGATGGTATTGAAGGAAGAAGTCCAAGCTGCACTGAAGTCATTGTCGAAAAACAAGTCTCCAGGAATTGAGAGAATACCAAATGAGATGTTTCAGCAAAGAAAAGCAGTGCTAGAGGTGCTCACTCATCTATGCCAAGAAATTTGGAAGACAGCTACCTGGCCAACTGACTGGAAGAGATCCATATTTATGCCTATTCCAAAGAAAGGTGATCCAACAGAATAAGGAAATTATTGAACAATATCATCAATATCACTCACAAGTAAAATTTTGCAGAAGATCATTCAAAAGCAGTTGCAACAGTACATCAACAGGAACTGCCAGAAATTCAAGCCAGATTCAGAAAAGGATGTGGAACAAGGGATACATTGCTGATACCAGATGGATCTTGGCTGAGAGCAGAGAATACCAGAAAGATGTTTACCTGTGTTTTATCTACTATGCAAAGGCACTCTATGGTGTGGTTCATAACAAATTATGGATAACGTTTCGAAGAACAGGAATTCCAGAACACTTAATTGTACTCATGAAGAACCTGTACTTTAGACCAAGAGGCAGTTGTTCCAATAGAACAAAGGTATACTGCATGGCTTAAAGTCAGGAAAGGTGGGCGTCAGGGTTGTATCCTTTCACCATCCTTATTCAGCCTGTAAGCTGAGCAAATAATCCGAGAAGCTGGACTATATGAAGAAGAATGGGGCATCAGGATTGGAGGAAGACTCATTAACAACCTGCCTGCCTAATGCAGTTAACACAACCTTGCTTGCTGAAAGTGAACAGGACTTGAAACACTTACTGATGAAGATCAAAAACTACAGCCTTCAATACGGATTACACCTCAACAAAAAGAAAACAAAAATCTTCACAACTAGGCCAATAAGCAACATCACCGCAAATGGAGAAAAGGTTGAAGTTGTGAAGGATTTCATTTTTCTTGGATCCACAATCAAAGCCCTTGAAAACAGCAGTCAGGAAATCAAATGACGTATTGAATTGGGCAAATCTGCTGCAAAAGATCTCTTAAAAGTGGTAAAAGCAAAGATGTCACTTTGAGGACTAAGATGTACCTGACCCAAGCCATGGTGTTTTCAATCGCCTCATATGCATGTGAAAGCTGGACAATGAATAAGGAAGACGGAAGAAGAATCGATCCCTTTGAATTGTGGTGTTGGTGAAGAATATTGAATATACCATGGACTGCCAAAAGAACTAACAAATCTGTCTTGAAAGAAGTACAACCAGAATGCTCCTTGGAAGCGAGGATGGCTAGACTTCATCTCACATATTTTGGACATGTTATCAGGAGGAACCATCCCTGGAGAAGGACATCATGCTTGGTAAAGTAGAGGGTCATCAAAAAAGAGGAAGACACTCAATGAGATGGATTGATACAGTGGCTGCAACAATGGGCTCGAACATAACAATTGTGAGCATGGCGCAGGACCAGGCAGTGTTTTGTTCTGTTGTACTTAGAGCCACTATGCGTTAAACCTGACTTGACAGCACCAAGCAACAACATCCGTTCATTAAGCCATATTATTTTTTTATTCTTTTCAAAGCAAATAGCCAACATCAGCACACTTTCCCAAAATACTTCAGCATGCATATCATTAACAAGTCAGTATTTTTGTTAGTTTTTTTTTTAATTTTGAAGTAAAAATTACATATACAAAAAAAAAAAAAAGAACTCATTGCCATTGAGTTGATTTCAACTCATAATGACTCTATAGGACAGAGAAGAACTGCCCCATAGGGTTTCCAAGGCTGTAATCTTCATGGAAGCAGAGTGCCACATCTTTGTCCCGAGAACAACTACTTACACTGTGATGAATGTACAAACACTAGGTGTACATTTGCTGGGATTCTGAAAAATGAATACCCCTGTGTAACCCAAACCCCTGTCAAGATAGAGACTACCCCCCTTACCCCAGACACTACCTCCTGCTTCTTCCTTGTCATCCCTCCCTCTTCCATGCTATAACACCTAGTGTGATTTTTTTCCACCGTATACTGGTTTTTGCCTGTTTCAGATTTTCCCAAAATAAAATAATATAGTATGTATATACTCTCTTGTGTAAGACTTCCTTCACTCAGCTTGTTGCCCTTTAGATATACCTATGCATATACAGGTAACTCCTCTTGGTGGATGAATAGAATTGCATTGTAGGATTATTCCAAGTGTGTTTATCCATTCCCCCATTGACGAGCCCCAAAGCTGTCTCCATCTTTTAGCTGCTCTGAATAATGCTGCTATGAACATTTGTGGACAACTGTATTGTCAATGTATGTTTTAATTTCCCTTGGTAAATGCCTAGGATTGGACTGCTGAATCTTAGGATCGGTGAATGCTACAAGAAACTTCCAGACCTTTTCCCAAAGTGGTTGTACAGTATTACTTTCTCACCAGCAATAATGAGATTGCACTCAATCCATGACCTTGCCAATACTTCCCGTTATCAGTCTGCAATTTCAGTCATTCTGGTGAGTTTGTACTGGTATCTCATTGCAGTTTCAATTTTCATTTATCTGATGACTAATGATGTTGAGCTCCTTTCTACAGGCTTCTTGGCCCTTTGTACACCTTCTTTTGTGAAGTGTCTTTGTAAATCTTTTGCCCATTTTAGGGGAGACGTTTGTCTCTTTATTATTGAGTTGTGGGAGTTCTTTCCATATCCTGGATACCAGTTTGTTGCCAGATATATGTTTTGTGATTATTTTTAAGAGTCTATACCTTTCCTATTCATGTTTTTAAATATCTTTTAATGAGCAGGCATTTTTAATTTGATGATGTTTAATTTACTGATTTCGTTGTGGTTTTTTCTTTCTGAGCCTGAGAAACATTTACCACCTCAGTGTCACGTAGCTATACTCCCACGTTTTCCTCTAAAAGCTTCATGGGTTTGGTTCGGTTTTCGTTTAGGTCTGTGACTCATCCCAGATTAATGTTTGTGAAGGTTATATGTAGGTGTCAAGGCTCGTATTTTTTCCATGTGGATTTCCAGTTGTTCCAGCACCATTTGTTGGAAATATTTTTTTCTATTAGATTGCTTTGGTGACTTAGTCAAAAAATTAAATGACCATCAAAAGGTGGAATCCATTTCTGGGGTCTCTGCTCTGTTTCACAGATATATTTGTTAACTCTTACGCCAGTACTTCACACTTTGATTAGTCTAGCTTAGGTAGTGTAAATCTTCCTAATTTTTTTTTTTCTTTTTCAAGATCACTTTGGATATTCTAGGTCCTTTGCATTTCCGTATAAATTCTAGAAACATCTTGTCAATTTCTATTAAAAAAAAGACAGCTGTGGTTTGGGATTGGGAATAGTACACAGATTGACTTGGGGAACGTCACCGCCTCAGCGACCTTCAGTGTTCCACGTCAAGACATCCTGTGATGCCCTTGGTGGGAGGAGGAATGAGGAGCTTCTGTGGAAGCTGGCCTCAGGCACTGAGTCAAGAACGCATGGAGATCTTGGCCGAACTTCCAGCTCCAGTTCTTGGCTGGATCACTGCCGCCTGAGGGCAGGGAGAGTATTCAACTTTGAGTCGAGTCCATGGCGCCTCACTGATTTGCACACAGTAGGACCTTGATAAGTGTTTGCCAGCCAACAGGAGGAAGATGAGCTCCCCACCCATTTTGCCTCCTCCCTGTAACACTCCAACCCCAGCTGCCACGGAGTTGATGCTGACTCACGGCTCACGGCGGCCCCGTGTGTGTCAGAGCAGGACTGTGCTGGGCTCCACAGGGTTTTCAATGGCTGATTTTGGGGAAGCAGATCACAGGCCTGTCTTCCGAGGCAGCTGTGGGTGCATTCGAACTGTCAACCTTCCTGTTAGCGGCCAAGCATATTAACCATTTGCACCACCCAGGGACTTCTAGGCAAATAGTTTTATTCCTTTCAAACCAGATCATCACTGCCCCTTTCTGCCTCCAGGGGAGCATGTAAAAGAAGGAGATAATGAAAGTAAGAATATTTTGTTGTTTTCCCTTCCTTATTTTATCAAATCCTTAAAAAAAAAAAAAAAAAAAGACTCTAAAAAGTAAAATAATACAAACGTGTTTATAAATAAACAGTTATGGAGCCCCTTCTCCCCACGCCCCCTTCTCCCCACGCCCCCTTCTCCCCACGCCCCCTTCTCCCCACGCCCCCTTCTCCCCACGCCCCCTTCTCCCCACGCCCCCTTCTCCCCACGCCCCCTTCTCCCCACGCCCCCCTCCGTCCACCGAGAACCGGAGGTGACTTTTTTCTCCTTCCCTTGCTGGCCTCTCTCGGTGCTTATAGAAGGTCTACCCAGCCCACACACTGTGCGGGTTTTGCTTTTTATTGATATACAAAACATTGTGAACACATGGGTGGGCACCAGACTATAAATGCTCTTCGGAAATGTTGCAAATCTCTTTCTGTCTGGGAGATTATTGCCTTCGGAATCAGGAGAACTTCTTATTGCCCTGAGCGATACCTGCCTGCAACACGTGCAAGTAAGGAGTGGGAGGCTTGATCCCGGGGGGAAAGAATGATGTTTGCTTGTGATGAGCTCCAGCCCAGCCCTCAATCACCGCTGGAAAAGTCACGAATAAACATCAGACCATGACGACAAAACTCATTTCTGACAACGGTTATTTAATTCTGCCTAAGACATGGCCATGTGTCCCCCAAATTAAATGCCTAAGGAAGCTTTAAAAGTCAGAATTGCTTGAGACCGCCAGCTTGCTAAGATAGGGACTAGAACCAGGGTCTCCCACACGGAAGTCAAGAATTCCACCATGGACCTACCGCTGCCCCCAGCTTCAGCCTGAGCTTACTCATGGGGGCTCCTCAGAGGGGCCCCCCTGCTGCCTTGCCAAAGTAGATGCCCCTACTCTCAGGCGTGCTCTACAGTTACGTGTGCTTCCTGTCTGTCTGCTCCTTGCCTGTCTGCAGGAACTGGGCTCCACATGGGTTTTCTCTGACCCTCTGTCTTGGGGTAGGGGGATGTCCATGGTGTCTGCACACAGCAGGCATTCAATACACATGGGAGGAAAGAATGAGCACAGCATAATGTGGACCTTTGTTCCCAAGAGTTAGGGTCACGTCAGGGGTCCCTCACAGCACAGTGACCCCCAAACACCGCTGGCCGTGACTATCAGTGTACCTTCCACAGTAACCCCCAGCGGCAGGGATGGGGCGCACTGCTTCCTGGAGGGTCCCTCATCCAGCCTCTGCAGAGCTCACCCCATCCCCACAGGGGCATCAGTCTAGGGGGAGCCTCTGCTTCCAAGGTGGCCCAGGACAGAGGCTGCCGTCTGAGGAGGGGTGAGGCTGCCCCAGCACACGGGAACCTGTCCAGGGGTGCAGTGGGGCAGATGCAGGCCCACACCCCTCAGACACAGCACCAGCGGAGAGGAGCGGCCTCCTGGCCACAGAGGGCTGGGGTAGGAACGACCACCTCCAGCAACAGAAGACATCCCCAGACTGAGAGCACAAAGTGGGCGTGTGGGGCTGACAGCCAGCGCACATGGGGTGCCCTGGGCTGGGGACCGATGCTTCCGTCTCCAGTCTCTCAGTCTGCTGGGCAGCAGGCACCATGGGCATGGTCTGGCCGGGCACTGAGCTCTTGACAGATTTCTGTGGATGGACGCGCTGATTCAGAGCAGACAGCTCCTGGCAGGGGTCAGGGGAAGCAGTGCTGGAGGCTCCTTGTCGCCCACCCATTGCTTCCAGGTCCCCCACCCCATCTGTCTCTGATGCTTCCTCCCTCCCTGGCCAAACAGATGCTGCTGGACCCAGCCTCCACCCAGCACAGCAGGCAGTGGAGACAGAGGAGGAGGTGACCTCTAGGGTGGGCAGGGTGGGTGTGGGGGGAGGACTCCCTCAGAACGGTTGGGGTGGGCAAGGGGGGGAGGATGCTCTCAGAAGGGATGGATGAGCATGGGAGGGAGGACCCGCTCAGAAGGAGTGTGGTGGGCGTGGCGGACAGGACCCACTCAGAACGGATAGGGTGGGTGTGGGGGGAGGACCTTCTCAGAAGCACGGGGTGGGGGGGCAGGACCTGCTCTGATGGGGGGGTGGGCGTGGGGGCAGGACCAGCACAGATGGGGTGAAGAAGGCATAGGGAACAAGAGAAAGATAAAAAGGGGTGCTGTGTACTACAGTGCTGCCAGGGTGAAAAGGGGGGAGTGCTGAAGGTTATCATTAGTGGGGGGCTTGCAGTGTGCCTGGGGCTGCGTCACCACCCACCCCCTCAGTGGCAGCTTTCCCTGTCTTACAGGGGATCGGCCCCACAGCTAGGAGGCCGTGGGCAGCAGTGAACACACCACTGTCCGCCTGGAACCAACTCAAAGGAGGGTCAGAATCAGGGGTCCTGCCAGCCACGGGTGCTGGTCCAGCTTCAGACTGAGAGACAGGATGAGGAAATGCTCACCAGCCACCCCAGGGGCTCAGCCTGGCCTGCCTCCCCCAGCCCCATCTGTGGAGGAGGCAGGCTGGGTGGTCCCTGCAGAGAGGCAAGAGGTGTCAGGTCTGGCGGTGTGGACGTGGGGGTGGAGGCGTCGCCCCAGGGCGGCCATGTCAGTGCACATCCCCGGGACCAGATGGTACCGGTCATGGCTGACTTCCCAGAGAGGAGCTGACATCTGTCAAGGGGTCTCGTCACCTGTCAGAGTGGGGCTTGTCACCTGTCAGAGTAGGGGCTTGTCACCTGTCAGAGTAGGGGCTTTTCACTTGTCAGGGACAGGGCTGAGGCCACAGAGCAAAGCCGGAAGTTACAAGGACAGACCTGCAGTCCACATTCTCCAAAACAAACCTTGTCGGGAAAAGCTTGGTGTTTTATTGTTAAAGTCACAGACACCCATTATTAAATAAATAGATTAAATGCAGAAAAATATTTAAAAGAAAATAACCATCAACCATAATCCCACCTCCTAGAGACACCCAGTTTTTCATTTTGTTACCTATCCTCATATTGTGTGTGTGTGTGTGTGTGTGTTTTACATAGCTGATATATTTTAGCTCAGCTACTAACCAAAATTCAGCAGTTCAAATCCACCCTCCGCTCCCTGGAAACCCTGTGGGGCAGTTCTACTCTGTCCTATAGGATCGCTATGAGTCAGAATTGACTCAGGGGCAGTGGGTTAGCAAGGGTTAAGCTGAGCCGTTTGGCTCTGAAGCAATCTTTCCTGGGGGGTAGGGAAGGCCCACCCCTGCCCGTTTTCGGACTTCATGCTTAGCAAGGTAGAGGGTCAACGAAAAAGAAGAAGACCTTTGACAAGACGATTGACACCGTGGATGCAACAACGGGCTCAAGCGTAGCAGTGATTGTGAGGACCGGGCAGTGTTTCGTTCTGTCGTACCTGGGGTTGCTATGAGGTGGAACCGACTCTACAGCACCTAACAACTGTCCCCCGGGCCATCTTAACTCAGGCGTTTATTCCGGTCACTGGTACACAGTCGTCCATGAGGAAGGCCAATGAGCCTTGTGAGGACAATGAAAGGAAACATACACTGTCCCCAGAATCAATCTCTGGCTGTTTACCCAACCGTCAGTGTCTGGAGGGGCAAGGTCACAGGCCACAGGGTGTCTCTGTCTCAATGAGTGGGGCCCTACACTCGTCCCTGTCTTAGTTATGCTTTTTGGGACCAAGCAGTAGAAGCTCTTGAAGGTTACGTCAAGTTACACGGGGTGCAGGAGGCATGTGGGAGGTGATGTGGGGGTGGGTAAGGGCTGGGTGCTGCAGGAGGTGGGGGTGGGAGGGTGTGGGGGTGGGAGTGGGAGGTGAGTGAGGGGTGGGTATGGGGGGTGGGAATGGGAGGTGAGTGAGGGGTGGGTATAGGGGGTGGGAGTAGGGGTGGGTGTGGGAGGTGAGTGAGGAGTGAGTGTGGTGGGTAGGTGTGGGAGGTGAGCAAGGGCTGGGTGCTGCGGGAGGCAGGCATGGGAGGTGGGTGCAGTGTGGAGGGAGGCCCCGCGTGTGAAGCCGGGTTCCTGGCATGGGGAACTGGGGAGATTGTGGAAGTTGACGGGCACAGAGCGAAGAAGAGAAGAACCCATCTGTGAGGGTAACTAGCTGTAATTGTAGGGTGATAGGGTCAGCCTTGTTGAGTTTTAGATGCCTGTGAAATATCCCCATGCAAACACAGAGCACCAGCTGAGCAGACGGTAGTCTGGGCCTCAGGAGGAGCGCTAGAGATGGGAGTATGTATTCGGAAGTTTTCAGCACATAGATGGCAACAGAGGCAGATTTTCAATGTTCTTCCCCGGGTGCATGTGTGTAGCCATATCCGAATCTCAGGCCCACCTGGGCGGGCCCCCCATCCCTCTTCACCACTGGAAACACTCCCCACAATTCTGGCTCTCCCAACACCAGGGGGCGCTCAAGGGCAGGACAGTGCCCACCAGAGCGCCTGAAAGCCCACTTTTTCGTAAATAAAGTCTCAATCTCTGTACCTGCTCAGTTTGCCAGCAGGCCCGGACCTCCAGAGGCAGCTTGCCGTGGCACCAGGACAAACGACAAATCTGAGACTGATGGAACTCTCCAGAAAGTGCGAGGTCAGGCCTGGGCCCATTGCCTGCCATCAGACAGAAAGGACTGAAGGGCCACAGTCACACAGTGTGCCTCTCGGGGGTGGTGGCCAGCAGGACCAGGAACACATACATCACCCACCAGCTCACGTCCCTCTGGTGGGGAAGGGCCAGCTCCACCTTGGACACTGGGCACTCTGTGGTCAGAGATGGGCCTGAAAGGGGCCGTGCCTTTGTTCAGTGAGAGTGAACGGCAGGCATAAGTCTGAGTGCTCTTCAGACTGGAAAGAAAGGCCCGGGGCTGCACTGACCCTGTGTCCCAGAGTCTTGGTGGGTGGTCCCCACCCTAAGCTGTCTCACCTGCCCACAGGCCAATGACCAAGGCCTGGGCCTGACCACGGGCACCTGCCCAGCAGTGACTCTATGTCCAGGGGCTCAGGTGTGACACATCCAGGTTCCCCCACAGTGCTACTCACTAGGGTAGGTCAGAGCAGGGCACTGAGGTGCCACCCAGGCAGGATGCTCTGTGCCAGGCCTGGCTGAGCCACACCTGGGTGCCCTACTCGGCCCTCGGCTCCGTGGACACGAGGCACACTACCACTAGCCTCCACTTACAGTCAGAAGCCGAGCCCCAGACAGGTGTAAGGACCAGCCAGGGTCACGCGGCCCGGGAGTAGTGGACCTGGACTCGAGGCTGGGACTTCAGCCCTGAATCTCCCCACCCTCCAGAAGCGCGTAGGCAGCTGGGGTGCACAGGAAATTTGCCAGACTCAGATCGTTTACACTGTCACCAAGATATTAGAGAAATAAGCCTGCGATACAGGAACACACATACTTTCTTGTTCACACATTATATGATAGATACCAGCAGTGACCAGCCCCGGTGCCCGTGCCAGCCCCCCATGAGACCACCCCGACACCCCAGAGCTGAACTGCCTGCATCAGAAGAGAACAGGGGAGCCCCAGCCTCTGCAAACCATGAGCTACTGGGAACGCACGAGGGCGGGTTATATCACGAGGTCCTGGGTGATTTCTCACAGGATACAGGCAAGCTGAGGGCCCTCTGCCCCTGAGCAAACACGTCACTGCTCCCATGTGCCCTCCAGTCCCCTGGGCCTGACCACCAAGCCCTCTAGCCAGAGGACTCACTGACACCAGCTCTGCACACCAGGCATCTGGGTCCAGCACCTCCCAGGGGGTCACTGTGTGGTTTTCCCCAGATGCCCTTGAAGCTTTCCGTCTCACTGGGAACTGGGAGATACCCTCGGGTCCCAGCCAGCGAACATGGGGGCAACAGGATGCTGCGGGGGGCAGCCATCCTGGATGAGGCACAGATACCAGATACAGGCAGCGCCCTCCCCTAAGCCTCCTGCCTGTGGGTGTATTTACTGTGCAGCCTGCCCACCAGGCGCCGGAGATACAGGATCTGGGAGCGAGTAGGACAGGCTGAGGGGATGTCAGGCCCAGGCTCAGGCAGCCACCCAGGCCAAAAGCTCACCCCTGAGCCCCCAGCTGTGTGGGCCTAGCCCTCTGCTTGCAGGGGGCCCACAGTGAGCGTGTGTGACCCAACAAATTTGCCATGCTGGCTACATCTGGGCCTGCCTCTGAGCAAGTGTGGCGGGCAGGAAGCCATCATCCCTCCCACCCAGTCTATGGACTCCTGATTTCCACCCAGGCACGGCCAGGTAAGGACCACCCTGGGCCACCCCATGTTTCCACAGTGCTTTTCTGGCCCAGATCCCCTCAGGAACCCTCACCCCACCCACCACGGAGGCACCCCAGTGCAAGCCCCATGGCTACCCCAGAAGGCCTGAGGAATGCCCTGCTCCAGGCTTGCTCCCCGCTAGGCCCTCCCTATAGCCAGCTGGGCCCTGCTGCCCCAAGATACCAGCCACCCTCGGGGCCAGCAAAGACCCTGTAGCTCTTTAGCACCCGCTGCCATCCCCAACCCTGGGCCTCCCCGGTCGTTCACAGATTCCCGGCCTCTTTTCCCAACCCTCAGCTGGCTGAGGCAGCCCAGGCCTTCTGCCCAGCAAAGTGCACCCAGCTGTATCAGGAGCACACACTGACTCTGTGACGGCCAGGCAGGCCAGGCTCACGCCCACCCGAGGGGCTGGGTCAGGTGACAGGGCTTGGGACAGGCCTGGGTGTCCCTGGGCTGGAAAGAGACAGCTGTTTCCCAGCTGCAGGCACCTGTGGGCAGAGGCCCCTGCCATCCAGTCTGCCCCCAGTTCCTGTGGGGGGAGGTCTGTGTACACGGGATGTCTCCTCACTATCAGCACCCAGAAGCTGAGTCTGGCATGAAGCCCCTCACTCCAAGACTCCTTCCTTCCTTCCTCCCTTCTTCCTTTCTTCTGCTCTCCTCCCCCCCCCCCACCCCAACTCTTTTTCCCTGAATTGCCCCTTGCGGGTGCCAGGCTTCCACTGCTGCCCAGACCCCAGCTCAGGTAGGTCTGGGACAGGCAGGGGGGGCCAGCCTGAGGACCAGCCTGCAGGGAGCCTGCGGGGGCCAGGGCGAGGGGAAGGTGTCCTTCCTACTCCTCCACAGATGCTTCCCTGAGGGTCTCCCTGCATCCTATTCAGAGGCCGGAGCTCCCACAGAAGACTCAAGGAGCCCTTCCTGCACAGGACACAGCTCCCCGGCCCCTCTCAGTCTGGCCAGGCTACGCCCCTGGGCCTCCTCTCAGAGACAGTCCCATGGGGTCGGGGCGGGGCGGGGCGGGGGGGGGGGTGGTTTACAATGTTCTCCTTCAGGGAAAAGAGTATTTCCTCCCCTTCCTCCTTCCTTCCTCCTTCTTTCTCTCAGAAGACCTGGTATAAAGATTTCACCAGGGTTCTAAGCTCAAAACACTGGGTTTTAAAGTCACATGAAGGTTTCTAGTCACTAACTGGATTAACAGCAGGGTCATTTGTTTCTGTGTGTTTACAATTTGTAGGGATTACTTTCTCGTCCTTTGTGGTTTAATTTTGTTTTTTTAATCAGCAAAACATTTATATGGTCCCAGGATAAACAGTATACATAGCGTGGGCAGCCCGCAAAAGTCCTGCTTCTATGTCTGCTCCCTCCACCACGCTCTCCCTACCCCAACTGCGAGGCGTTTTGATTAGTGTTGGGGTTATCCTTCCACTGGGTCTTTTGGAAAATACAAACAAGCACACTTGCACACACACACACATACACACACCACACACAATAAATCCCTTCCTGTAACATTCTCTATACACTGTCCTGTGCTCAGGCCCTAAGACTCTCCCTCTTCCTTCCTAGTTTGTGCTGTGCCCCTTACAGGTATCTGTCCCATAGTCAAGCAGCCCCCCCTTTGATGGGCATTTGGGAGTTCTCAGTCTTTGCTGTCATACAAAGAACCACAAAGCAGTCTTGTCCACATGCCCTTGTGCACCTTGCCCACGTACCTTTGGCATGGGTTTATAGACATAGGATCTGTGGGTTGAAGGCCAAATTGTGAATGTAATTCAGCTAGATACCCCCAGGTTTGCTCCCGAGGAACGGCACCATGTGCATTCACTGGGAATCTACAAGAATTCCTATTTCCCGTAGCCTCGCCAACACAGGAAGTTGTCCAGTCTTTGGATTTTTGCCAATCTGATACGTGAGAAATGGAATCTGTGTTGTCTTAACCCACATTTCTGTCAGATGAGCAAGCTCAGACGCCTTTCCATATAACTAAAGGGCATTTATACTTTTTCTTTCATGAAATATTTCTTCACATCTTTTGCCCAGTGTTCTACAGGTTGTGTGACCTTTTTTTTTTTTTTAGTTCTTAAGAACTTTTTGCATATCAGCAATAGTAGCCCTGTGTCTGTGATGTTAGTTGCAAATATTTTATTGTGTCTTTTGACTTGGCTTATGGTGAATTTTTCCATACAAAAGGTTTTATTTTTAGTCAAGTTTATTCATCTTTTATTGCTTTTGGGGTTTTGAGTTATAGGTGAAAATGTTTTAATTTTTATGTAGTCAAATTTATTAATCTTTGATTGCTGTTGAGTTTTAAGTCATAGTTCAGGAAAAAAAGTTTTCTTCTGCCCTAAATTATAAAGTAAGTCACCCAATTTTTCTTCCAGGGCTTGTGTGGTTTCATCTCTGATTCCCTGGGACTGCTCTGAGGAATTGATCCAATTTTGTGGGTGCCTGGCTACCACTCTCAGTCATTCTGATCAGGGCCACAATAGATGGATCCTGACAGAACAGAGAAAAAGTGTGGAACAAAATTCAAATTCTTAAAGAGTTCAGACTTACTGGCCCAGTTGAGACTAGAGGACTTCCGGAGAATATCACTCTGAGATACTCTTTAAACTTTAAACTGAAATTTTAAAGACCTAGGTACCCCAATTACTTCAAGGGTTACTGCTCAGGAACCAAGGACAAAGGTCACCTCATTTAGGGTAAAAATAGGTTCTTTATCCCACATAAGTCATACAGTTTCTTGCATATCAGAGATTTCCCCCCCTCGATAATGTTTCAATCTCTGGCAGGATTCTGCCTTCATCATTAATTGGTTTTACGCTTTTATTAGCCTGCCATTCTATCAATTTATTCTTCCAGCTTAATATAGAATTATTTTCCCAAGTCCCTATTTCTCCAGACCCATGGAGCAGTAACAAACCCACATGCTAATTGGGAATAATAAGCACCTTTGCAACATCTCGTCTTCCTGTCCATCCACGTGGTACGTCTCCCCTTCAGGAAAGCCTACCTCCACACTTAATGGTAGAGTTTTGTCATTTTCCTCATAAAAGGCCAAGAGTTTTCTGGTTAAGGTTTTCCTTAGGCAGTTTGTCTATTTGTTTGATGATATTTTATTTGCTTAAAGTGAAGATTTACGCAGGAAACCAGGTCCCCATTTAACAGTTTCTACAGAGATCATTCAGCGATGTTGGTTACGTTTTCCACAATGTGTCGTCATCCTCGTTCATTCCATCTGGTTGTACCTTCCCCAGTACTCTGGTTTCTCTGCCCCCTTACCTTTTCGTCTTTGCTTTAGAGTGATTTTTGACCATTTGGTATCATATCAATGATTTCTTAAAGGAGCTTATTACTCATGGGTGATATTCTTTATTTTTTTGAGACAATCTGTTATTTAGCTGAAACGTGACCTCCAGGGATAATTTCAGTTTAAAGTTTAAAGACTATCTCAGGGCAATATCTCAGGGAGTCCTCTAGTCTCAACTGGTCCAGTAAGTCTGGACTCTTTAAGAATTTGAGTTATGTTCCACATTTTTTGTCTCTTTGATCAGGATCCATCTATTGTGGTCTTGATCAGAATGGCCGGTAGTGATAGCCGAGCACCACTGAGTTCTTCTGGTCTCAAAGTAGATGAGGCCATGGTTTGTGTAGACTATTAGTCCAGTAGACCACCTTCTTCTCTGAGTCTTTGGTTTCCTACTTTCTCTATTGTTCTGGAAGAGTAGAGGCCAACAGTTATATCTTAGATGGCTCTTCGAAAATTTTTAAGACCCCAGACACTAGTCATCACGTTGGGATGTAAAACATATACTTTATGAATTATATTATGTCATTTAACTGAAAAGTTTGGACACTACCTCCTGAAATTTGTGAATGTATTTTGGTTTTCACTGGCTAATTCTTTTCAGAAGTAGACTGTTGGGTCCTTCTTCCTAGTCTGTCTTAGTCTGGAAGCTCAGCTGAAACCTGTCCTCCATGGGTGACCCTACCGGTATTTGAACACCGATGGCATAGCTCCCAGCATCACAGCAACTCACAAGCCCCCACAGTACAACAAACTGACAAACGCGTTCAAACATGTCAGGAGGTAACGTATGATCAGGAACCGGTGGTACTGAAAGAAGAAGTCTAAGCTGCACTGAAGACACTGGTGAAAAACAAGGCTCCAGGAATTGCCAGAATACCGATTGAGAAGTTTCAACAAACGGAGGCAGCATTGGAAGTGCTCACTCAACTACGCCAAGAAATTTGGAAGATAGCTACCTGGTCAACCAACCAGAAGAGAACCATATTTATGCCTATTCCCAAGAAAGGTGATCCAACCAAATGCAGAAATTATCCAACAATATTGTTAATATCACATGCAAGCAAAGTTTTGCTGAAGATCATTCAAAAGCAGCTGCAGCAATATATCTACAGGGAACTGCCAGAAATTCAAGCTGGATTTAGAAGAGGACATGGAACCGGGAACATCATTGCTGATGTCAGATGGATCCTGGCTGAAAGCAGAGAATACCAGAAAGATGTTTACCTGTGTTTTATTGACTATGCAAAGGCATTCAACTGTGTAAATCATACCAAATTATGGATAACATTGTGAAGAATGGGAATTCCAGAACACTTAATTGTGCTCATGCGGAATCTGTACATGGATCAAGAGGCAGTTGTTAGAACTGAACAAGGGGATACTCCACGGTTTAAAGTCAGGAAAGATGTGTGTTAGGGTTGTACCCTTTCACCATACCTATTCAATCTGTATGCTGAGCAAATAATCCAAGAAGCTGGACTATGTGAAGAAAAACAGGGCGTCAAAATTGGGGGAAGACTCATAAACAACCTTCATTATGCAGATGACACAACCTTGCTTGCTGAAAGTGAAGAGGACTTAAAGCACTTACTGATGAAGATCAAAGACCACAGCTGTCAGTATGGTTTACACCTCAACATAGAGAAAACAAAAATCCTTACAACTGGTCCAATAAGCAAAGTCATGATAAACAAAGAGGAGATTGAGGTTGTCAAGGATTTCATTTTACTTGGATCTATAATCAACACCCATGGAAGCAGCAGCTAAATCAAAAGATGCATTGCGTTGGGCAAATTGGCTGCAAAAGATCTCTTTAAACTGTTGAAAAGCAAGGATGTCACCTTGAGGACTAAGGTGCGACTGACTGAAGCCATAGTGTTTTCAGTTGCCTCATATGCGTGTAAAAACTGGCTGATGAATAAGGAATGCCGAAGAAGAATTGACGTTTCTGAATTGTGGTGTTGGAGAAGAATATTGACTATATCATGGACTGCCAAAAGCAAGAACAAATCTCCCTTGAAAGAGATACAACCAGAATTCTCCTTAGAAACAAGGATGGTGAGACTACGTCTCACATACTTTGGACATGTTATCAGGAGGGATCAGTCCCTGGAGAAAGACATCATGCTTGGTAAAGTACAGGGTCAGCGTAAAAGAGGAAAACCCTCAATGAGATGGACTGACACAGTGGCTGCAAAAATGGATTCAAGCATAGCAACAATTGTGATGATGGCACAGGATCGGGCAGTGTTTCGTTCTGTTGTGCATAAGGTCTCTATGAGTCAGAACTGTCTCGAAGGCACCTACCAACAACAACATTTAATGGAGTTGTCCCACGAGGCTATGATCCTAAGCCTTCAAACCCAGAAAACCAATCTCACGAGGTGTTTGATTATGTCAAAGCAGTATCCATAACTGTGTTCCCTACGTGGTTTATTATACATATGTATATACATGCATGCGCCAACATATCTGTATGTATGGATGCCTATAGGTACTTCTATCTGTGCACACATATGTACGATATATTCATACCCATACCCATACATGCCTATGTACATATTTGTGTAACCACTCACATATTTTTGGTTGCTGTTGGAGTTGTTGCAAAATTATATGTGTCATATCTGTTACCAAAAGTGTTTTTCCTCTTGTGAACTTCTAAGTAAGATCATTTACCTTGGTCAAGCTGTATGCACTTTACCCACATTCCATGCTATCTTTCCCATCACCAAAAATAACAAACGTGTACTATCTTGAGAGTGCTTCCACCCTCCCCTCCCCAATCCTATCCCTTGTAACCAGCAATGAGCATTGGTCTCTGTATATGTATCTATTCTTATCTTCTTATAAAAGTGAGATCGTGCAACATTTGTCCTTTTTTGATTAACTTATTTCATTCAACATAATACCCTCCAGATTCATCTATATAATGTTTCAAGGAGCCATTACTATTCTTTATGGTTGCGTAGTATCCCATTGTGTGTACGTACCACATTTTGTTTATCCATTCATCCATTGAAGGACACTTAGGTTGTTTCCATCTGTCTTAGTTTGGGTTCTCTAGAGAAGCAAAGCCAGTGAAGCATACACACACACACACACACGGAGAGAAAGTGAGAAAGAGTGATGTATCTCAGGGAAATGATTCACATGGCTGTAGAAGCAGTCAAGTCCCACGTCCATGGGTCAGGCGTCAGGATGGAGGCTTCTCCTCACTCATGCAGCTGCAGAGGCTGATGAATCCAAGATTGGCAGGTCAGACAGCAGGCTGCTGGCTCAAGGGCTGAGGAGGCTGATGGATCCAAGATGGGTAGGTAAGATGGCAGGCTGCTGACTCACAGGCTGCAGGGCCAATGAACCCCAAGATCGGCAGACAATACAGCAGACCTCTGGCACAAGTTCCAAGAACCAGAGGTCAGATGATGACAAGCCAGATGCAGGATTCAGAGCAAGAAAAGCCAACAAACTTTGCCAGAATGTCCATATATACATTGGATATAGGCCACAGCCACAAGGAAGCTTCCTTTAAAACCGATTGGCTGATCACATCATGGAGGTAATTACATTATATCACAAAATGAAGGATAACACATCATTAAATAACTGCCAAAATTACATATTACTTAACAGCCAAACCACTGAGAATCACAGCCCAGCCAAGTTGACACAAAACCTTAACCACCACAGTCCACTGCTTGTCACCTTGGCACCATTACACGTATCCTTAAACCATACACAATCTCTAAATAAAGACAACTACAAAATCCTACTTACACCTAACAAGATACAACTAACATGGATATAACTGAAAATGCACTAGCCCTGTTTACATCTTATATTTTGTAAGTGAAGAAAACAAAGTATTTGATGCACACATACAAGGAAGGAATATTCATAACAATTACAGTCCTTGTTTCTGCAAATGATCACATGGTCATAACTGGTGTTTAGAACTACCTTCTTCCACCATCCATTCTGTATTCCCTTTGTCCTCAGCAAGCACCTCAGCTGGTCGTGGTTCTTTGCCTTGTGGGGTGCCCCAAACTTTCATTCCTGAAGGATCTGAGTCATTAGTAGTCACGATGGGATTGAGTTGTTGTAGTTTTCCATTGACTTTAATCACAGGACATGGTAGTACTAAGAGGCGCCCTAAGGGACCTCCTGCATTCCAGACATACTCTTCTTTACCTGCATTATGTAATATCAATCCAATTCCCCTTGGTAATCAGAATCAGTCCCACCAGCCAATACAGTAACTCCCTTCTTGGCCTGTTGATCCAGAGACATGAAGAGCCCAAAGTGGCCAGGTGGCATTTTTAGCTTCCAGTTCAGTGGAATCAGTGATGTGTCTCCAGGTGGGAACATTCCTTCCTTTGAAAATAAGACCTCTAGGCTCACAGAGCATAAGGTCCTGGGGACGGGAAGGAAAAATCTTGCGAGTGGGTCACTAGGGGTAATGGTGAGTGGTGCCACTGCCATTTCCACCCCTTGATTCCTATACCCATGAATCCTGGCTATGGGAGAATCAGCACCACATATTGGACACTGGTTTAGAGTATATACAACCTCCTGGAGAACATTGCACAAACCCTGAAAGGTATTGTCACCCAACTGGCACTTCAAGTGTGTGTTTAAAAGGTCATTCCATAGTTCTACCAAGCGAGCTGCTTCAGGATGATGGGGACATGGTAAGGCCAGTGAATTCCGTGAGCATGGGCCCACTGCCGTACTTCATTTGTTGTGAAGTGTGTCCTTTGATCTGAGGTGATGCTGTGTGGGATACCATGACAGTGGATAAGGCATCCTGTAAGTCCACGGTCGGTAGCTTTGGCAGAAGCAATGCATGCAGGGAAGGCAAATCTGTATCCAGAGTAAGTGTCTATTCCAGTAAGAACAAAACACTGCCTTTTCCATGATGGAAGCAGTCAAATATAATAAACTTGTCACCAGGTTGCTGGCTGATCACTTGAGGAATGGTGCCATATTGGTGACTCAGTGTTGGTCTCTGCTGCTGGCAGATTGGACACTCAGCAGTGGCTGTAGCCAAGTTGGCCTTGGTGAGTGGAAGTCCATGTTGCTGAGCCTGTGTGTAACTTCCATCCCTGCCACCATGGCCATTTTGTTCATGATTGCAACAGGCAATGCCAGGAGTGGAAGGGGAAAGAGGTGACTGATTTCCACAGAACATGTCATCCTATCCACTTGATTGTTAAAATTCTTCTCTGCTGAGGTCACGCTTTGGTGAGCATTCACAGGAGACACAAATATCTTCACTTCATTGGTTCATTCAGAGATGTCTAGCCACACACCTCTTCCCCATACCTCCTTGTCTCCAATTTTCTGATCATGTTCCTTCCAAGTCCCTGGCCATCCAGCCAAACCATCAGCCACAGCCAATGAATCAGTATACAATCGCACATCTGGCCATTTCTCTTTCCAAGCAAAGTGAACAACCAGGTGCATTACTCAAAGTTCTGCCCATTGGGAGGATCTAGCTTCACCTCTGTCTTTTAGGGAGAGTCCAGAAAGGGGCTGTAGTGCTGCCACTGTCCACATTCGAGTGGTGCCTGCATATCACACAGAACCATCTGTAAACCACGCACAAGTTTTCTTTTTCAGTCAACTGATCATAAGGGACTCACCACAAACCCATAGATGCAGACTGGGTGAACAGGGAGGCAGGTAATGCCACAGAAGTGGAGACCATAGAAATTGGGGCCACTTCCTCATAGGGCTTACTTGTGCCTTCAGGTTCTGCTAAGGCCTGATCTCATATATACCACTTTCACTTAACGACGGAGTGCTGCTGTGCACGTTCAACTTCATGACTCTGTGGGTCAGACACCATCCAGTTCATGACAGGCAGCTCAGGCTGCATGCTGACTTGGTGGCCCATGTCTAAGCATTCAGTCTCTACTAAGGCCCAGAAACAAGCCAAAAGCTGTTTCTCAAAAGGAGAGTGGTTAACTGCAAAAGATGGTAGAGCTGTGCTCCAAAATCCTAAGGATCTGCGCTGTGATTCACCAAGAGGGGCTCGCCAAAGACTTGAAACAACATCTCTATCTGCCACTGGCACACTTCAGGCACCACTGAATCAGCTGGATCATATGACCCTAGTGGCAGAGCCTCTTGCACGGCAGGCTGAACTTGTTACAGAGCCCTAACTTGTTCTGGGCCCCACTCAAAACTAGCAGGTTTTTGAGTCACTTGGTAAATGGGGCAGAGTAGCACACCCAAATGAGGGATATGCTGCCTCCAAAATCCAAAGAAGCCCACTAGGCAATGTGCCTGCCTCTATTTTGTGGGAGGAGCCGGATGCAATAACTTATCCTTCACTTTAGGAGGAATATCTCAACATACTCCACCTCACTGGACCTCTAGAAATTTCACTAAGGTGGAAAGCACCTGAATTTTTGTCAGATTAATTTCCCACCCTCTGGCATGCAAATGTTTTCTCAGTAAGTTCAGAGTCATTGACACTTCTTCCTTACTAGGTCTGATCAGCATAATGTCATCGATGTACTGGACCAGTATGATGTCTTCTGGGAGGGAAAGGCAATCAAGATCCCTGTGGACTAAATTATGATATAGGGCTGAAGAGCTGATGTAGCCATGAGGTAGGCAAGTGAAGGTGTGTTGCTGGTTCCTTCAAAACCGAAGCCGAGAAACAGGCATTGGCCAGATCAGTAGCTACGCACCAGACACCCAGAGATGTGTTAACCTGCTCAGGAAATGAAAGCACACCTGAAGCAGCACTGCAGCAGCAGTGGCCACCTGGTTAAGTTTACGAGAATCCACCAGCACTCTCCAAGATCCATCTGTTTTTTTTGCACAGGGCAAATAGGCAAGTTGAATGAGGATGTGGTGGGAATCACCACTCCTGCATCCTTCAAGTCCTTGATGATGGCAGTAATCTCTGCGGTCCCTCCAGGAATATGGTATTGCTTTTGGTTTACTATTTTCCTGGGTATGGGCAGTTCTAATGGCTTCTGCTTGGCTTTTCCTACCATGATATCCCTTACTCTATTTGTCAGAGATCCAATATGGGAGTTCTGCCAGTTGTTGAGTGTACCTACCCAAGTATCCATTCTGGAACTGGGAAAATCACTACAGGATGGGTTTGGGGACCCACTGAACCCACTGTGAGAAGAACCTGAGTTAAGACGCCATTATAGCCTGACCTCCGTACACCCCAACTCTGACTGGTGGGCCATGGTGGTGTTTTGGGTCTCCTGGAAGAATTAGTGTCAGTTCAGAGCCAGTATCCAGTAATCCCAAAAAAGTCTTATTATTTCCTTTTCCCCAGTGAATAGCCACTCTCATAAAAGGCTATAGATCTCTTTGGCGAAGGCTGGGAGAACGATTAACAGTATGAATTTTTGGCAGTGTAATGGGATCTTTCCTCAAGGGGATCCAGCCTCCTCTTCATTCAAGGGGTTGTGGGTCTGTAATCTGGCTCGAGTGTGGGAATTGATAGAGGGGCCATGACACTCTATTCTGGCATCTTGAGTTAGACTGCTGTTCACTTGACCTAGAATTCTTCTGCTTGTACAGATCAAGTAAATGTTTAGTAGATTTCCCATCTGTTTCACTCCTAGAGACACCATAACTAAGTAACCAACGCTGTAAATCTGAAACAGTCAGACTATTCTGATGACCGCTTTGACTCCGCTGTCCGTTATGGTAACCACGCCCACCTTGTCTTTGTGATTGAGTGCTGCCGCTTGTCCCCTACCACCACGGGGTCCAATCAGCCCCCATTGTAGTTAGATGTCTTAATTCAGTTAGGGCAGTTCCCACTGTCAAAACTGACTTACATGAGATAGCAATCACAGCAGTCTTCAAGGATACTGGGGCTCCCTTCACAAATTTATTCCTCACAGTTGTGGTAAAAGGTGTGTCCTCTGGGCACTCCATGGGTGCGCCTGTTTGTCTAACCTGATAAATCCACTCTAGCATGCCATTTTCCTTAAGCCTTTGGATACCTTTTTCTACGGTATACTAAGGCAGGTCTGATACTTTAACTTGATTTAATAATACAGGCCACCATGTAATCCATGCTTCAGCAACCCAACCAAAGAAACTATTAGATCCTTTCCTAACTTTTCAAACTGAAATATTGAATGAAGAATCTGTGCTTAGTGTGCCCATATCAATAAACCCAGACTGATCCAATTTTATGTTCCTTACACCATCATCCCACACTCTTAATAGCCATTCTCACACATATTCCCCAGGTTTCTGTTTGTACATATTAGAAAAGTCAAGAAGTTCTTCTGGAGTGTAGTGTACCATCTCCTGGGTCACAGTTTGTACTTCACCTTTTGGGGCTCACTGGGACTAAAGTCTTGTTACAGGCCTAGAAACAAAAATGGGTGGTGGCGATGTGTTCTAAGAACGCTCAGCAATTTCTTGGAGGCATCTGCCTCGGGCAGTGCCCTGGGCAATGACTCAGATGCCTCCCTAGGCAATATCTCAGACAACGGCTCTTTAGACACAGCTGGGTTAATCTCATCAGAAGGGGGAGGAGGGGCTAATGGTTTTACTTAGGAGGGTGGCTTAGAAGACAAAGATGGAGTGATCTTTCAGTTGGGAGTGACAGGGCTGGTTCTGCTGGCAGGAGTGATTCAGCAGAATTTAAGAGCTCAGTGTCCCCAGCTTCCTGCTTATCTGTTCACATGTCACCATCTCAAGCTTCAGGTTTCAGGATCCCATTTCTTCCCAGTCGATGCCCTCATATTAACTTCATATGCCATTCGAGGTTGGGAATTCAGTTGGTGCTGTAATTCAGCCGTTGGTGCAATAAGACTCTGGGTTGGTTTTCAGCAATATCACTTCTGTTACTACAAGAAATTAGGCTTTCTTTCAGGGAACAAGTGGCAAATTTGAGGTTGTTTATGCAGCACTTAAGCTGTGACTCATTTCTTTCAGCACTTTGTCGAGCAAAAATAGGACCAACCAATCAGCTTCCTTATACTTCTCATTCTGACAAAATTGTAGAAAAGTATCAAACATGCAATTACCCAGAACCTTGCCTCTCACCAATATTTGATCTATTGGTGGTGATATTTTGCATGTTTCTATTGCTTTTTTTTTTTTATTGCCACCTCATGCCATGGACTAGCAGTGCCCTCTTTACTACTGGAAGTAGAGTCGTCAACATCTTTAAGACTAACCAGACTTGAGAACCAATTTAGAAAACTCATCTTTACAATTTTGTTTCTCTAGAACTCTACTCCTGGTACCAAATGTCTTAGGCTGAATTCTCTAGAGAAACAAAACCAGGGACATATGCATCTGCATGCGTATATATATATATATATTTGTTGTTGTTGTTAGGTGCTGTCGAGTGGGTTCCAACTCAGCAATCCTATGTACAATGGAACGAAACACTGCCCCGTCCTGCACCATGTTGCTATGCTTGAGCGCATTGTTGTAGCCACTGTGTCGATCCATCTCTCTTAGGGTCTTCTTTTTTTTCGCTGACCCTCTACTTTACCAAGTATGATGTCCTTCTCCAGGAACTAATCCCTCCTGATAACATGTCCGAAGTACATGAGATGTAGTCTTGCCATCTTTGCTTCTAAGGAGCATTCTGGTTGTACTTCTTTCCAGACAAATACGTTCGTTCTTTGGCAGTCCATGGTATATTCAATACTCTTCACCAACACCACAATTCAAAGGCTTCAATTCTTCTTCAGCTTTCCTCATTCACCGTCCAGCTTTCACATGCATATGAGGCTATTGAAAACACCATGGCTTGGGTCAGGCGCACCTTAGTCTTCAAGGTGACTTCTTTGTTTTTCAACACTTTAAAGAGGTCTTTTGCAGCAGATTTGCCCAATACAATACGTCTTTTGATTTCTTGACTGCTGCTTCCATGGATGTTGACTGTGGATCCAAGTAAAATGAAATTCTTTACAACTTCAACCTTTCTGCATTTATCATGATGTTGCTTATTGGTCCAGTTGTGAGGATTTTTGTTTTCTTTATGCTGAGGCGTACTCCATACTAAAGACCGTTGTCTTTGATCTTCATCTGTAAGTACTTCATGTCCGCATCACTTTAGCAAGCAAGGTTGTGTCATTTGCACATTGCAGGTTATCAATGAGTATTGCTCCAATCCTGATGTCCTGTTCTTCTTCATATAATCCAGCTTCTTGGGTTATTTGCTCAGCATACAGATTGAATAGGCATGGTGAAAAAATACAATCCCGACGCACACCTTTCCTGACTTTAAACCATGCAGTATTCCCTTGTTCTGTTCGAATGCCTGCCTCTTGATCTAGGTACAGGTTCCATAAGAATGAAATTAAGTGTTCTGGAATTTCCATTCTTCACAAAGTTATCCATAATTTGTTACAGTCCACAAAGTTGAATGCCTTTGCATAGTCAATAAAACACAGGTAAATATCTTTCTGGTATTCTCTGCTTTCAGCCAAGATCCATCTGACATCACCAATGATATCCCTGGTTCCATGTCCTCTTCTGAATCCACTTTCAATTTCTGGCAGTTCCCTGTCAATATACTGCTGCAGCCGCTTTTGAATGATCTTCAGCAAATTTTACTTTCATGTGATATTAATGACACTGTTTGATAATTTCCACATTGTGTTGGATTACCTTTCTTAGGAATAGGCATAAATATGGATCTCTCCCAGTTGGTTGGCCAGGTAGCTGTCTTCAAAATTTCTTGGCGTAGTTGAGTGAGCACTTCCAGCACTGCATCCGTTTGTTGAAACACCTCAGTTGGTATTCTGTCAATTACTAGAGGCTTGTTTTTTGCCAATGCCTTCAGTGCAGCTTGGACTTCTTCCTTCTGTACCATTGGTTCCTGATCACGTGTTACCTCCTGAAATAGTTGAATGTTGACCAGTTCTTTTTGGTACAGTGACTCCGTGTATTCCTTCCATCTTCTTTTGATGCTTCCTGTATCGCTTAATATTTTCCCTGTAGAATCCTTCGATATTGCAACTTGAGGCTTGAATTTTTTCTTCAGTTCTTTCAGCTTGAGAAATGCAGAGCATGTTCTTCCCTTTTGGCTTTCTATCTCCAGGTCTTTGCACATGTCATTATAATACTTAACTTTGTCTTCTCGAGCTGCCCTTTGAAATTTTCTGTTCAACTCTTTTACTTCATCATTTCTTCCTTTTGCTTTAGCTACTCGAGGTTCAAGAGCAAGTTTCAGAGTCTCTTCTGACATACGTTTTGGTCTTTTCTTTCTTTTCTGTCTTTTTAATGACCTCTTGCATACATACATATATATGTATAGAGAGAGAGAAAGATTTATCTCAAGGAAATAGCTCACACCGTTGTCGAGGCTGGCAAGTCCCAAGTCTATGGGTAAGGTGTCAGGGTGAAGGTTTCTCCTGACTCACACAGCTGCAGGGGCTGATGAACTCAAGATCAGCAGGTCAGATGGCAGGCCACTGGCTCACAGGCTGTACAGCTCAACAAATCCCAAGATCAGCAGGCAATACAGCAGGCCACTGGCTCAAGTCCCAAGAACCGGAAGTCAGATGATGATAAGCCAGATGCAGAATCCATAGTAAGCAAAAGACAGGGAGCTTTGCCAAAATATCCACATATATTTGATGCAGGCCACATCCATGAGGAAACTTCCCTTACAACTGATTAGCCGATCACATCAGATCACATCACGCAAATAATTACATTATATCACAAAATGGAGTATAACTTCATCATTACATGACTACTAAACTACATCATTACGTAACTGCCAAACTACACCTTCACTTAACTGCCAAACCACTGAGAATTATGGCCCAGCCAAGTTGATACACAACCTTAACCATTACACCATCTTTCTGCTTTTGTGAATAATACTGCCATGAACATAGGTGTGCATATGTCTATTTGTGTCACTGCTATTAGATCTCTAGGGTATATACCCAGGAGTGAGATTGCTGGATCATAGGGTATTTCTATTTCTAGCTTTTTAAGGAAGTGCCATACCATTTTCCGTATTGGTTGTGCTACTTTACAGTCCCACAAGAAATTGATAAGGGTTCCAGTCTCCCCACATCCTTGCCAGATTTTACTGTTTTCTGGTTTGTTTGTTTGTTTCTTGTTTGTTTTATCAGTGCCATTTTTGCAGGGGCAAAAGAGTACCTTGTTTTAGTTTTAATTTGCATGTCTCTAATGGCCAATGATTGTGAGCATCTTTTCATGTGTTTGTTGGCTGCTTCAATGTCCTCTTTGTTGAAGTGTCTGTTCATGTCCTTTGCCCATTTTTTAATTTAATTTGTCTTTTTGTTGTTG
Organism: Elephas maximus indicus; assembly: GCF_024166365.1. Classification (NCBI taxonomy): domain Eukaryota; kingdom Metazoa; phylum Chordata; class Mammalia; order Proboscidea; family Elephantidae; genus Elephas; species Elephas maximus. The sequence continues at coordinate 142,344,398 of NC_064824.1, forward strand.
AGTTGTTGAAGTTTTCTATGTATTTTAGAGGTTATACCCTTATCAGATATGTCATTCCCAAAGATTTTTTCACAGTCCGTAGGTTGTCTTTTTGCTCTTTTGATAAAGTCTTTTGATGAGGGAAAGTATTTAATTTTTAGGACGTCCCAGCGATCTAATTTGTCTTCTGTTGTTTGTGCATTTGTAGTTGTGAGGTAGTTTGTTTTTATAGCAAGTTTGAAATGAACTATATTCTCTTTTTTCTTCAAGCTTATTATTTCTGGAATATAAGAAAAATACTGATGAACGGCTATAAATACAGATCTTATATATAGTCACATTTACTAAATCCTTATTTTATTGGAAGGAATTTACAATGCACATTCTACTGTGTCACAAGTAGATTAAGGATTTAGAAATAATAATAATATTGTACCCTTGGTGCAATCGTTAAGTGCTCGGATGCTAAACGAAAGGTTGGTGGTCCTAATCCACGCAGCAGCTCTGCAGGAGAAAAGCCTGGCAGTCTGCTCCCGTAAAGATTACAGCCAGGAAAACCTTATGGAGTTCAGTTCTACTCTGTCACGTGGGGTCACTAGGAGTCAAAGTTGACTCGATGGTACCTAACAACACCCTTCTTTTACAACCCACACGAGCGATTCTTTTTCTGCCCCCTGTCTTAGGGCTTGACCTTAACAATGGAGAGAACAGCCTTCTTGGTTTCTTGCTGACACCTCTCAGGCAAAGGTACTGGTGTTGTTGAGGAAGTTATTACTGATCAGGCTAGTAGAGCAGCCCTGACTTACTTCTTACATGGATTAGAAATGCCAGCTACCCGGTGTGCTCTCAAGGCGGTGGTTTCAGGGCCTGTGAAATGAGGGAGTTGGATTGAAGGAATGCTGAAGTTCTTTCTGGAGCCAGTAACCAATTTGTCAGACCTCAGAGAGCCACAGGCTAAAATCTCTTCTTCTCACTCTGTGCTTCCGAGCTGTGCATGGCAACTTTTCCTTCAAATTGCTTTTTTCAAGGAAAGTAAACCTTCTCCTGACCACATGGTCTCTGCAGGATCTCCAGGGCTCGGCTCCAAGGCCCCGCTCCTGAGGGAAATGCTTGCCGCTGCAGCTGTTAGGCGGAGAGAGACTTTTCGGAGCAGCTGGACAGCGGGCTAGTGCAGGGGCAGATCTGCAATTAGCTGAGACGCAGGGCTCCACAGGTGTGCAGCATTGCTCGGGAGCCACGCTGAGCTGCTTTGGATGGCTCAGTCGGCATGCACGTGCCTGTCCTGCAGTCTCCAGAGTCCCCCGTCTGTCCCCACCTCACGCGGCTGCAGCCTCGGCACGTGAGTGGGGGACGAGGTGGAGCCACAGGTTTGTAGAAGTACAGGGTGCTTCTGGGTTACACACACATTCACAGTACTCACACACACGCACTACTCACACTCACACACACTGAAACACTCTCACACTACTCACACGCTCATACATACAGACACACCCTCACACTACTCACACACATACGCTCACACATTCACACACATACACACGCACTCACACGATCTCACACACACATTCACACATACACACTTTCACATTCATACAAATACCCACACATACTGAGTCTCACACGCTCACATTCTCTCACACAGTCACACTCACACACACTCTCTTACAGTCTCATAAACACTCACACACACACTGCCTCATACACACATTCACACGCTGTCACACACACACACACTTATAGAAGAGACATGGAGGGTGTTTCTGGGAACCACACACTCTCTCACACACACTGTCACACACAGGCTAACGGGTTGGAGAAACGACTCCCTTCTCCCACCCCACACTCTTCCGGGTGCAGGGCCTGCTGCCCACGGGGCAGAGTTCCAAGCCAGGGGACACAGGTTCTCAGGACAGTCACGCACGTGCACATCCGGCCGCCCTTGCCTCTGGTCATGTCATGAGCAGCTGGGGAGCTAATCCCTAGGCATCTTCCCCATTTGGAAACATACCAAGAGCCTGATTCTCCCAGGCCCCCCACCCGTAAACTTACTCCACACCCAGGACCTGACAAAGATATTCCTGCGCCCAAGCAGAGGGCTTCAGTGGAGCCCTTTCCTGAAAACCATGAAAAAAAAGTCTATTGCGTTACAGGGTCAGTCCTGAAAAAGGACATCACACTTGGTAGAGGGTCAGTGAAAAAGGGAAAGACCCTCAGTGAGATTGTCTTAGCCATCTAGTGATGCTATAACAGAAATACCACAAGTGGATGGCTTTAACAAAGAAAAGTTTATTCTCTCACAGTCCAGTAGGCTAGAAGTCCAAAGTCAGGGCACCAGCTGCAGGGGACGGTTTCTTTCTCTGTCAGGTCTGGGGGAAGGTCCTCGTCATCAGTCTTCCCTTGGTCTGGGAGCATCTCAGCACAGGAACCTCAGGTCCCAAAGATATGCTCTGCTCCCGGCACTGCTTTCTTGATGGTATGAGGTCCCCATGTCTCTCTGTTCACTTCTTTCTTATGTCTCGAAAGAGATTGGCTTAAGACACTATCTAATCTTGTAGACCTCATCAATAGAACCGCCGCTAATCGGGGTGGATTACCATCTTATTACGTCACAGTGCTAGGATTTACAACACACAGGGAAATCACATCAGAAAATAAAATGGTAGGCAACCATACAAGGGAATCAGGACCTCGCCACGCTGACAGATTTGGGGGACACAACTTGATCCATGACAGAGATGGATTAACACAGCAGCTGCAACAACGGGATCAAGCACAGCAAGGATTGTGAGGATGGCACAGGACCGGGCAGTGTTTCATTCTGTTGTACACAGGGTCGCTATGAGTCGGAACCGACTCAACGGCACCTAGCAACAACATTCCTTTACTTTATTTCAAACAGCAAATTGACACAACGAGGAAAAAAATATGATAAAAACACACACGACCTTTGTCTTTTGATGCTTCCTGAGGGCTCCCACCACGGGGACCCGCTCTCTTCCTTCCAAGTTGCTGCCACTTGGGATGCAGCCTCCTGAGGTGTCTGGAGTGGTCTGGGCACAGTGGTGAGCTTTTCTTTACAGATTAAAACAGTCAATAGTTTGTCAAACACGAGAGTGCTTTCTACGGCAGGCTTTCGCGCCCCCTACTTACGCCACGACGCAGTGTGGTAATGTCTGAATAATTATGTTAACTACTCGATATTTAGTTTGTTTTGATAATACTTCAGTCAAATCAAGTTTTTGGCACATGTGGAAGTTGGCACCCCACCAAGCCTATTGCCCAGCAGCCGGCCAGATACCCCTCATCCGCACCGTCCTTGCTGTCTTCCCATCACAGTCAACGGCTGTCCACGCTGCCAGGGTCCAAGCCACGTACCTGGACTCCTCCTCCCACCCATCAACCCCCTGTCCAGCCCACCAGCGCATCCTGCTGGCTCTGCATCCAGAATCCCCCTGGGGTCCCCCACGTCTTGTGAACCACACAGTAGTGTCCTGAACACCCCTTCGCCTCGTCCCCTCCCCCTGCTGGCTATTCTCCACCAGTAGCCAGAGGGGCCTGTGAAAAGAGAAGCAATTCCCCAACCGTGGGGTAAAGCACTTGTCTCCCCAGCGGCCAGCGAGGCAGTCTGACGCCCTGGACCGCTCCGACCCTCCAGCCTCTCCTCCTCACTCCTGGTGCAGCTGCACCAGCCATCTCTCCCGTCAGGACTCTGCACTGGCCTTCCTGCTGTTCCCTTGGATGCTCTTCCCCGTGGCATCCTCGAGGCTGCCCTGCACTTCCTTCCAGCTTCAGGTGAAGCATCACTCTGCAGGGCTTTCGTGACCACCTGTCTCAGGTGAGACCCGCCAGCAGGCCATGCTCTAGGACGAGGCTGGTGCGTGTGCTGCCACATCACCAGGAGCAGGAACTCGGGGACAGAAGGACAGGCAGCATGGGCCTGTCCCTGAGCTGGTCCCGTCTGGCTTGTCTCATGTGGGAGTCTTCCAAGAGGCCAGGGGAGTGCTTGCCTCCAAGGACAGCCCATCAGGAAGAGGAGTCCCTATGGTCCAGCGCCCCCCATGGCACGTCGAGTCCCCATCACGTCCAGGTCATGTATTCAGGGGGCCTGGCCAGTGTGCAGGGCTGTGCAGATCTGGGGGCTGCAGCTGCTGCTGAGGCTGGACCGAGAGGCCAAAGGCCCCCAAGAGAGGCAAGGTGAGAGCAGGGCTTGCAAACAGGGCCAGGTAGTAAATATTCTCAGCTTTGCAGGCCATACGGCCTCTGTCAGAGCTCCACGATCCTGGTCAAAACACAAATGGGCACGGCTATGTTCCAGTGACCCTTTATTTACAACAGGCCATGGGCCGCATTTGCCTGCGGACGGTAGTTTGCCACTCCGTGGTCTGGAAGGCCCACAGCACGAGGTATCTGAGCCGTTGTCCATGTGAAATAGCAGCCCTGCCAGCAGCCAGGTCTGACCCCTTCCCCCCACCTGAGCACGTCTCCCTGCGATCCTGGCCGGAGGAGAGGGAGGCTGTGGAGCCACCTGAGAAGGAGGAGAGGCCACGTCAGCTCAGGGAACCCGGGAAATACGCTACGCGCTAGCTTACTAGTGCTTGTTGACTGCTCTGTAGTGCACAATTTCACACGGGTTTCACCACACAGCAGGTGAAATTTTTACTACAGTAAACACAAGTAAGGCCGTGGATTTCCTGCTTATTGGGTATGGCCCTGACCGGAGGGCTGCCTGGAAGCAGAGGCATGGGGCTGGGCGTTGGCAGCTGGCAGAGTTGATGTAGCTGTTGTCAAGGAAAGCACATTCCTGCTTCCCCTGTGGCCTCCCTGTGACATTTCCTCTGAGAACGTCCCCCCCAGGCCCAGTCCCTGGCGCCTCCCCAGACCCTCCCTGTTGCTTCCCCCTGCTCCTGAGGGAGGCTGCCCAGCCCCTCTGCCCAGCTGCACTCCCCTGCATGTCTGCTGCCCCAGACCTCCGCACACAGTTTCGCTGACCTCCTGGAAGGACGGCAGGTGTGTGTTTACAGAGCCCGGTGGGAGCAGCCTTCAGTGTTCAGAGGGGTTCCACCTGTGGCTCAGCAACTGTCCGGGATGGCTGCAAACAGGGGGCGTAGGGAGCCGCAGGGCTGGTGAGGGCCGGTGGCAGGGGCCCCAGTGGCCAGCCCTCGCCCCTGTCCCTCCACTCCACCATCTGCAGGAGGAGGTTAATCCTCACGGCCCTGCTGCTGCCTAGAGGAGCCTGGGAGGACACCAACAGCCCTGTAGTGGCCCTGTCTGCATGGTGTGGAGGGGGACAGCCCCACAGTGGCCCTGTCTGCATGGTGTGGAGGGGGACAACCCTGTGGTGGCCCTGTCTGTGTGGTGTGGCAGGGGATACCCTGTGGTGGCCCTGTCTGCATGGTGTGGAGGGGGACAGCCCTGCAGTGGTGCTGTCTGCGTGGTGTGGAGGGGGACAGCCCTGTGGTGGCCCCGTCTGTGTGGTGTGGTGGGGGACACCCTGTGGTGGCCCTGTCTGTGTGGTATGGAGAGGGACAGCCCTGTGGTGGCCCTGTCTGTGTGAGGTGTGGACGGTGACAGCCCCGCGGTGAGCCTGTCTGTGTGGTGTGGAGCGGGACAGCCCCGTGGTGACCCTGTCTGCATGGTGTGGACAGGCCCTGGCAAGATGACTACCCCACTTGGAGAGTCTAAGGAGCCTGGGGCCAGTCTCTTCAGACCCTCTGTCCTTTCAAAATAGTAGAGACACTCTTGGCAGCTGCCCCAGGCAAGACTCCATGGGCCTTTTAAAAGCCCGACAGTCCCCAGTGGGAAAGTCTGGGCTCTGTGCCCATGGGGTGGGCCCAGCCACCCTGGAAACGCCCCTCACACAAGGAGAAGTTCTTCAGGGATGCTGCTGGGTGGGGGCATGCTGGTGAGGAGGTGGGGGCTGCAGTCTGGCTGCTGCCTGGACAGGGGCCAAACCCACAGGCTGTGAGAAGACCAAAAGATCTGCAGGGGCGTGGCCTCCTGCTATCCTGGCTCCTTCCACTGGGCCAGTCTACCAGCCAGGGGCAAGGGGCTTCCAGGCAGAGCTCCAGGGCCCAGGGCCAGGAGGAGCCCCAGGGCCAGGAGGAACCCCAGGGCCAAGAGGAACCCCAGGGCCAGGAGGAATGTCAGGGCCAGAAGGAGCCCCAGGGCCAGGAGGAGCACCGGGGCCAGGAGGAGCCTAGGGCCTGGAGGAGCATCAGGGCCAAGAGGAGCACGAGGGCCAGGGGCTCTGCCCTCCCTCTGGGTCCTCATGACCTCCTCACCATGGTGCCAAAGAAAGCCAGCCTCAGAGGGGGCACACAGGTGGGCTAACCCAGGGCCTGCTCCCTAACTCCCAACCCCCAAATCTTGCCAGATCTCCGAGGCCTCCCCAGTCAGTCTCCGACCACCCAGCTGGATCCAGCTGGCCTGGCTGTGACCGTGCTCCTTCTGGCTTCCTCATGCTCCTCTCAGGAGACAACAGACCAGAAGGGACCTCTGCTTGCTCCCCATCTCCCCAGCTGCTGTTCCTGACACCTTCCTTGATGTGCTGGCACGGCTTTTCACCATCCCCCTCCAGGGGCCTGAAGTTGCACAGAAAGTTCCAGCAGCAGCCCAGATGTGACCAGTGTCTCGCTGGACCACTCTCTTAGCCAGTCAGGCTCCCTGGAAAGAAAAGGCACACAGCTCTTTCTACCCTCTGTGCTCCAAAGGGCTGCCACGGAACAGGCTGGAGGTCTGGCCAGCACAAGGTGTCCCGAGGAGCTGAGGACCCCGGTCCAGCCAGGCTGCCATAAAGGAAGCCACACTTCACCTCTGGGTGGTGACACACTAACTCTCAGCTACTTGGCCCAGGCTGTGACTCAGGCTCGGCTGTCCCGAGGTTACCATCTGAGTCACAAGCTATGGTCTCGAAGCCCTTTGTCCCCCACACGTGTGTGACCCCACGGCCTCACAGAGTGGCCCCAGAGGCCATCCTCACAGCCCTCCCGTCTCACACAGAAGGCAACTCAGGCATCAATAGGGTATTGCTGTCATCTCACTTCATGGGGCCCTGGAACCGCCAGCCTGCTGCCTGGTACATCCAGGTGGGGGTGGCTGGTCACAGAAGGCCAGGCTGTGTTCTACTGGGCCTGACTCACCAGCCTCACAAGTGAGCCCCATCTGTTGGGTAGGGGCGGCTGTGCCCACCCGCCTGGCCTTGGGGCTGGAAGGGGACGAGGTGACTCTGCGAAGTGCACCTTGTAAACTGTGAAGTCCCGCAATCACCCAGGCTGCAGTGGCAGCACTTCTGTACTGGCAGGGACCAGGACAAGTGTGGTGAGATCAGCCACCAGGTCCCTGTGAAGACCCCTCAGAGGTGGGGACATCTACCATGCTGACACCCCTCCCAGAGCATCCTAGGTGCTCACACACTCCTGTCTGATGTGAAGGAGGTGAGGAGCTTAGCCTGGTGTCAAGATGGAGGTTTGCTGCAGAATGACTGAGCGAACTTCAGACAGGAAGCAGCGACTGTCCTGGCCTGCCGCCTTCCCACTCCCTGCTCCTATCCCCCAGGATGGTGGGCTGGCTCTAGGGGGCCCCCAAGTGCCCAATGACTGCCCAGGCTGGCCCTCCTGCATGTTCCATGAGGCCTATCAGAGGTCAAGTCCCTTCATCATAATTATTTTAATGAAGAAGATAAGAAACACAGCTTATGGAAGATGCCATTATAATTAGCAGCTAAAGACAACCTGGATGAGTGGATGCCAGTTCACACTTCTCTATACGGAGTGCCTGAGAAATTAGAACGGTCCAGAAAAACTGGGTGGATCGTGGGCTGGTGTGATGAGGGGAGGGGAAAGCATAGCTCTCTGGAACCAGAGAAGGGGGAGTGGTTCCAAAGGTCTCCTTGGACCCTTAGATGGTGCAGTCAGGCCCCTGGCCATCTTCCCCTGAGCACGGAGGGATCTGAGGAGGGATTTGTCCAACCAAGCGTCACCCTGTGCCCACCACACTCACACTCAGGGTGAGGTGTGCTTGTGCAGTTCGGGGCTTTGTGGCCTGCTGGGGTCGCAGAGACTCAGGGGCTTAGAGCTCATGACAGTGCCAGGCTCCAAGGGGGCACCCACAATCGGGGTGTGCAGTAGGCCATGCCTGGGGGACCCAGGGACTGGCCCCATGAGCCATGACTGCAGGGTCACGGGGGTGTCCACCAGGAGCAGCTCTGTGCTGCAGGTAGAAGGCAGACCTTCCACCCGTAGGCCTCCTTTTCCCTCCTTGGATGACACCAGCTGGCGTTTAGGCGGGATGGCCTCACAGTGCCTAGGAGATGGGCACTGAGATGCACACAGAGCTCAAGGGCCTCAGAGATAGGTCTTGAGTCAAATGCACAGCCATGCGATGGGTGACCGGTGGCCAGCTGAGCCCCAGTACACTCATCATGAACCACCACAGAGGGATGCCCAAAGGGTCAGATGAGCCACACGCTCATGTGGGGCCTGTCTGTAGCCCTGAAAACCCATTGCTGTCAAACCGACCCAGACTCATAGCGACCCTTTAGGACAGAGTAGAACTGCCCCGTAGGGTTTCCAAAGACTGGCTGGTGGATTTGAACTGCCGACCTTTTGGTTAGCAGCCTGAGCTCTTACCCACTATGCCACCAGGGCCCCCTAAGTGTAGATAAGAGGGGCTTGCTGGGTTCTGGGGTCCCAGGAGAATTATGACTAAGAGTTAGGATAAGCTGGAAGAAGTACACCCAGAATGCTCCTTAGAAGGAAGGATGGCAAGACTTCATCTCACATATTTTGGACATGTTATCAGGAGGGAGCAGTCCCTGGAGAAAGACATCATGCTTGGTAAAGTAGAGGGTCAGCGAAAAAGAGGAAGTTCCTCAACGAGGTGTATTGACAGAGTGGCTGCAACAATGGTCTCAAGCACAACAATTGTGAAGACGGCATGGGACCGGGCAGTGTTTTGTCCTGTTGTACATACAGAAGCTATGAGTCGGAACTGACTCGATGGCACCTAACAACAACAGCAGACGGGGGCATCGGTAGTTCAATGGTAGGTTCCTTACCTCCCAGTTTTCAATTCCCAGCCAGTGCACCTCATATGCAGCCACCACCCAACTGTCAGTGCAGGCTTGGGTGTTGCCATGATGCTGAATGGGTTTCAGTGGAGCTCCCAGACCTAGACAGACTAGGAAGAAATGCCTGGTGATCTATTTCAGAAAATCAGCCAATGAAAACCCCATGGATCACAACGGTTCAATCCACCATCAATCGTGGCTATCGCGCAGGACTAGGCAGTGTTTCCTTCCATTATACATGGGGTCCCCATGAGTCAGGGGCTGACTCAATGGCAGTTAACAACAACAGATGAGGACGGATTTTGTCTCAATTTAACCAGGGACATTTTAAAGCACAAAGGCCCTCAAGGGGCTGCCCGGGCAGAGAGAGGTTGTATGCCTTTGGACCACAGCAGAGGCTACCCCATGCTCTCTGGGTGGGAAGCAGGGCAGGTTCATGTCCAAGGGCCCTTCTGGGTCTCAAATAAAGATGCTCTTGCTTGCCTTCACAGCCATCCAAGCTGAAAGGAGATCAAGAACCTCATGAGTCAAAGACTGAACAGGAATTGACCTTAATTCAAAGCCCTTTGAGTGCTCACTCCTCCAAATGAAAGGAGAGGAGGATGGGCCCTGTCTCCTGATTGCTGGAGAACTAGTCTAATTTTCTGCCACAGGGTACCGCCTCCTGATGAAGTCAAATGTTCCTATTGTCTCAGTGATGGCTGAACTTAACCTCCAAAGGAAACCTAACTTATTCTTCCCTTCAAACCTGTATCTTCTCACACTCTAAAAAATGCCCTCTGAACTGGTAGATGAAGGGTGAACACAAACTCTTAAATCTAGACCAATTCACAGCAAGTTCTGGAATAGACAAAGTGTACCGATCAGGCTGGGTTCTCTAGAGAAGCAAAACCAGTAAAGCGTCTAAATAGATACGGAGATTTGCGTAAAGGAAACGGCTCACACAGTTGTAAAGGCTGGAACGTGCCAAGTCCATGGGTCAGGCTGAGGCTTCTCCTGATTCACGTAGCTGCAGGGGCTGGCAAACCCGAGACTGGCAGGTCAGACAGCAGGGCTCTTGTTCATAGGCTAAGGCCAACACATCCCAAGATCAACAGGCAAGCCTGCAGGAAAGCCGCTAGCTCATGTCCCAAGGACTAGAGGTTAAATGAACAGGAGCCAGCTGCGGGATCCAGCGTGAGCAAAAGCCCACAGGGCTTGCCAGCAAGTCCACCTATATTGGATGCAGGTCACATCCCTAAGGAAACTCCCTTTCAGTTGATTGGCTACTCACAGCAGATCCCATCACGGAGGTGATCACGTTATACCAAATCTCATCATGGAGGTGATCGCAACAGTCAAACCACTAAGAATCATGGCCCAGCCAAGCTGACACACAACCTTAATGGTCACATGTTATCATTACCCCCTTCTAGCAAGTATGACCCCTGGCTTTCCCCAGCTTCAGGCATCTGGATATCCTATTGGTCCTTTTTCTCTGGAGAACACTGACTGAGACAGATCTTGGAACTAGGAAGTGGGGAGCTGCTGTAACTAAACTGTGGAAGTGGTTTGGAATTGTGTGACGGGTAGGGGCTGGAATACTGTCGAGGCACTTGATAGAAAAATGTTGTACTGCCTTGAAGAGACTGTTGGTAAAATTATGGAAGTCAAAGGCAATTCTAGTGAAGACTCAGAGAGAAGTGAAGAGAGCTGTAGAGAAAGCTTCTATTTATTTAGAGAACACATAAATAGTCATGAACAGAATGTTTTTAGAAACATGAACATGAAAGGTGCTTCTGGTGGGCACAGATATGAGGAACATATTATTGGACCCTGGAGGAAAGGTAATCCTTGTTATAAAGTGGGAGAAAACTTGGCTGAATTGTATTCTGTTTTTGGTGGGAGTCTCTGGGTGGTGCAAATGATTAACACGCTCACCGCTAACGAAAAGGTTGGAAGTTCAAAGCCACTCAGAGGTGCCTGGTGATCTACTTCTGAAAGACCAACCATTGAAAACCCCATGGAGTGCTGCTCTACTCCGATACATGTGGGTTGCCATGCCTGAGAGTCGACTCTATGGCAGGTAGTTTTCGGTTTTGTGGAAGTGAAACCTGAAAGGAGATTTCCAAACAAAACATTGAAGGTGTGGCCTGGTTTCTCCTTGCTGCTTATAGTAAAATGCAAGAGGAAAGAGGTAGATTCAGGAAGAACTAGTAAGAAAAAGTAAACTGAGGAAGGAACCAGTAAGAAAAAGTAAACTGAGAAAGGAACTAGTAAGCAAAAAGTAACCAGAACTTGAAGATTTGGAAACTCCTCAGGCTATCCACATTGCAAAAAGTGAGGAAGGAAGCTGTGGAGAGGACACCAAGGGAGTGGCCCGACGACTGTTGGCTAAAGAGATTAGGTGTGTGGCTTATGCCCCCAGCCAACCGTCTCAGCAGAAATGCCGCCAGCCTGGATTAAAGGAGACAGAGACAGGACAGAACGACGGCAGGGGTCAGACTTCTGGGGTTTTATTTACCAGCAAGAAATGGGCCACTAGACAACTTGAGTGCAGACCCAGGGGGGTGAGGCCACCCCCCCAGGGGCACAGAGGGCAGAGCATCAGGCCACAGAGGGTTATTCTCAAGTGTTGGAATCTAACGGCTGTTGCCTTGCCGGGGTTTTGGGCTTGCATGAAGCCGTGAGCCCTTTTTTCCTTCCAGCTCCTCCCTGTTGGAATGGGAACATCCGTGCTATGTCTGCCCCACCATTGTACTTTGGAAGCAGATAACTTGTTTTCTACATGTCCACTGATGGAAGGAGTTTTGCCCAGGATGGATTTCACTCAGACTTCCACCCATACTGATGCAGATGAGTTAGAAGATGAGAGCTGATCACATTATGCTATTTTTGGACTTAGAGCTGACGGCGGAATGCACTAAGGCTTTCAGGGATGCAGGGTTAGGGTGACTGCACTTTGCACATGAGAAGGAAAGATATGAATTTGGGGGGCCAGAGGGTGGATTGTTATGGGTTGAATTGTGTTCCCCAAAAAGATATGTTGAAGTCTTAACTCTTGTACCTGTGAATGCGGCCTTATTTGGAAACAGGGCTTTTGCAGATGTAATGAAGTGACCCAGTATGACTGACACCCTTATAAGCAGAGCAGAGACACGGGCAGACACACTCAGAGGGGAGGCGCCACGTGAAGGTGGAGCCAGAGTTTGGAGTGAGGTGTCCACAAGCCAAGGAGCACCACGGGTTGCCAGGAATCCCCAGAAGCTGGAAGAGACGAGGAAGAATCTTCCCCCAGAGCCTCCAGAGGGAGCACAGCCCTGCCGACACCTTGACATCAGGCTTCTGGCCTCCAAAACCCAGAGACAACATATTTCTGTTGCTTTACACCCCCGGTCTACGGTAACCTGCTGCAGCAGCCCTAGGAGCACGCCTCACGGGGTCAGGGAAGGGGAACAGCGAACAGAGCCACTGGTCCTGTTTTCACCAGGTAACACTCATTCACAGTCCTTTGGTCTGGGCTTGCAGACTCCGTTAAATCACATTCCAGTCAGTATCATCTTTCTTTTAAGTAAGGGGAGCCTGGGGTTGATCGGATTAGCTCAGCTTTTAGAAATGATTATAAAGCGTGTATTCCATTTGATCCAAGAGTTTCAACTGGGCACCTTGTGTCTGGAGCTTTGAACCACACAGTGTTGTGAGGCCTTCAGGGATGGCCCACACTCTGTGCAATACGAGGGGGCACCGTGGTTGTTATCGTAAAAGTCAAACTGGGCCCCGAGGGCTGACAACTTGTCCAAAGACACGGGAAGGCTTAGTTGCTGAGCAGGGACTGGGCAGCAGTGCCCCGATCCCCTGGCCCAGCGCTGCCCTGAGACGGTTCTTGTGTCCCTGAATCACAGCCTGGCTCCACGCGGCGCTCCACTTTCTCGTCTTTACAGCGTCCGGATAAGCAAGACAGGTGCAGTGATTGTTGCTGAGTCTCAGACACGACACAAAGAGAAGTGCTTTCGAGAGCATTTGAGTCTCTTCATCGTTGCCTTCTGCAGCCCTGATGAAAGGGCCGATTTCCGCCCGGAGTCGGGGCCTGTACATACCTGGAAGGGCACACATTCCTTTTGATCGTGTTTCTCAGCCAGATCCCGTCTGCGATCAAAGCGGCGAGGTGGCAGGCTGCCTTTTGAAGCCTCGCACAGGCTTTCTGAGGGGCAGGTCCTGGCACAACAGCGTTCTTGCTCCAATTGAGCAGGTTGGTAAGTGAGTCTAATGTCTCGAGCAGGGCTTTTTCATCTTTATAAATACTTTTCCTTCATGGGAGCACTTGCTGGCCCCCTGAAATGGCCAGATATGGTGGACACCGCCTGTTCTGCCCACCCACCGTTCTTTGCCCTCTTTAGTAATGCCCTTTCCTCTGAAAATGACCCTCTCCTGGGGCAGTGACCCTGGAGGGACATAAATGTGGCGGTGGACATGTGACCCAGATTGGTCATCAGCACTGCCCACCCCCTTCAGACAGTGACTGAAGAAGGGATAATCACATGACCCAGGATGCCCAATCAGCACTGCCCACCCCCTGTGGACAATGACTTACCCAGGAATGATCACATGACCCAGGCTGGCCAATCAGAGTCCTGTGAGAGGTTTATTTGTTTGCCAAAAGAGAGGGTTGCTGTATGCCTAGAGCTTCTTGTGGTCACCTTTGTCCACCTGGAGACAGCCTACCTGAGGAAAGCTCCAGAGGGAAGTAGCAGAACACAAGAGGGAGAGATGGTTCTGATAACCTCACCTTGCCTCCTGGATCCAGCCATGCCTGAAGCTCCATATACCACTTCCATTTTCCAATTCTATAAACCAATCCTCTAACTTCTTTGAGCAGGGTTTGAGGCAAGTGTCTGTCCCTTGAAGATGAGTGATTACTGACCGCTAGACAATGGCTTCTCCATAGAGTTTGGAGCTGGAGTAGGGGTGCTGGCTTGCTGGTCTGCTGGTGGGGGAGAAGTCCATCGGAAGGGACTATTTCTCTGGGTGGCCAGGAGCTTCCTCTACCACCAGGTGCCTGGGGCTTGGAATGCTGTACTGTGCCTTCACGTCCACAGGTGGGATCCTGGAGGGGTCCTGGGGCTGCAGGGAGAAGTCATAGCTCAGTTCACAAGAGGCAGGGGCACCCTCCAGGATGGAGCCCCCACTGAAGAGGCCACCTCCCTCAGCATCCATGTTGGCCATAGCCCTGAGTAGCCTCGCTGCAGCCTGCATTGCAAGCCAGTGCATGTGCATGTCGAACCTATAAACAGGTCATGGTGTTCATTGGTATTGTCATCAGGAGCCTCCTTGGGGCCACGGGAGTGCCATTGTATTCAAGGCACAGCTCAGCCACACCAGGGCATGCTGCAGGTGATGGCTGCAGTGGGTGGCCAGCTGGGGACAGGCACAGAGGCCCCCTACAATGCTGGCCAGGCTTTCAGTCACACCCACGTGGGCAAGTGCCAGAAGGCCAACCCATTTCCTTTCACTCACACTGAACACAGGTAATGAGGCCAGTCCCCTCTCTACCCTGCCTTCTCACATACATCTCTCCCACCTCCACACAGTCCTGCACACACCTGGCCACAGACAGTGCATGTGGCCCTCAGGCCTGAGAGCACCTAGACACAGTGTGTGGTTCACAGGCACGGCGTCCCAGGGCTAGGCAGCAGGGCACCAGGGCCGTGTCCAGAAATACCCGAGGCTCACTCAAGCTGGCCTGTTTTAAAAGCAAATACTCAGTGAACTCATCAGTCCTCCCCTACCCCTGGTGAAATCTATTTTAAAGATCAGCCTTTCCTTTACATCCACCTCCTAGACACACCACAGGAGGTAAGTGGGACATAACAGGCACGGGAGGGGCAGTGAGCACGAGCAGGGAGGAGCTGGGCTGGTCAAAACCCCAGGTGGAATTGGTCTCTGAATCTCCAATCTCACAGCAGCCACACCCCAGGGGTGAGAGGTACAGACCCAGGGCTCCAGCAGGGCCCCCAGCCCTCTCTCCACCATCACTTCCATGTCCCAGCAGCTTGAGTCAGGGACTGGGCAGGGCTGCAGGGGAGTGACCAGTCCCCTAGACAATGGGAGAAGCTGAGCGTAGTGTTTTTCTGGGGTGCTATTGGGCCCCTGCCAGCACCCCCCCCCCCACTCCGCAGAGCACCTGGAGCCTGTCGGGGCGACGAGCATCCTCTCAGCTTTCTGCCCAGCCTGGGGTCCCACCACCTTGTCTGGGACCCTGACTGGTGTGCCTGGACCCCGCCTAGCCACAGCCCCTTGGCCAAGGGGTTCCAGCTCATCACACCTGGGCTTGCAGGGTCCACAGGAGGACACGCCTTGGCAGCTTTGAGCCTGGAGTTAGGAAGGAACTTGTCTGTCCCCCCATCCCTCCAGCTGATGCCCAGGACCAGCCCAGCAAGAAGAGCACCCTGATGTAGCCCTGGACCCGTGGCTAAGACACAGTGCCCGGAATGGGGTATGGGGCCACATGGAGGGGCCATGGGCTGAGCCTGCCACACACCTGGTGCTGGTCACCCCAGCTAATTAGGCTGAGGTCCTTTCCAGGTCAGGGAACCAACCCTGGCCTGAGGCCTCCTCAGAGTCCAGGGGCCACTGGGAAGCCCTTTTAGAGACCCTGTTGCTCCCTTAAAGGAGTCCCGCCTTCCAGGCTAAAGTCATCTGTCCCTGCAGCCTCAGCCATGGAATCCCTGAGCCAGCCCTGTGGGAGGTGAAAGTGCACTAGCAGTTCTGACTTGGGGTGGGGGGGGAGTGGGGGGTGGTGGCGGACGACACTGTTGGAGGGGTGGTGCTGGGGCTGGGAATGTCCCCTGCTGTGTCGCATTCTGGACTCCTGGGGGTCGGAGCCTCAGCACTCCCCCCCGCCCACCACCACATGGCTCAGGCCGCAGACGGTGCCCACTTTCCTGGTTTGCATTTGTGTTTCCCACTGGGAGGGGAGCCTGCCTTGGCCCAGGCTGCTGGCCAGGGCCCCACGGCAATGTGCCTAAACCCCAGGCTCTGGCTAGGGTCCTGCAAATGGGAGGAGGTCTTCTGCACCGGGGGACCCCATGCCATCCCTGTCACGGCTGCCGCCACTCAAGGTCAGACCCTCAAGGTCCCTGCTCCTTCTCGCTGTGCCCACCTCTTCCAGGAAGTCCTCCAGGACAATCCACGACTCTATGTCCTCTCTTTTTGAACTCTGAATCCACCACTTGGACTCTCCTTGCAAACTGCACACCACACCCACAACTGTGTAAAGTCTCACAATCACTGTGTGACTCCTCCCTCTCCAGGAGCCACAGACCCAGTGTCAGCCACTCACAGACGCCACAGGGCTCCAGCCAGCCTCTCAGGGCCCCATGCCCCCACCCCTCGAGCTGCCTCCCCTGCCTTCCACAGCACCGCTGGCTGTGTGGGTGCCCTGCATTCCTGGCTGCCGACCCCTCCCAGGTGTCCACCCCTCGGTCCGAGTGAGTCTGGCACAGGCAGGACACCATTACCATTTGGTGAGTGAGCATTATGGTCAGGGCCTTGGAGGAGAACGTGGACACTGGAGGGGGTGCACCGTGAGTGGCACAGAGGCAATGTCTGTGCTGGGGACATGCCCCACAGCCAGGCTGGGGCCACAGCCCAGAGGTGGACAGTGAGCGCCCCTGCTCCCAGGCGCTGCTGCCAGCCCCACTTCTCTGCTTCACTCAGGGAATCCTAGAACATCCTGGGTGCCCCTCCAAGGCCTGCTGGGCTGACAGGGCCGTAAGGGAGCAGAGTAGGGGTATCCCCTGTGCTTCAGTCTCAGCCTAGGAGATTCTCCCAGCTTTGGTAAGCAAAGAGCAAGCCTGCGTGGGGAGCCTGGGTCTGTCTGGGACATGGGGCCTGGCTGGTCCTGAGTCCTTCCCGCCCAGGCCTGGTGCTGATGGGGCTGAACCTGGGGCAGGTGTGGGTCTTGGGTGGAGGTGGACTCCTAGGCGTGGATCCTGCCCTTCAGGTTGGGGCCCTCATTCTAAGCTCAGTGGGAGGCTGGGGGTGTCCATCAGGGGGCCCAAGAGCCAGCTGTGTGGCTAGCAAGCCTCCAGCACCAGGGAGAAGGGGGGAGGAGGGAGGTGAGGCCAGCGGCAGGTGACTCAGAGGACTTCCGCAGAGTCCAGGAGAGGGCAGGAGCACGGCTGTAGACCGTTCTGGTGACCCACATCCACCCATCCAGTGGCCGAGCCTCCCACCAGCTGCCCAAAGGCCCTCCCAGGGTGTCCTTGTGCCTGGAGAGCCCTGACCCCTGCACTGCAGCTCCAACCTCCCTCCAGGCTCTGGTTCTGGGTCCTGGGTCCTGGGGCCCTTGGCCCCAGCTCTCACAGGACCCCCATCTATGAGGCCCCAAGGTGGGTGTGGGTGGTTCCTGAGATGGCCTGAGCCCACAGGGAAGCATTTGGGGCTGGTGGGGAGGGCCGACCCCTGCCCCAACTGCTGCTGGCATTCTCCCTGTGGACGCCAAGGGCAGACACATCCGCCAGCCCATGAGGGGCCCTTCTGGGAAGCCAAGGCCAGGTTATTTTTGCTCGCTGACTGGATAACAGAAGCCGCTATGACTTATCTCCACCACCACCACCACAAGGATGCCTTTGTGCCCTTCACCCAGCATCCCTCCACCCCCCAATCCCAACTCAGACAAGAGTGGAGTAGGAGAGGGGCACCAACAAGGCTGCTGATGACCCCTCCCATCCCCTGGGCCATAGCTCTGAGTCAGCGCCTCTCAGAAAGCCACCAGCCCCTGCCAGCTGACCAACTGGCTCAGGCAGGTCCCCACCCTTCAGTAACCATACCGACTCTGCTCAGGGTGCACCCCAGGCCACCCACTGCCTTCCCAAGCACCTAGATGCTCCCTCTACACCAGGCAGGGTCCTGCCCTGGTTGCCACAGCAGGGGACACTTTGAGACCCCCACCTGGAGGAGGTCAGGATGCCTGGGGTCAGGTCTCCTGATTGCTCCTGTGTCAGCCCCCCATGAGGGGAGAAGTACAGCTGGTCCCCCAGGCCCACATGGAAGTAAATTTGCCGCATAATTTTAGCCAAGAAATGAAGACTTGGAGGAGGGGCAGAAACCTGACAGAGCCCAGCAGGAAGTGGGGGCTCCCTGGGGCAGCCCCGTCTCACTGTAGCAGGCAGGGAAACCTCCCCTGTGACCACGAGGTAAGTGCTGGGTGCCCTGGTCTTACACCTGGCACACTAGGGCCCTGACTCTGGGGGTGACAGCAGCCATTTCCTCATGGCCCAGCAGGAGAGGTGCCCCAGCCCCCTCACCCCTGCTTTTCCTGCCACTGTCCAGCAAGGAGTGGCCACAGGGCAGCTTGCTGAAGGTAAGCCCTGAGCAGAAATCCTTCTAGCCTCCAGGAAAAATGCTACTTGTCCTGATAACAAGGGACAACACCCTCCTTTGCCCTTCACCCTTCTCCTTCTTCCTTCCTGGAATGCAGATACAATGCCTGGAGGTACCACAACCACATTGTAGCAATGGGGACACACTCCAATCTCAGGGGAGAAAAAAGAAAAAGAACTCAGGGTCCTTGACGATAGTGTTGGGTCACCCATTGTTATAGATTGAATTATGTCCCCCAAAATGTGTATCAACGTGGCTAGGCCATGATTCCCAATATTGTGATTATCCACTATTTTGTGATCTGAGGTGATTATCCTGAGTGTTGTAAATCCCATCTCCATGATGCTGATAAAGTGGGATTAGAGGCAGTTACTTAGTGAGGCAGGACTCAACCCACAAGATTATATTGTGTCTCCAGTCAATCTCTTCTGAGATATAAAAGGGAGAGGCGAGCAGAGAGACAGGGGGACCTCATTATCACCAACCAAGGAGGGCCAGTAGCTCGCATCCTTTGGACCTGGGGTCCCTGTGCTGAGAAGCTCCTAGACAAGGGGAAGGTTGATAACAAGGACCTTCCCCCAAAGCCAACAGAGAGACAGAAACCTTCACCTGGGGCTGGCACTCTGAATGTGGACTTCCAGCCTCCTGAACTGGGAGGGAATAAGCGTCTGTTTGTTAAAGCCACCACTTGTGGTATTTCTGTCACAGCAGCACTAGGTGACTAAGGCACTCATAGGCAGCCTCCCTCCATCCAGACTTTATCTTGCAAGACAAGCACATCCCTTTTGTTTACGCCACTGTTCGCTTTTATGTTGCTTGCGGACAAGTCAGTTCCTGACAATCTTTGATTCAACAAATATTTGTTGAATATGGAATGTTGAATATTTATGGTGAGCGTGGGGTTAGCATTTTAGAGTCTTAAAAGAGGCACAGCAGCACTTGATGAAATCAGTCTTTGGTAAAAGATGTTTATCTCAACCTGATGAGTTAGGTAAATCAGCTTAGCTGTGGGGCAGCTCTGTAGAGATACGGATGAAGTGTTAGTTCTGTAGGGTTAAGGGTGACACGAGAACAACACAACCAAAACCTCCCTCTCTGCTATGTGTTGCTGTGATGCTAGGAGCTATGTCACCTCCAATCCCAGCAGGGTCACCATGGTGGACAGGTTTCAGCAGAGCTTCCAGACTAGGAAGAGAGGCCTGAGGATCTGCTCCTGAAAATTAGCCAATGAATATCTTTGTCTAATATAGTGGTGAGCACCCCAAGTTGGAAGGCACTCAACGCACAGTGGCCTCAACGGTGGACTGAAGCACACTGATGATTGTGAAGACAGTGCGGGATCAGGCAACATTTCGTTCTGGCGCACAGGAGGTTGCCATGAGTTGGAGCCACCTCTAAAGCAGTGAACAATACCAACGTTCCCCTCCACCGTGACCTCACCTGGGTACGGAAGCGGTGACCAAGGCAATGAACAACACCAACGTTCCCCTCACACCGTGACCTCACCTGGGTACAGAAGCGGTGACCAAGGCAATGAACAATACCAACGTTCCCCTCCACTGTGACCTCACCTGGGTACAGAAGCGGTGACCAAGGCAATGAACAATACCAACATCCCCCTCACACTGTGACCTCACCTGGGTACGGAAGCGGTGACCAAGGCAATGAACAATACCAACGTCCACCTCCACCGTGACCTCACCTGGGTACGGAAGCGGTGACCAAGGCAATGAACAATACCAACGTTCCCCTCCACTGTGACCTCACCTGGGTACGGAAGCGGTGACCAAGGCAAGGCAATGGGACAACGCAGGAAAGGGTATTGTAAGTAGGGGAACTGCCTGCCCTGTTCCAGGGGCTGGTCCTTCACAGCTGACTTTTTCCTCAATATCCCAGGACCTGGCCTGGCGTAACTGCGTCTCCCCTAGCAGCCCTGCAACTCCGAATCCTCCTTGACCTGGGACATGAGTCCAGTCCTGGCTTCTCGGGCCTAAGCTGGAATCCACTCCCCTTCCTGGGTGCTCTGAACAGAGCTGAGCACATGGCAGAGGAGAAAGAGGAAACTCAGCCCAGAAAACACAGACGCAGGTGGCCGGCTGTGTTCTCCCTCCCAGCCCTGGCCTCCTCCCTGGCCGGCTCCTTCCACAGCCATGTCAGCGCCCACCTCCAGCTGGGAAGTGCAGTTTCTGGCTCCTGGGTCCAGCAGTCCCAGCATCCTCAGTCCTGGGGCACCTGGAACTAACGTGCAGGTCCACACCCCACAGACAAGCAGGTGGAGCCAGGCACAGGTGCTCACTGGAGCCCCAGGTGGTTCTGGTTTGGGTCCAGGGCTGATTCATTTGCAGCTGTGGGATGGAAGGAGGAGCTGGGCTGGATGCGAGGATGCCAGCATTTCCCAAGCCAAGGCACCTGAGAGCAGAAGCAATGGAAAACGGAGTGACGGTGATGTTGGCAGAGGCCAAGGAGCCGTTCTGCTAGGGGCTGGGGATATGTCCTAGCACGGTCGCCATAGCAGCGCCAAGGCAGCTCTGGTTTACAAAGCCAGCCACGGGGACATCACAGCTCCTGACAGCCACAGAGAAGACGCTGATCCACGAGGCACCGCTCCCCCAAGGGCCCACCCACAGCTCGTTGTCCACCAGCTCAGTCCTGTCCCATCTCCCAGAGCCCGCCTCCCTGATTGGGCAGCAGCCCTCAGTCAGCACCATCCAGACATCTGAGCCACAGCAGTCCTTGTTCAGGTCCGAGACTGGTGGGTCAAAGCCCCTGGGGAATTTTATCTCCCAGAGCTGGGCTTCCTCCTGCCGTCCCAGGTCAGGATGGCTCTACCCCTCCGCCACCCACACCTCACCTCACGGTGCCCAAGACCACTCTGGGGACACAGGACACCTGGGTGCAAAGCCACCTTCCCTGCTGCCCAGAAATCCTGGACTTCCTGACATTCAGAAAAGGTTCTCGATGATCCAGCTCCTGTGGTGACTTCCAAACACTGCCATTTGTGTTCATCAAAAGTCACCACAAGAGAGTGGAAAGCAAGCTGCAGGGGAAGCGGGCACCTGGCACAGACGCACACATGGAACAGAAGAGGAATATACTCAGAAATGCAGGAAAAAGCAGGAGAGGTGAGTGGAAATGAGTGGAAGGCTGGTAGAGATGGTTTTGAGAACCAAGATATTTAATGGGCTCTCGAGCAAATGAAAAGGCACTTAGCGTCGTCACTCCATGGGGCAAAGCAAATGCAAACCACACGCTCAGTGGGACGGCTAAAATTAAACAAAAAGAGGAAATCGGAATTCTCACGAAGTGTTGATGGCACCATAAAATGTTATAACTACTTTGGAAAAGATTTTGGCAGCCTCCACTTAAAGCTGAACGTTTGCACACTCTGACTCAGCAATTGTGTGTGTGCGTGTGTGCACACGATGAAAAGTGACCATCTTCAGCCAGACACAACGATAAGGATGAGTCTCTCAAGCCCAACACCAAGCAGTCAAAGTTCTACGCAAAAAGGTCCATTCCGGGAGATTCCGTCTGCAGAAGTTTGAAAACAGGCAAGACAAATCTTTGGTGATGGATGTCGGATTAGGGGGGTGACCTTTAGGAGGGCGGACGGCTGGCAGGGCCATGCGGGAGGCTTCCGCAAAGTGGAGGTGTTGTGTACCTTGACCTGGGTTCTGGTTACAAAGGTGTGTTCACTTTATGAAGCTTGTCATGGAGCAGAACTCTTATCCTTTGTGTGCTTTTATGTATTATGTTATACTTCAAAAAAGAATAATAACTCACAAAAAATAGACCAGATTTACTGGCCTGACAGAGACTGGAGAAAGCCCGGGAGTATGGCCCCTGGACAGGCTTTTAGCTCAGTAATGAAGTCACTCCTGATGTTCACCCCTCAGCCAAGGATTAGACAGGCCCATAAAACAAAACAAGACTGAAGGGGCACACCAGCCCAGGGGCGAAGACAAGAAGGCAGGAGGGGACAGGAAACCCAAGGTAACAGGAACCCAAGGTCAAGAAGGGGAGAGTATTGACATGCCGTGGGGCTGTTAACCAATGTCATAAAGCAATATGTGCACTAACTTTTTAATGAGAAGCTAGTTTGTTTTGTAAACCTTCATCTAAAGTACAATTTTTTAAAAAGTGAAAAAATAATAATAAGCTTACCAAAAACTAAAAACTGATTTACACCAAAACCAGGGGAAAGGCTGTTGAATTTCCTTTGGAAAAACAACAGGCTAATTCAGCAGCAGCCGCAAACCCTACCGTTTTGCTTGCAGAATGCGCACCTATTTCTGATCTGAGTTAAGACGGAGTCCTCAGCACTCAGTTCAAAGGCAGAGGCACCAACAGAGCCCTCGCAGCTTAGCAGAGAGGGTATAAATCCCTCAGTCTCTGCCTCCTGAAGCCTCCCAGGGTGGGAGTGTTTGAGGTCGGGGGTACAGTTGTTTGTTGGTCACCAGGTCAGTGGAAGGGGACAAGCGGAAGGAAATAGCCAGACTTGAGCTCCTGAAGGATCTGAAGTACTAGTGTCGGCGGAGAAGACGAGCTCGTTCTTGGCCCATTTTTGTGCAACTGAAACATGGGCTTCCAGCCTGTACCTGGACCCCATCCCCTTCCCCTGTGCCACGCGGCTGGATGGGGGCTGCAGGGCGCAGCTGCTCAGAAACACGCACCTGCACGGTCCCCGAGCATCCAGGCCAGTGGGGGGAGCCGCCTTTGCAGGGCCCCTGCAGCGCGTTGATGGGGTTGGTTGGCAGGCTGACAAGGCCATTATCGAAAAACTCGGTGAAATATTATTCAAGCTTGGCTGCAAGGAGCTGATTGAAAACCCTCTTGGCACGCCGTCTGGAAGGAAAGAAACTCATCTGAGCAAATGGACTTCAGGCTGGCCGTGCAGAGTGTTCTGGTTAGCTGTCCAGGTCTCCTGAGTGGCTTACACTGAGCCGGAAAGGCCGGCCCCAGGGCCCACAGGCTTTTGGGGAGACGCCCTGCATTGTCAGAGAAACAGACGAGGGTAGCCAAGAACCGCACACGTCCTGTGAGTTGGCATGGTGGGTGGGGGGCAGCCTGGGGCCCTGGGACTGAGGCCACACGAGAGCTGACCAGTCATGTTGGCAAGCCCGTAAAACCACACAGAGACAGCCGGGGGGGGTCTGTGGCTGGTCCGAGCAGCCGCTTCTAGGACAGCTGCCTCCTACACACCCAGCCACCCACCAACCGACCAACCAGTTTCCGCCAAGTCAACCCCGACTCATGGCGCCCCCGTGTGTGTCGCAGTGGATCTGTGCTCCACAGGGTTGTCATGACTGATTTTTTTAAAGTAGATCTCCCGGCTTTTCTTCTGAGGTGCCTCTGAGTGGACCCAAACCCCCAACCTTTCAGTTGGCAGCCGAATGCTTTGCAGCAGCTCCCTGGGATGCCCCCTGCACACAGGCACCCACATACAGAGCACCCAGCATCCTGGGGGACCCGTCCAAGTGTTACTTATGGAGATGTGCAAGAAACTTACTTTGTGACAATTAAACCTGTGTGATTTAGCTGACTTTTGTTCAGCCCGTGCATAGCATTTTCTTAATTAGATGATCAACCACCTTGCTTTGACCTCCCAGCATCTGATTCTTCCATAAAGCTTCGTTTTAATTCCCTGAGTGGTTTCGTGGCCAGCGTCCTGGAAGGGAGTCAGGAGATCTGAGTTCCAACCCTGTCTCGGCATAAGTTGTTCGGGGCTGGCAGGTTGGTGGGGATGAGCTGGGGGTGTCGGTGGGGCCTGTACTGGTCTCCTTCTGCTGCTAGAGCAGAAACACCACAAGGAGGGGCTTTAAGGAGCAGGAATTTATCGCCTCCTGCCGGGTCTAGGGAAGGTCCTTCTTTGTCTCTTTCAGCCGCTGGCTGCTGTGGCAATCTTGGGCGTTCCCGGGTTTACAGAAGCTTCTGCCTCTGTCATCACACGGTGTCTGTCTTTCTCTCTGTGTCTCCTTGTGTATCTTCCTTTTTATCAGACACCACTCTGGGGAGATTAGGTTTAGGACCCACGATACTCTGGTATGACCTCATTAGCTAATTACAAAAGAAAAACTATTTCCCCAAACAGGATCGCCTTTATAGGTACAGGGGCTGGGACTTCCATATTCCTTTTGGGGGACACAATTCTATCCATAATTGGGTCCCAGCAGAAAACATGGTGATTGCAGAGTCTTCACTCAGGAGTGGTCTGTTCAGGGGAGTGAAAGGCACCCCAGGGAACCCACCTGGGCCTGGTCGGGTGGGGAGCACCAATCCTCTCTCTACACCTGGAGGTGGGAGCAGGGGCTGTTACAAGGCTGTGTGGAAGAGAGGCTGCCGGGCAGGAGCCTGACTGAGCCCGGCCCCCTGTGACCCTTACAGATAAGTCATATGCCCCGGGGTCTGGCCATTCTGACCTTCAGGGCACCGCAGAGCCATAGGAGTGGCCAGGAGCAGCTGTGCTTCCGGAGGGGGACCGAGGGCCTGGTGGGCCAGCACAGGCCCAGCTGCCCCTGCTCCCAGCCCATGGCGGGACAGGCACCCGGCCCAGCCTGGGCTCTACACTCCTGGCCTGGCCTGGAAGCAGACAGTGCGCAGGAGAGGCAGCCGGGCTTGGGTGCCACCGCACAGACATGTGTTCCGGAGGACTTAGCAAATGTTTCTGAGCTGTGTCCTGGGTACAGGGAGCACCACAGACCCCTGCACACAGCCAGTACCCAACACACAGCATGTGCTTACTGCAGGACAGAGGCAACACAGGGCCAGAGCGGGGCAGGGACCCTGTCCAGTGTCCATCCTCTGCCCCTCTGGAGTGAGTGAGAGGGCATCCCTGGCTCTCTCAGGCTTGAGCTGACCTTCCTCATCTGACCCTTGGCTTCCGGCAGGTGTCGGGGGACGGGCTCCCTCCTGCTCAGCCACCACACCCCAAGGCGTCCGGACTGGTCATGGCTCATCCAGGTCAGAGTCCAGCTCTTCCCAACAGACTTCAGAGCTCGGCCCATCATCTCCATGGTTGGTTTACCATCTTCACTGCTCGGAGCAGGTCCTGAGTGTAGACCCCTGTTCCTCACCCCAACACACTGTGCTGGCCTTGTGCCTGGCATCAGGCTGCCTTGTCTCAAGGTGTAAAGACCATGGGCGAGAACACAGCGTCAAACACAGCTTCACCTGGACACTTGGGGGTGCTCTGTAACTGAAGGCAGAGTGGCTGCTTGACTGGTGGTAAGCTCAGGTCCCCTCACCTGGACCTTCTGAGCCCACCCCTCAATGCTAAGTTGGTCCAGGAGGGGGTGGCTAGAAGGCAACTCTTGCCAGCCTCAAAGCCTCCCACGAGGGCACCAGGAGCCCAGAACACTGGACCACATCCCAGAGGACACAGGGACCCCAGAGCGCAGTGACCATGGCCCAGGAAACACTCTGTCACCACAGGGGAAGGTGCCCTGCTTCCCCACAGATGCTTACTTGGTGGAGAGCAGAGACTTCCAGAGGCTGAAAGATGTCTTCCACAGAGTGAAGGGATGAGTGACACAGAACGTGAGGGAATATTTGTGACGGACAGAACACTCAGAGGATTACCATCCAGGGTACACGCGCTCCCCACGCCTCTGAGAAAAAGGCTAATGGCACAAAAGAAAAGGTCACAAAGAGCCAGAGGCCAAAGCTCACAGACGAGAAGGATTTCCCACTGCCGGCAGAACACGCTTGGCCTCAGGGCCACCAGAAAGACACACGAGCAGCTTCCCAGCTGTCAGATGGGCAGGAATGTCTGGTAGTGGCCAAAGCGGGGGGTCAATGTCCTGTCAGGAAGACAAAGCTGTCCAGCCTCCAGAAGGCAACCTGACAATTTCTATCCAAATTAGTCCTGTGTATGCCAAGGAGCCCTTGTGGTGCAACGGTTAAGCACTCGGCTGCTAATAGAAAGGTTGGCAGTTCAAACCCACCAAAGGTTCCTCGGAAGAAAGCCCTGGCCATCTGCTTCCATAAAGATCACAGCCTCGGAAACCCTACGGGGCAATCCTACCCCGTCCTATAAGGTCACTGTGAGGCAGGACAGACTCACGGGCATGCAACATCAACAACCACCACATAACTTGGACCCTGGGACTCTGGGTGGGGCAAATGGTCAAGCGCGCAGCTGCTAACCAAAAGGTGGGAAGTTCGAGTCCACCCAGGGGTGCCTCAGAAGAAAAGCCCGATGATCCACTTCTGAAAAACCAACGATTGAAAGCCCTATGGTGTGCAGTTCTGCCCTGACACACGTGTGGTCACCATGAGTCAGTCAACCCCACGGGAACCCTCACAGACAGAGATAGTCGTAAACGAGCTAAGATCTCGTTTTTAAGTAAAAACGTTCAGATGGTAAAAATTCAGTCTGCGTCCAGCAGCAGAATTCTCTTCTGTCAAAGTAACCGACCATTCACAACGCTGTTTGTTGTTAAAGCTGCACAAATTCTATGCAAGGACTTATCTGCTGATCAACCCTGCCCACCCCGCCACCCTCATAGGGCGAGTGGGGTGGAGCAGGCTCTGTCGGGCCGACCCTCCCTGCCCAGAGCACCTGTTTGCCCAGCATGTCCTTGGTGGCCCTGGGGACATCCGTGAGGGAGCAGGAAGCCCACCCAGGCAGCAGGGCCTCTCCAGGCGTCACCCACACAGGAGCAGGGAATGGGCACCCAGTACCTCCAGGGGCTTTCCACAGCCAGCTGACCTCTCTCTCTCAAGTACCGTCTCTCTGTCTCTGTCTCTCTCTCTCTCTGTGTCTCTCTCTATACATCTTTCTCTCTGTCTTTCTCTCTGTATCTCTCATTGCTCTCTGTCTCTCTCTCTCTCTCTCCTCTGTCTTACTGGGTCCCTCCCCGAGGACATAGGGTAAACAGACAGACCAGGCCTCTCTGGGTTCCTGGGCCATTCAGGGAACAGACCAGGACATCCCCTGGCAGCAAGAGGTCTGTGTAAGGAGGGTTGTGGCCCAGGAGGACCAGAGGTTGGGGGAAAGGCATCTAGCAGGGAGGGGCCACAGCACCAGGGGCTGGGGGCGAGGTGAAGCCGGAGCTCCAGGTCAGCGGGGACCCCCCCATCAATGTCCGTGGTTTTACTGAACTGACGCACCTTGAGTTGTCATTTAAGCAACATGCAGAAAGTAATCGGTGGTCATGGGAATTGTTTTTAACCAGAAAGCCTAACTTTTAGCAGAGAGTGAGAATTTTGGTCAGCATTTCGGTCCCCTTGGAGGTGTGGCCGGGACTAACCGAAGGGAGGGGGCGGAGGCCCTGTGACCCTCTCGGGGAAACTGGGTGGAGAACTCCAAGGTCTCTGGAATTGTTCAAACTTGCAAACTAACGTTTCCTTGAGTTTTCAGGGCTCGATCAAAGGGCCCCCAGAAACTGCATTTCTTTCCAGCATTTTCCATGTATGTAAATGCCACTTATTAGGGATGCTTGATGCCTGGGCCTCACCTCACGCCAGGACCTCACGTAAGATGACATCAGTGTAATTGTAGCCCACCTGCGGAGCGTCACCCTCCCTGCCGTGTGGCTGAGGGCATCCCTCGCTCATCGCCATCACTGTCCCTGGGGTCTGCTTGGTCTGGGGACACTCCTGCTCAGGTGGCCCTTTAGCAGAAGCGCTCAGCAAGGCCGGCCTCTTTGAGGAGGGGCGTGGGCAGGAGGAGTCTGTCCTTTGGATCCCCTGGCATAGCCCGAGTGGGCCCTGCTGGATGACCAGTGACCCCCAGCACCACAGTGCCCAGAGCTGGCTGTGGTCAGCGAGGCTCATGCCCCAGCTGCGTCTCAGGGTCCTGGCTGCCCAACAAGGCAGGGGCCCTCACGGGGGCACCAGCTCCAGGCCCAAGAGGCCAGAGGCAGACCCAGCTGAGCCTACAGTAGCAAAGAGCTGTGGGGCCGCTGCCCAGGGAGGCCCTGCTCAGCTCTGTCCTCCTCACCCTGAGTGCGGCTAGGTGCCAGGAGCTCAGGGCGGGCGCAGGTGGCCAGGCTGCCTGAGGGTGCAGGGCAATCCCGCCTCTGTTCCGAGGCCTAGCGTGGAAAGGGGTCCTAGGCAGCTGTTGCCCTGTCCAGCGGGGGGCCCTGTCTCCAAGGCCTCAGTCTCCCTTCCCTGGGCCCCACTGCTCTGCTGGGAAAGATCCTCCCTGGCCTGCCTGCAAGGCACACCTGGCAGCAGTGTTGGAAAACCAGGCCCGCCTTGGTCCTGCCACGCTCACCACCCTCCACCCTGTTTGCCAGTGCCTCGTGGTCCTGCCCAGGCCCCTGTCTGCAATCCGGGTGGCAGTAACTCCCACTGCTTGGGAACATGGACTGCCTCAGGCTTCACAGGAAACCTGAGCCTGTGGCAGGTGCAGGCGGGGGCGGGGGGAGGGTGGGTGGTGCGAGAAGCATCTCTGAGTACTAGTGTGCAAGTCTCTGGGGGCCTCCTACCCCAGGGGCTGTGGGAACTTACAGAAGGATCCACAGAGCCACGCTGCCCTGGCCTGCTAGGGCTCTGAGGGGCTGGTGCCCTTTACCCCATTCTCACTCTCAAAGCCAGAGTTCTCCCACCCCAGGTGGGTCAGGTTTCTGTCCCCGTGGAGCTGGCCTGCAGCTTGGCCAGATAAGAGTGGGGGGCTGCTGGGAGCCAAGGTCGTTTCCTTGGAGATAGAAGCCCATTGTTGGCCAGCTTCCCACTGCACTTCCCAGGGAACATGGAGGCCGGGTGGCACCCCTGCTGGGCTGGGCAAGCCTGGGGGCTTCAGTGGGACAGATTGGGCTTGGTTCAGAGTTGAGAATGCAGAGAGGGGACCCTGAGGCTCTGAAAGCAGAGGGGGCCGAGGCTGCAGATACTGTGCACCCTCGCAGCTCAGGGGCTTTCAGGAAGCCCTGCTGCCCATGGAGCCAAGACCAGTCAGAGGCCATCTGCTAGGCATGCCACAACGGTTGCCCAGGGGGCTCAGCCCTGCAGCCAGAGGGCAGTTATCCCACTCAGACTGCCATTTCCTCTGTGGCTGGTGGACACACCCATAACCCCTACACACAAATATCCCAAATCACCTGGGGCAGGTGGACCCCACCCTTCACCCCCTACAGCGTCCAGATGTCATGTCCCCAACCCTCAGGGCTGCTGTAGGGAGCTCTGCCAAGGACCTGTGGCAGATGAGAGGAGGAATGGTCCCGCCGCCTGGGTCCTGGTGCCCCACCCTCTGACAGCTCTTTTCCTGGCTTCTTGGTGACTCGCAGCAGCGCCAAGAACCCACGACATGCGCGTTCTCACGGTTTGAGTTACAGGCCCGAGCGGCCCGATGATGGGATTAATTAAATGGGTCAGAAACTGGCCTCCTCTGTTTCTCCTTTTACCTTGCTTTCTGGCAGCACCTACTTCAGGATTGTAAGCCCTCTTCCCGCCTCCCCCTAGGGACTGGGTGCATTCTCGATACAGCTGAGCGCCAATTAATTTGTCTCATTTACATGAAAAAGTGCAGAAGATGTCTTTTTCCACAATTAACTACATCTTGCAAGTCATTAAAATTCTGCAGCCCTGCCCACAATAGCACCCCATTCACCACCAGAGATAAGTGCCTACTTCTGGAGGGTGCCCCCAAGGACGGGGAGGCAGAGACGCAGGCGCAGCATAGCTGATGCATATTCATGAGGGGCTGCCGCCCAGCTGCCGGCTCCCAGGGTCTGCAATGGCCCCACTGCGCCGGGGCTGCAGGGTGCCCTGTCCAAGAGGACAGCAAGAGTTTGGGTGGGCTGCTGTGAACGTCTCAGACTCTCGAGAGTTCTGGGCAGGGTCTCCCTCCCCAGGCCAGCACTGAAGGCATCCCTGCTTTCTGGAAGTTTCCCTGGGTACCCAGTGCTATGCACAGAGCCCTGGGCTCAAGGCTGAGGAGGGGGCTCACTACACCCCTCCCTGACCCATCCTGCCTGAAAGAACAGCATCTGGGATATCTCCCCCAACAGAGATAGTGCCCCTCCAAAAAGAGGGGAGTCCCTGTGTGGCCGACTGTTGGGGGCACTCTGGGACTGGCAGTGGAGATGCCCAGAGGGCCTTGCCTACTTGTCCTCCTAGCCCCTCTCCTTGTCCGCCGTGGCGGCACCATTTCTGGAGAGCATGTGGGCTGAGGGGCACCCAGGAAGGGAGCCCCCTGCCAGCCCAGATGCTCCATCCCTCCCACCGTTCCTGCTTCTTCCCCTGGGAGAAAAGGGGCACCCTCTCCTCAGAGCCAGGAGTAAACAAGGCCGTGCATGTGGGGGTCTCCCCACACCAGCTGTGATGTCCATCCAACAACCCTCCCCATCCTGAGCTGAGCTATCTGTGCCCAGCACCCCCCTCCAGACGCTGCGTGTCCCTTCTGTGGCTGTTTCACGTCTGGCCCTTCACCAGACGCTGTGAACCAACCCCTCAGATGTGTGGGCATTCCTCCACGCACAGACACCACAGAAAGGGGACACACGTTCTCCCATGGGCACGTGGTCCAGCAGGGAGACAGCCAACAGACCCTCCGTGCCCAGAACACCACAGAGAAAGGACACTCAGTCCTCCCAGGGGGTGCAGTCCGGCAGGGAGACAGCATCAGCCAACACTCAAAGGCAGGAACGATGCGTAGTGGATTGAGGGCCTGAAGTACAGAGCCAGGATGCGGGGAGGGCCAGCCGAGGGGACTCAGGGTCTGCTCAAGCAGAGGAATAGGAGAGGGGGCTCAAGTCAACAGCACGACAGGAGTGGTCCCTTCGGCCTAGCAGCCATGGGGCCAGGATGGGTGACCATGGGGCTGGATGGGTCATCTCGGGGCTGGCTGAACTTGGGGCTGGGTGACCTCTGGCCTGGGTGACCTCAGGGATGGTGACCTCCAGGGTGGGTGACCTTGGGAATGGGTGACCTTGGGGCTGGCTGACACTGAGGCTGGGCTACCTTGGGATGGTGACCTCAGGGATGGTGACCTTGAGGATGGGTGACCTCGGGGATGTGACTTCAGGGCTGGGTGACCTTGGGGCTGGGTGACCCTCAGAGTTTGTAGCACTCAAATGAGTCATCACACACGACTGTATAGCCTGAAAATGGCGGAGGAGGTTGTTGGAGCCCAGCCAGCAAGGGTGGGCGGCACAGAGGGGCTTGGGGGCTCAGGAATGGCCAGAGCAGAGGTTGGGTGAGGGAGGGTGCCAGGCCCACCCTCGCTATGCCATAGCCCTGGACACATGGCCACTGGGAGGGTGCATGGGGGCTCCATGTGGACGTTTGTGTAGGGATACCCAGGGGGCTGAACCCAGCATCGTGTCAGGCAGTGTCTTCCTGGGGGAAGGTGGCGGGTGCTGGGCCAGGGCTCCAACTCTGCTTCTTAGGGTCCCTGAGAGCAGACACCTGAGGCCTGAGTGAGCCTGTGGAGGCATCAGGGACAGGGGAGCCTCACGGGGGCTTGGTGGCCCAATGGTGACGGGTGACAGCCAGGGGGCCAGGGCTCTGCTGGGTGGCTCCAAAGGGGGTGTGGGGTTCTCTACTCCCCAGAAAAGAGGGAAGGGTTGTGACAAGGCAGGTCAGAGACCTCGACCCCAGGTCTGGCCCCTGACCTCCACCCCAAATCAGCGAGTGCACCCCTCTGCTCTCCACCCTGGCCAAGACCTTGGGGCGTTCCCATTGACCTCATTCAATGGGCCTGCTCACAGGGAGCTCGCTCCATCCAGAGAAAATGAGAATGGAAGCCCAGCCCAGCAACACATGAAGTGATGCTAGGCTTCGCTCAGAATTAAGGAAACACAGCGGTGACCACCCAACCCCAGCAAGGTGGCAGGTGTGGAAGCCTCATGATCTGGCTTCGACCCACTTTAGCAAACCCCATGCCATTTGACCCAGAAATTGAGCCACCAAAACCTCTTATGCAGGAGAGCACCAGGAAATACAGCGTTGAAGGCCATCGTAGCGTCGTTTCTGTTGTGCAAATATGTCCCCGAAAGAGCCCAGTGTCCTCGGAAGGGTTTGGTTTAACTTTAGACCAGCCAGTGCAAATGCAGAAGGTGCCAGAAGCTTTCTCGTGCACAGAAAACACACAGGGAGGTCCAGCATATGTACGTCTGCACACTGGTCTTTGATCTTTGTCAGTAAGATCCGACTCGACAGCACCTAACAACAACGACAAAGCAGGTACATCCCCAGGGGGCCCAGAGCTCATTGCTACCCTACTCACAGCTGCTGGTCCTCAGACCGATGCTGGGGCCCACCAGGTGACTGAAAGGGCCTGTTCTCCACCCCGCTGGCCATCATGGCTTCCAGATGACCCCAATCCCCTAGTTCGCCTAGGCTGCAGCCACATGGCCTACAGGGGAGTGGGGTAGGGGTTTCCACGTTGGCCAGGCCTCTGCCTTGAGGGGAGCAGTAGTGTCGACCCAGCGATCGACCCCACCCATCTCAGTGGGACTCCTCAGACTCATTTGGAGCTGGGCATGGCCGTAAGCAGCACCCAGAACACTCTGGGAACCCACCCTGCCACCCCACCCCATGCCATCTCCTGTCTTCGTCACCCCTCTCAGGCCCCTCCTGCCCCCGAGAGAAGGCAGCCAGCAGCTCCTCTCTGCGCTCAGCTGCCAGCGTCTCCAGGCCCTGCCAGAGAGCCAAGGAGACTTCCTCCCAGGACAAGAGGCCCATTCCTGTCCCATCATGCTCTCCTCCATGATCCTCAGGGAACCCCATGGGATGTCATGTTGCCCCCAACCACTCTGTCAAAGAGCACTGCCCAGTCCGTCAGCCAGATCTCCCTGGCCAGGCTGGACTCTGAGCCTCCAGTCCATCTCCTAGCATCCCGATGCTGGACAAGTACACAGGTCCCTGGAGCCAGAGGGAGGCAACGGTCCAAATCCAGATTTAGGGAAAGGAGGGAGTCCGCAGGCGCTATCTGCCAAAGCCTGGTGATGAAGGGTCTGGGTGGCACCAGCTTCCGGCAGCCCGAGAGCCTCGCCTGCCTTGAGGAGCTGCTGCCAGACACACAGACACATTGCCCCAGGACACACAGACAAGCCGCCCCTAAGGCAGCCGGCCTTCACCCAAAAGGCTGAAAGCACTGGGGATTGCCAAAGGGAGTCTTTTTTTCCAGGTTCAAAATATGCTTCTGAATGTTTTTGGAACTGGGAGCGATATCTACTTTTCTACGTGGAAATGGACATAGACATAGATAAAAATAGCTGCCGTCGATTCAGTTCTGACTCATGGCAACAACAGAACAAAATGTTGCCCAGTTCCGCATCATCCTCCCAGTCGCAGGCGCGTTCGAGTCCATTGTTGCAGCAACTATGCCAGTCCAGCTCACCGAGGGTCCCTCTCACCCTTGTTGGCCTTCTGCTTCACCAAAATGAGGCCCTCTTGCAGTGATTGGTCCCTTCTGATGACGTGTCCAGAGCAAGTGAACTGGGCAGAGCTCTGTTGTGCTCCACGGGGTTTTCACTGGCTGATTTTTGAAAGCAGATCGCCAGGCCTTTCTTCCTGGTCTGTCTGAGTCTGGAAGCGCCACTGAAACCCATCCACCCAGGGTGACCCTGCTGGTGTTTGAAATACCAGTGGCAGTTTCCAACATCATGGCACCTGTATCTATATCTATCTATAATCTCAAGGTGTAAATGGAAGTGTAAGTGTCTGTGTTGTGTGTGAGAGAGAGAGAGAGAGAAACTGCCAGAGAACATAAAGTGGCCACCGCCTACCCCCACAGGGACACATCTAAATCCCAGCCCCCCTCCTGCTGTCCCCTCAGCCTCCTGGAGACATTGATCTGGTGGCCTACAGCTCACTGCTTTGTAAAAGATCACAGCTGCATGGACCCAGGCCCAGGAAGCTCAGGCTAGGCCCCAGAGCTGGCACGGACTGTGGCCCCTGCCATAGTCAGCACCCAGCCTGCACTCGATGCCCACAGGACTGCGAGAGTACATTGTCCTCTCCCCCACCCCAACACTGCCAGTCCCAGCATCAGAGCAGCCCCCCAAGGCTGAGAGGTGTCTGTCCATGGAACTGGAGCAGCCTCCTTGGTGGCCTCAGGAGGGATAGCCTTCCTGGTGGCCTCAGGAGAGATAGCCTTCCTAGGCTTTCCAGTCCCCTGTGGCCCAGAACCCACCGAAAATTCCCCAAGTCCAGGATGGATGGTGCCTGGGGGTGCGACTCCCAGGAAAAATTCGGGAGAGCCTGTAGGCTGTGCAGGAAGCCAAGGGGTGATGGGAAAGCCAGACGCTTCTTCAGAGCCTCCCCCAACACAGCCGTCTCCCACCCACCCCTGCCCCTTCCTCACAGTTGGAGAGTTTGGACCCCAGGGAGTGACAGACAGAGACAGTGGCCCCAGACACGGGGGTGGGGGGACGTGGAGGGCACAGGAAGGAGTGCATTTCCTGCTGATTAAGACGAGGCCAGAGCCCTCTCGGGAAGGTCTGAGGCTGCCCGGTACCCCTGGGTTAGACCGAGCCCACACTGCTCCAGAACAAGACGTCCACTCTCTGGTCCCATCCCAGGCCACAGGAGGACGGGCAGCCAGTCTGGCTGGATACGGGAAGCTGCTCACAGACCAGAAGAAAGACAGGGCAGCCTTCTGCAGAGGCAGAACCCCGTCAGCCACATCCCATCCTCCTTGTCCAGTGTCTGGAGCTGAAAACGATCTCTCTCATCCTGGTGTCCTCCCCTCAAGGTCCTGTCCATGGCCCACAGGAACCACCTGAATTAACAAGAAGCAGTCCAGTAGCCTGCTTCCTCTATGGATAACCAAAGGTAGCCACCCTGCCTGGGCTCGGCCTCGTCCTCAGCCCCGAGGAGGAGCGGCCCAGGGCCAGGGCACATGAAGCGTGTGGGTGCTCAGAGCCAGTCGGAAGAGATGACAGTGGCATCTCTCCCCATCTCTGCCTTCAGAGACCTCGTGTTGCCAACTTGAAACCGGCCGCAGTGGGATATTTACACCACAGACCTCGGCCAAAGCAGCAAGTCGAGTGATTTGCTTTGTCCTGAGAGTTCACATTCCCGAGGGTGACCGCCTTCTTGAACTGTGCACCCTAGGCCCCTCCCCAAAGGATCCCCGGTAGTGCAACAGTTAAGCACTCAGCTGCTAACCGGAAGGTTGGCGGTTCAAACCCACGAGCGGTTCTAGGGAGAAAGACCTGGCAATCTGCTCCCATAAAGATTACAGCCTAAAAAACTGTGTGGGGCTGTTTTACTCTCCCACGTGGGGTGGCTCTGAGTCAGAACTGACTGACGGTACCCAACAATAAAGACAATAGGGACCTCCCCTGGTTCTCCCCACCTGACTGTGAGCTCAGGGACAAGGACATGTCTTGGTCGTTTACAGCGCCCCAGCACCCGGCCCAGGGCCAAACACATAAGAAGCACTCAGCCAATGTTTGCTGACTCGAAGAATAAACGCACCTCCATCATCCTGGAACCTTGCTGTCTTAGTCATCTAGTCCTGCTGTAACAGAAATACCACAAGTGGATGGCTTTAACAAAGAGAAATTCATTCTCTCACAGTCTAGTAGGCTGGAAGTCCAGATTCAGGGCATCAGCTTCAGGGAAAGGCTTTCTCTCTCCCTGCAGGCTCTGGGGAAGGTCCTTGCCATCAGTCTTCCCCTGGTCTAGGAGCTCCTCAGCTCAGAGACCAAAGGACACGCTATTCTCCTGCCACTACTTTCTTAGTGGTATGAGGTCTCCCTGTCTCTCTGCTCACTTCTTTCTTGTATATCTCAAAAGAGATTGATTTAAAACACAACCTAATCTTGTAGATTGAGTCCTGCCTCATTAACACAACTGTCTCTAACCTGCCTCATTAGCATCATAGAGGTAGGATTTATAGCACAGGGGAAAATCTCATCAGATCACAAAATGGTGGAAAATTACAAAATACTGAGAATCACGGCCTAGCCAAGCTGACACATATTTTGGAGGGACACAATTCAATCCATGACACCATCCCATCATTAAAAAAAAAAAAATTTTTTTTTAAGTTCGGTAAATGTTTGTTACTGAAGTATGTCCTGTCCCTGACATTGTCTGAAAACAGGAGACCTTACTGGGGACCCTTTTCTTCACTTCTTTTCTTGTCTAAACCTCCTTGCAGTGTTCCTGCAACAGAACCCAGCACTGGACCTGCCTCCTCGTTCAGAGGGCTGATGCTGACCTTGTCTTCCATCTGAGGCGTTAGCGATGGGGGGCGGGAACAGAAGCTGGGTCAGGTGTCTGGGACGCACAGCCGCCTCAGCTGGGCCTGGAAGATGTTGCTCAATCTGTCTGCTTTAGGCAGCTCTGGACACATCCTGTCACCGGCTCACTCCTGTCCGCCTACTCTGGGACTCTCACCCTGGGTGGCCTGAGTGGTCCTCCTTACAGCCTCACCGGCTCAGACTCCAGCCTGGGGGAGCCCATTCACTCGGCCTTCTTCCAGCACCCAAATGGAGGGTTTGTCTCACCTTTTGTGAGGGGGTCAAGGATCGGCCAGGACCCCTTGGGAGTGGGGCATGAGCTTGAAGAGACAGTCTTGGGAGTCAGGGGTCAGTGCGTCTCCCTCACCCCTCACCTACCCCGAGTCAGCACATACAGTCCCCACAGGGAGGAAAGAGGAGGTTCCGTGGGCAGAAGTCATCTGGAAAGTTCTCATCAGGGGACAGGTCAGAGCATGCTGGGGGGAGGGTAGGGTGGGCTTAGTGGGAATGGAGGCAAAAAGCGAATTCAAGCGGAAGTCAAGGGTCTGCTGGGGTCAACTTGATAAGTCAAAATCTCCTTCCAGAAACTTCTATGATGTCGTCTCACTCAGGTTCTGACTCAGAGCAAGGACACTGGAGGCATCTTTTCCTCTAGCTCAAGAAAGCCTGTGCCGGCTTGCAAAGCCGGATTGCTTTCCGTGAATGTTCTCGTTGTCTCTAGCTGCCTGGCTCCTGGGGACAGGTCTGTTCCCCTCCCATCCTTGCTGGTCACACTGCAGTGCACCGTCTGGTCCACAGTCCCAGCCTACTGACCCGTTGATACCCCAACAGCCAACTGAGCCCAGACACCCCCCGCTTGGAAAAGCCCCACCTGGTCCTGGCACCTCACCATCCGTGTCTTCCATTCAAGGCCCTTGCCCACAGAGAGTAACGGGAAATCCAAACATCTTGGGGGTGGTGCTCAGTGCCTGGTCCCCAGCTCCGTCCTTGGTACCCCATCACTGTGGGGGCCACAAGTCAGAAATGACACTAAGTCCCCAGCAATGGAACCCCTTCCTTGGGAACAGACTCTGTCTTGGTCTTGGAGTATAAATAGTGACCACTCTCTGTTATCATATCCCTGGTGGCATAGTGGTTAAAGTGCTCAGCAGCTAACCAAAACTTCGGCGGTTCAAACCTACCAGCCGCTCCTTGGGAGAAAGACCTGGCAATCAGCCTCCATAAAGATTACAGCCTTGGAAACCGTAAGGTGCAGTTCTACTCTGTCCTATAAGGTCACTATGAGTTGGAATTGACTCAACGGCAGTGGGTTTAGTTTTGGTTTTAATCTATTATCAGCCACCATCCCTGTGATGGGATCAGGAGGGACAGGGAGCCCTCGTCCCTGAAGTCAGCGACTGGACCATGTTTTCCTCTATTTGTGGCTCAAGTTCACCCAGAGGTGCCTCGGAAGAAAGGCCTGCCAATCTACTTCCAAAAAATGAGCCATCGAAAGCCCCGTGGTTCAGCGTCGTGCTCCGACACGCACGGGGTCGCCACGCGTTGGACGCGGCTCCCTGGGAACTGGTTTTGGAGGGCAGAGGTGGGATTCGGGGGGAGACCAGGGTTTGATTCCTGGCCAGTGCACTGATGCTGAACGGGTTTCTGGGGAGCTTCCAGACTCAGACAGACCAGGAAGAAAGGCCTGGTGGTCCAGTTCCAAAAAATCAGCCCCCGAAAACCCTGTGGATCTGCAGCCACTCTCGGGCACGGTACAGGACCGTGGCGCCCTTCCTTCTGTCGTGCGTGGGTTGCCAGAGTCGGGGGTGACCCAGTGGTCTCTAACGATGGCAACAACAACCCTCTATTCAGCAGATTTAGTGTCTGTGCAGAGGATGAGGGCTGGGATAGACGGATGTGGCTTTGACCCAGAAATCCCACATCTAACAATTTCTCCGGCAGACAGACCGTCCCACATGCTGGCGGAAACATGTCTGAAAATGTTTGCTACGGCATTGTCAGTAACCGTGAAAAAATGGAAAGAGCCCAGACGCCCATCAATGCGGGGCAGTTCAGTCAACTGTGGCGCAAGGAAAAACCTCCAAACATGTTGCTAAATGTAAAAAGCAAGGTATAAGCAGCACTTAGAGGGTGATTTTGTTTATGAAACATAAAACCAAACATACACACAGATTTGGACAGGCATGTCCTTGTCTGAAACACAGGCCATCACCTGGAAGGACAGCTACCGAGTGTGAACAGAGGTTGCCCCCAGGGAGGAGAAGGGAGGCAGGCGCTGTATGTTGGCTGTCTTTCCACGCACGTTTTCACAAGGAGAACGCGTGTGTACATCCCTTGTGCAATGGACAGATATGTCAAAACAGGAGAGAGGGGACCCCATGTGCAGCAAGAAGGCCCCCAACCCAGCTGTCAGTCACCTAGTGCTGCTGTAACAGGAATACCACGAGCAGGTGGCTTTAAGGGACAAGTTGACAGCTGTTGAATTGTTGGTGTATTATTATTTAAACCTCCGTAGATGTGTGTGGAAAGCGTGGTGCTGTAGTGGTTAAGTGCTACTACTGCTAACCTAAAGGTTGGCAGTTCAAATCCGCCAGGCGCTCCTTGGAAACTCCATGGGGCAGTTCTACTCTGTCCTATAGTGTCGCTATGAGTCGGAATCGACTCGATGGCAACGGGTTTGGTTTTTGGTTTTTGGATGTGTATGTCTTTATACTTACATTGTAGAGTAACTCCGAAAGGTGGTTCCTTTACCAGCACCTCAGTCATCTAGGGCTGCTGTAACAGAAATAATACAAGTGGATGGGTTTAACAAACAGAAATTTATTCTCTCTCGGTGTGCAAGTCTGAATTCAGGGCAGCAGCTCTAGGGGAAGTTTCTCTGTGTCAGCTCTCGGGGAAGGTCCTTGTCTCTTTGCAGCTTCCGTTTCTCGGTTTCCGGACGGTCTTCATGTGGCATGTGTCTTCCCCTCGTCGCTGCTTACTTCTCTGTGCCTACCAAAAACCCAGTGCCGTAGAGTCGATTCCACCGTATAGAGACCCTATAGGGTCTGAGCCTAGTAAGCTCTTTTACAGCTCAGAGGTGATTGGCTGACAACACACCCTACACTGATTCAGCTCATTAACATAACGGAGAAATTCCTGTTCCCAAATGGGATAACATCCACAGGTATAGGGATTAGCATTTACTACACGTATTTTCTGGCCGACAGTTCCATCCATGACACCGAGCCTGCAGAACCCAACCAAAGCCGTGCCGTCTCTCCAGCGCGGACACCGTCACGAAAGCGGTAGCACCCTTGCGGCTTTTCTTTTCTTTCGAAGCTCTTACAATTTTGCGTCTGCAGCACCAGGGCTATGTGTTTGTGGAGCAGCAAGCTTGGCAGGTCAGACAGAGCACAGGAAGAGCCCTCAGGAGGGGCAAGCAGAGAGACTTCCCTTTGTGACAACCCACAGGGACCTGAAAGCAGACATCGGGGCTTTGCAAACACCTGCTCCCCGGCCAGGCACCGCCAGGAGCAAAACACAACCACAGGGCCCCCAGCCCACACCCTGCAGGAGGTAAGAAGGAAGTAAGGACCCACCTATTCTGAAGTCTCCTCCCAAATCCACTCAGGCCCCTTCTCGGAGGTCACAAGAATTGCCCTTGAGCCCTTGGGAGAGAAGAGTCCGAATCACTATGGCAACCCTGACCTCGGGGCTATGGGCGGAGCACAGTGGGAGGCTGGGGTGTGGGCACCAGGACAAGTTGAGGCCAGGACTCAGCCCCACGGCCTCGTAGGTTTGTGGATGTGAGCGAGTTGAGGAGACTCTGTGAGCCTCGTTTCCTCGTCAGCAAGGGTGGTGGTGGCTGCTCTGCGGGTTTTCCTGGATGTCAGTGGGGGGTAGGGGGGAGCTCCCCATCAAAGATGAAGACAATCAACTAGGGCTTGGCTGTCCCCTTATTGTAGTTGTTAGGTGCCATCACATTGGCTCCAACTCGTGGTGACCCCACGCACAACAGAACCAAATGTCGCCTGGTCCTGAGCCACTTTCATGGTCGCGGCTTCGTCGCAGCTGCTGTGTATCCTGAGTGCCTTCCAACCTGGGGGCTTGTCTTCCCGCACTACATCAGACAGTGTTCTGTTGTGATCCACAGGGTTTTCATTGGCAGTAGATCGCCAGGCCTTTCTTCCTGGTCTGTCTTAGTCTGGAAGCACCACTGAGGCCTGTCCACCATGGGTGACCCTGCTGGTATTTGAAATACTGGTGACATAGCTTCCAGGGCCA
This sequence comes from Elephas maximus indicus, assembly GCF_024166365.1. Lineage (NCBI taxonomy): Eukaryota > Metazoa > Chordata > Mammalia > Proboscidea > Elephantidae > Elephas > Elephas maximus. The sequence goes on from NC_064824.1 coordinate 142,385,216, forward strand.
CAGCAGCAGGAAACCCCCACAGTACAATGCACTGACAAACAGGGTGTGATCTTCTTCTGGAGACCCAGTTAAGAAGGTGGTAAACAGGGTTCTCAAACAAAGCAAGCATATACCCACGAGGAGAAGGGTGGAAGGACCCAAATCTGGGGGATGCCGAATGCTGGTGGGGAGACAGCTGTGGGTGAAGTCACATAAGGAGCCCCAGCCCAGCTGCTGCACAGGAAGGAGGCCATCCACTCAGCCAACCTGGGGCACCCTGACCCCGAAATGTGGCCGAGCCCTGCAGAGGCAGTGTGATGTGGCCCCGGAAGCATGGGGATGGACCAGCGGCCTTCTTCCACCCTTCCCAAAGACCCACATTTGCAGTGCAGGGGGAAGACGACCTTGCACCTGAAATCCTGTACCAAGCCAGGCTGCCACCCTGGTGCGAGGACGCCCAGCCACGGCGGCCGCCTACTTGGGAGCCTGCTGCGGGAGGTCCTCGAACACTGCCTTCATCTCTCGAAGCAGCTACATCTTATTGCTCTTAAAACATCTCTCAGCAGCAGATCAGTCCCTCTCTGGTTCCATTAGCCAGTCATCCGGGCATGCCTCCCTCCAGCCTGGCCCAAACCCAGCGATCACAGAGCAGCTGAGAGGCTGCAGCCCACCTGCCACCCTCTCTACATCCTGGCAGCGTCCTGACCCCTGACAATTTGTCATGAGGCCGAAGGAGCAGCCAAGCAGTCTGCTGGGGGGCACAGGTTTCGAGTATGGGATGGCCAACCGTGGCTTCCACGATGGGCACGTGGACACTGAGCTCTGCCTTCGTCATTTGTTTGGCTCCCTGCAGCCTGCTGCTCCCCCTCGGCCAGCCATCCCATACTCAAAACCTGGGGACAGAATCCACATGGCTGTGGACTGTTCTCTGTGCCCAGGCACCCAGGGTCGCAGACACAAGGGAGCGGACTCATCACCCCCATGTACACCCCTAGCTGCCCCCCATTTCCTTCCCACCGTGGGCCCTGCAGAGCCCGTGGGTGCTGGCCCCCTGCGTTCAGTGCCTCCCTCACTGCCTGGGGCACAGCATCCTCAGCCAAGTACGGCCTCTGAGAGCTAAGGAGACATCTCCCAGGTCGGCCTGGGGACAAATGTGTCCTGAGGATGGTGTCTGTGAATATGAGTGATGACCACCCTGGGGGCCGGTGTCTCGTGACCAGGTTCTCCCCCGACCCGGCTGCCTGGCCCCCTTGTTCTCTGGCAGTGTGCTCAGCGGCCCTGCCCCCCTCGCTCAAAAAAACGACACCAATCCTGGCAGCTACAACTGAGCACCAGGCACTTTCCAAACACAGGGCAGCATCCGCACTAACGGGTAGGTATCTCAGAAGAAAGCCTGGCAACCAATTCCAATAAGGTCAGTCATTGGAAACTCTGTGGAGCACAGTTCTACCCTGATACACATGGGTCACCATAAGTCGGAATCTACTTGACCGAAGCTGAATTTTTGGTAGTAAATGTAGATGTAACAAAACATTTGCCATTTGAAATTCTTCACGTGTACAATTCAGCGACATTGTGTTCATATTATGCAACCACTGGCCTTATCCATTCCCATATTTTTCCATCACCTCCTTTCTTAGTCACCTAGTGCTGCTATAACAGAAATAACACAAGTGGATGGCTTTAACAAAGAGAAGTTTATTGTCTCACAATTTAGGAGGCTAGAAGTCAGAATTCAGGGTGCCAGCTCCAGGGGAAGGCTTTCTCTCTCTGTCAGCTCTGGAGGAAGGTCCTTCTCATCAATCTTCCCCTGGACTAGGTGCTTCTCCTTGCAGAAACCCTGGGTCCAAAGAACACTCTCCGCTCCCAGTGCCTCTTTCTTGGTGGTAATAGTTCCCCTGTCTCTCTGCTCACTTCTTTGTATCTCAGAAGAGATTGACTCAAGACACAATCCAATCTTGTAGATTGAGTCCTGCCTTATTCCCATAACTGCCACCTATCCCACCTCATTAACATCATAGAGGTAGGATTTACAACACATGGGAAAATCACATCAGATGACAAAATGGTGGACAATCGCACAGTACTAGGAATTGTGGCCTAGTCAAATTGATACACGTACTTTGGGGGGATGCAATTCAGTCCATGACATCCCATGCAATTAGTTCCCCTTTCCTCCCTCCTGCCCACCCCTGGCAACCACTCATAACCTAAGGTCTGTATCCACTTGCCTATTCTGATACTTCGTGTAAGCGGAGACATGACTTCACAAACAAACAAGTGTCAGCGAGGACGTGGAGAAACTGAAACCCTTGTGTGTTGCTGGTGGGAGTGTAACAAGGGGCAGCCTCTGTGGAAATCAGCCTGGTGGCTCCTCAAAAAGTTCAACATACAATTATCATCCAATTCAGCAATTCCACTCCTAGGTATCTACCCAAAGGAAGTAAAACAGGGACTCAAATGGACACGTGAACACCAGTGTTCACTGCAGCACTATCCTCAATAAACAAAAAGGGGAAACGTCCCAAGTGTCCATCAACAAATAAATGGATAAACATATGTGGTCTAGCCATACAGTGGAGTATTACTCAACCATAAGGGACAAGAAGTCCTGACGCAGGCTGCCACGCTGTGGATGGACCTTGGAAACACGATGCTGAGTGAAATGTCAGTCACAAAAGGACACATATTATATGGCCCCACATCTATGTCACGATTTTCAAGCCAATTGCTGAGGGCTTCCGTGACGGCTGACAAGTGTCTCCCTGTGATCACCTTTGCTCAAGTCTAGAGCGTGTAATCGAATGCTGGCGTGGAAGGCAGGCCCCAGAGCGCCTCTCAGTCGGCCGGACCCTGCCACCGCTTCTCATGGGGTCCCAGGTGGTCTGCAGCAAGGCTTTCTGTGGTTGGGTTTTCAGGAGACAAGGCTCCTCAAATGACGCCGGCAGAATGCAGCAGCGGATGGGCCCCACATGTCAGAGCAGAGCTGGGTTCTGTAGGGTTTTTGATGGCTGGCTTTTCAGAAGTAGATCACCGAGCTGTCATGGATTGAATAGTGTCCCCAAAAACCATGTGCTGGAATCCTAACATGTGCCTATAATCCTGGTTGGGAATAGGGTTTTCTTTGTTATGTTAATGAGACAGTATCAGTGCAGGGTTGTTTTAAGCCAGTCCTTTTCCAGATGTAAGAAAAGCCAATTAGGCTCAGGGAAGCAAAGGCAAACTGGGAAGACAGAGGCCACTCGTGGTAGACACCACATGGAGATCTCCAGGGACTGCCAAAGAAGCTGAGACAAGGACTTTCCCCCATGGCCAGCAGGGACAGCCTTCCCCTAAAGCCAAAACCAAAACCAAACCCAGTGCCATCGAGTTGATTCAGACTCATAGCGACACCATAGGACAGAGTAGAACTGCCCCATAGAGTTTCCAAGGAGTGCCTGGAGGATTCGAACTGCCGAGCCTTTGGTTAGCAGCCGTAGCGCTTAACCACTACCCAACCAGGGATTTCCCCCCAGAGCCAGAGCCCTGAATTCAGACTTCTATCCTCCTAAACTGTGAGAAAATAAATGTCTGTTCCTTAAAGCCACTCGCCTGTGATATTTCCGCTATAGCACCACTAGATAACTAAGATGCAGGCCTTTCTTCAGAGGCACCTCGGGGTGAGTTCAAACCTCCAACCTTTCGGTTGGCAGCCGAGCACTTAACCGTTTGCACCACGAGGGACTCCTTCAGCTGCATTGGAGCAGGGACACCAGCAGGAGAGCATCCCTGATGAGGGACCTGGACTTTGGGAGCTGCCAGGCTGGAGTCCTTATTGTGCGATGTCTCTTTTAAGACACTCTGCTTTGGGTTCATAAGGTAAAAGCAAAGATCTGGGTGTAAATTAAACATGTTTAAAGCCAGCAGAGTGACTGGGTATAGGGAGGGGGTAGAGAGAAGGCTGTTATTAGCAATACGATTAGCCAGGATCCTGGTGGAAGAAAAGTAAATCACTGATTGGCTTCCTCAGAGCTTCTACTGCTCAGTCCTCCTGCTCCGGGAGTTCCCGCCAGTATGAGGGCACAAACGCAGGGGCAACCGAGCTGGCAGGCATTTTCTATTTTTTCACTTAAAAGTAATGGCTATTGCCATTTTCTCTCTTGAAAGACCATTTTCTTTACAAAAAAATTAGAAAATAGAGATAACACAAAAGAACATTATTTGTGCTCTAGGGGGACCACGTGTCCAGAGAACCCTTGTCGACATCTCAACCGGATCTCGGAAAGAAAAGGCAGCCAAGTGCTCCACTCGACTCGAGGGGCCTCCCCGACCATGCTTGGCTGTCACTGGGGAAGGAGCTAGAAAGTCTTCTGAAGTGGAGCCCTTTCTGTGTGAATTATGAAATAACCACTGTTTGCAAAGTTCTCTGCAGAGCTGACATTAAAATAAGCAATTCTAAAGTAATTTAAGGAGCTCTGGTGGCACAATGTTTGGGTGCTGGCTACTAACCGAAAGACTCGTGGTTGGAACCCACCCAGCAGCTCTGAGGAAGAAAGGCCTGGCAATCTGCTCCCATAAAGATTATAACCTAGGAAACCCTGTGGGGCAGCTCTACTCTGTCACATGGGGTCGCTATGAATTGAAGTCGACTCTGGCTCCCAACAAGAAGTACATTTATTACTTTCCTCATTCTGACAGTTTCTTGCTATTTGCAGACAGCATCTTCCCCGTTCTGTCTTTAGGAGAGTGTTGATGTGTTTCTCAGGGTGTCTGCAGAGGAGGGTGCAGGCAGCCAGAGCCTCCTCCCAGGCTCGGGAGCATCCAGTCCCAGGTCACAGGCACCCCCAGTCAGCTCAGTGAGGTCCAGGTCCCCCGCCGTCACTCGACAGCATCCAGTCCCAGGTCACAGGCACCCCCAGTCAGCTCAGTGAGGTCCAGGTCCCCCGCCGTCACTCGACAGCATCCAGTCCCAGGTCACAGGCACCCCCAGTCAGCTCAGTGAGGTCCAGGTCCCCCGCCGTCACTCGACATTGCTTGTCCTGGGTGACCTGTGCCCCCTCCCAGGACGTGCCGTGAGCTTGCTGATTCTCTACCTGATGATGTAGTAAGGACCCTCAGATAAAACGCAGGCTGCGGGTGTGGTAGCAAAGGTGGGAACCGGACAGAAGGCAGGCCGGTGGCTTTTTCCTCTAGCTAGTCGCGTTTGCCGGATCGCTGTTTTGGGAGAACTGGTACGGCGATGTTAGCTTAGTAGTGCAGGAGAAGACTGTGGCTCCCTTCTCCCTCCTCGGGGATCCCTCAGCATCTGGGACAACTAAGCCAAGTGCTTCCAGCCATCAAAAAATCTTGCAATACCAAAGTACAGTGTTTCCGAATTCCCTTTTTCTCTTAATACCCTTACACGCAAAACAGAAGAGGAGAAAATTCACTGTCTTCCTAAAATCCCAGCTGTCACTATCTCCAACACTTTGTCTTGGGAGACTTGAGAAGTGGTGGATAAACCAGTAGAGAAGCAGACCTCCTGGGCCCATGGCTGCACTGGCTAACCCCAGTCAGGGCCTCCAGGAGCCCACGCCCAGCCAGAGGGGTAGTGGCCCAGCACTAGCGGTGGGGGTGCCGCCCAGAGCATGGCAGGATGAACAGGGCTTTGTGTGCACAGGGTGGGGACCAGGACTGCCCGCGGCTGCGGAAAGGCCGGCACTCACGGACCCACCCCTCTCCTCATCTCAAAGGTGAAGGCAGCCGTTCAGAGCAGCCAGAACTGGGATAGAGGAGCCCTCCCTCCCCCTACAGGGCTAGCGTGGGGCCACAGTGGGCTGCATCTGCCCCTTCCTTGAGTGGGTCCTCCCAGCAACAGTGAGAGGAGGCAGAGCAAGGCAGGGGCCTGAGTCAGGGAGCCCATATCCACCCCACTGCTCTTGCCTAAGGCTGGTCAGGTCATCCAGAGGGGAGAGAACAGGTCTCAGGGAGAGGGGCCCTCTGCCATCAGAGCAGGGAGCCTGTACTCATTCCTAAAAGCAAAATGCCACAAAATGGGGCCTTCAAACAAAAGAAATAGTTTGTCCTGCAGTCCAGGAGGCCAGGAGTCTGAAATCAAGGTGTCAGCAGGGCCGTGTTCCCTCCAACAGCTCTAGGGGATAGAGGTATAGCAAAGAGGGGCAGAGGGGGGCCTTTCCCCTCAGGCAGAAGCCCAAGAGGGCACCAGATGAGGCAGGGAGTGGCACTCTGAGGTGCCACAAATATGAAAGTCCCCTGACTGAGGCAGCCGGACAAGAAGTGGGGAAGGTGTTTCTATGAACATCTATTCATCTTGAAATTGGAAGGGAGGGTGCAACTTAGAGATTGCCCCTGGGGGCAAAGACTCGGGGAGGGTCCTTCCTTACTATTCCAGCTTTTGGTGCTCACAGGCAACCCTTGGCATCCCTTGGCTCGTGGCTTCTTCCCTCCAATCCCCACCTCCACCTTCACATAGGGTATCCCCTTAGTCTCTGTGTCTGTTCTCCCCTTTTCTAGGACACCACTAAGGTAGGATCAGCACCCACCCTGCTCCAGGATGACCTCATGTTAACTGATAACGTCGCCAAAACCCTATTTCTAAACAAGGCCCGTTCACATGTGCCACAGTCAGGACTTCAACGTATCTTTTTGGGGAACACAATTCAATCCACAGCAATGGCCAAACCCAAAGGGCCAGGTCCGCACCCTGTGCCTCCACCCAGCCTTCCACAAGCAAGGGCTCAGCAGGGCAGGGCACTTCAGGGACCACAGAGCGAGGGTTCTCCTCTGCTATCAGACAGAAAGTGGCCCTGGAGGGGCTGCGGCACCAGACAAAACAAGCACGGGACCGTTCCCACAGCACGCTGGGATGAGATGACATGCCTTCTGGTGAACAGAGTCGCACATATGTGTGCTGGATGGCAGGGACCCTCCGTGTCATCCCCAACTGGATGTCCGACGTTGCCTGTGCCCCTGGGCTGACAGCAGCTCTGAATCATTCCTGCAAGAACCCTGGGGTCTGCAGCTGCCTCGGAGCAGCTGGTGACAGCTCGTCTTAGTTCCTGCAGCCACTTTGGCCAAATGCATCAGCGTAGCACTGGGTGGCTCGAAGTGTGGCTTGCAGGGGCGTCCGCACACGCCTGGCTTGTCATCGCCAACCACCGTTTCCAAGACATTCCTGCGGAGCTCACCTCGTTGCCTCCCAGGTGCAGACGGTTCGCATCTTGTTAGAATGCTCTCCTGGCTTCCATTTCTGTCTGCTGGAGGCTGAGATGAAGACAGGCGGCGTCTGTTCTCTGTCAGCTGCTGTCTCTTTGCCAAAATATGTGCCTCCCTGTGAACACACCTCCCCTCCAGATGGGCATCGCAGCTCCTCCTTTGGGGGCTGGACACAGCAGACCGACCACTGTGTGTGCCGGGGAGGGAGGCACAGGAGCCAGCTGCCCACGGGACAGAGCCACTCTCGCCAGGGGGCTGCCAGGATCAAAGGTGCAGGTGCCCTCCCTGAGGTCTGAGGGGTGAGTCCCAGCTCGGGAAGCCCCCAAGGAGAGGAGGTGTGTGCCTCTGAAGCGCTGAGATGAGAAGGCACCGAGAGGATCCGCACCAGGACACGATCTAAGGCGGCTCCCTGTCTCCAGGCAACGTGGGCTCCGTGACGGCAAACTAGGGGAGATCTGTGTCACTGATGGAAGTCTGGGTTAGCAGGGCTTTGGGGGGTTAGCGGGGCTTTGGGGGGTTAGCAAGGAGGCACTCCCAGCTCTTGAGCACAGTCTGCTTTACTTCCTGGTCCCCCTCCTTTGAAAGTCTTTGTAGGTCCCTGGGTGGCACAGATAGTTTGAGCTGGACCACCAAGCTAAAGTTGGCAGTTCAAACCCACCCAACAGCTCCACGAAAGAATGGCCTGGTGATCTGCTACCGTAAAGATTACGGCCAGGAAAACCCTGTGGGGCAGATCTACTGTGACACACACAGTGTCTTCACGGGGCAGAATCAGCTCAACAGCAATGTTTTTTTTGTCTGTTTGTTTTATGTAAGTTTGTAAGAAGGGTGTGCAGACTCCGCTGGTGTCCAGCTATCTCCGGAGGACCCCACAGCACCACTGAGAAGTGATTGGGGTGGGGGACTCTTTTGGGTCCACACACAGAGCAGCCACCAGTAGTGGGATTCATTGTTTTGTAAAGTAGTGAGTCAGCTGACAATGGAGGCATGCAAGCCCAGGCTGGATGGTCACATGGATCACATAGCAGGAGCAGTCAGGCCAGAGCTCCACAGCCCATCAGCTTTGAATGATGCACCGGCCCTGCCTCTGGCTTTTAGCTGCTGGCTGTATTCCCCTTTCTAAGGGAACAGCGCCGTGGCTAAGGCAGCGTCTGTCTGCATCTTCCTTCAGGGTCCATGCCATCATCCTGCTTAATATTGCCCCACCAGGCCACAGCCACCCAGACGTCCTAATTCAGTGTGATTTCAGTTAAGAATCTCCATTTCTTATCTGACTTTCGGAAATAACCTCGAGAGCTATATGTGTGTCCTTCCAAACAAATGCACACCCTGGCTTTATGACAACTTGGTCAACTTGTGGCCATTTTCTTCTGTTCTCTCCACACCAGATAGGACTTTTGAAAACTCTGATCAAGCAGAAAGGATGGAGCATTCAAGCCCTCACCTTCATAACTGTGCACCACAGGGGCTGAGAGCACAGCTCATGGGACTCTGCACCCCAGGCGCCCACCTGGGAGAGGAAGAGGAGGCTGAGGTCTGGGAGGACCCAGTGGTTTGACCTGCCCCGTGTGAAGCTTCACTAGGACCAGCCTCCAGCTCTTAGCCCAGCATGCGCTGAACTCAAGGTGTTTGCCCTGGGGACCCAGCAGAGTGCTGATCAGGTGGACAGTGCTGACTGGATGGACAGACAGGGATGAGTTTGAGGGTCCAAATGGGCACTCTCACAGGAGGGAGAACCAAGCCACCACTCCTGGGAGACACTCACACCCTGGGCCCCTGCAGGCCTGATAAACCTGTGTTCAGGCCACCCAGAGCTAAGGCAGGACAGTGGTGGCTCCACAGACCTGGCTTCATGACCCCATCAGCCAAGAGGCCTGGAGAAGCACTGAATGGCTCCCAACCTCAGTTTCCCCAGCTGAACAGTGAGTTCCCCTTAGGATGTTATGAGCCAACATGTGAAGGACTAGGAGCCAGGCCTAGGGCATGGAGGGCGGGTAGGACAAGTGGCCACTGGCCAGGAACTGTGAATGTGGAAGCCCCAGCCTCTCCCTCACCAGTGGGTGCTGATCTTCACCTGTACCTCTCTCCTGGGTTAGACCCCTTCTCCTGGAGGGTCCTAGTCCTGGAGCCAGCCCGGCCTCGGCCTGCTCAATGGCACCTCAGCCTTAACTTGGCCCATCCCGGAACACAGGCAGACCCCCAAGGTGAAAAGGGAAGGGAGTCCTCTCTGAATAACTCATTACTCAGGGACAAGCAGCATTATCCCTGGGGCCCTGTCCACAGAGAGGTAGCCTCATTGTCCCCACCCCCTTGCAGCTCCTGCTCACAAAGTTTCCAGAGCTGACTGTGGTCATTTCTATCCCAGAGGAAAATGCTGCACTTCCACTGAGGCTCGACTGAGCCAAGCTCCCTCCAGCTCCCAGCCACCAACCCTGGCTCTGCCATGGCCGGGGGTCTGCCTCAGCTGTGCTCTGGATGGGCCAGTACAGATGCTTGCATTCCCTAGAAAACAGGGGCTCCCAGGGCAGGCCTTGAGCACCCCATCTCCCCTAGGGGCCTGGCAGGGCCTTGGCAGGTGCCCGTGGTCCCTGGGGTCTTCTTGTGGCTACCATGGACACCCTTGGGTCATCTCGCCCTGCAGCCAATCAGAAACCGCCTCTGGAGGCTTTCAGGAATGGATGGGGGGCGGTCAGCATGGCTCCTTTGAGACACTGGGACAGAGGTGTGAGAGGGGCTGTAACTCAGCACCCCCACACCCCAGGCTGCACCAGCTGAGTACAACACTGCCATTGTCCATGCCACCACGCTGGATCCAAAACAGGTGTTTGAACTGGGAGTCTGGAACTTTCCACGCTGACTCAGAGGTCAAAGGTGAGAAGATCTAGAAGGACTAAGAAGAATTCATCAGTTGGTTTGGGGTTAAGGTAGAGGAGAGACTCAAAAAAAAGTCCATGAACCTACTTTTGAGTCCAACAAAACGTAACAGAAACTTCCAGATGTTTCCCGTGCCACAGTTGCAGACTTACTTGGGAGTGGACAGATAGAGAGCTCTGGTGGGCCATTTCTGGCCCCAGGGGGCCAGCCCATGGAGGCAGCCTCTGCCCAGGTCACCACACCCACCTGCCTGCCCAGCGCAAGGCTCCAGGATCTCTTCTCTGTGGAAAGGGAGCAGCTACCCCAAGAAAGGGAGGCCTTGCCCAGCACAGAGGACGCACAGCTTGTCCTTCAGGTTCCAGGAGTGGCTTCGACCTGCTGGCACTGCACAGTGACCCTCAACCTCCCAGGACCACATCGAACCTGAAACAGGAGAGGCAAAATGGCATCTAAGCAGCCCTGGGTCCCAATCTTCCTTTCAACAAACCTAAACAGCAAAGGTGTGACTTTGATGACCGAGGTGCGCCTGACCCGAGGTATGGTCTTTTCAATCACCTCATATTAATGCGAAAACTGGACAGCGAAAAAGGAAGACCGAAGAAGAATTGATGCATTTGAATCGTGGTATTGGCAAAGAATATTAAATATGCCATGGACTGCCAAAAAATAAGAAATCAGTCTTAAAAGAAATACAACCAGAACACTCCTTAGAAGGGAGGATGACAAGACTTCAGCTTGCTTACTTTGGACATGTCATCAGGAAAGACCAATCACTGGAGAAGGACATCATTCATGTTTAGTAAAGTGGAGGGTCAGTGGAAATGAGAGACACCCTCAATGAGAAGGACTAACACCATGGTCACAGCAATGGGCTCAAACATACCAATGATCATGAACAAAACATTGTCCAGTCCTAAAGATGGTGCAGGACTGGACACTGTTTGGTTCTGTTGTACAGAAGGTCACCATGAGTCAGAGCTGACTCGATGGTAACTACCATCAACAATTGTGTTCCCATCTAATACGCCGAGAGTTCCCGGGTGCTAACCCCTGGCATCACACCGGGTCACCCTTGTCAGAGGGGAACCCTAGGTGAAACCAAGGGGCCCCAATGGGTGCAGCCTCGTGTGGCTATCTGTTCACCCTGCCTTAATGCTGGGTTGCCATAAAGGCAAGAAGGAAGTCGATGGAGCTGAGAAAACCAGCATAAACCTAAGAAGGTGGCATGTACAGGGCAGAGGTGACCACACCCGAGGGTGAGTGGGAGCAGCGGGCTGGAGGCCACCCACCCAGAGAGAGGAGAGCTGACTACACCTGAGGGAGAAGCGCTTGAGAAAGAGCCGTCCCAAAGGCATAGTGACAGCCAAGGCCCTGGGGACAGGGCTGCCGAAGTGCCAGGTGGGGGTTGGGCAGACGTCCCAGCCAGGGGCCCCCACAACTGCCCCCTGGCGTGTTTCCCTTATACACATCTTATGTGCTAGGCACAGCCCTGCCCTTGAGGGCCCACTGCCAGCCATGTTTGCTGATGCACACCCCCGAGGGAATACAAATCCACAGAGGAAAACTGACATGGAAAGCCTGACAACAAACTGACAGGCTACACTAAAAAGCCCAGAACTGGTGGGCACGGCAGGGCAGGAATTTTAAAGGTGGTGAAACAAATATCGTCACAGAGGCGAGGAAAGACTTCAGAAACTTGAAGCTAGAACAAGAACCAACTAGAAATGCTGGCTCAGAAAAACACAGTCACTGAAACGAGAAACGTGCTGAACAGGTTTATTAACCGGTAGGCACCCCCGGCAGAGTGGGCGAGCGGGTCAGGAAACCCGCACAGGCGTCCAGAAGGGTGGGGACAAGGCGGAAAATATAAGGGAAGTTTAAACAAACAATCAAGAAAAAAAGTTGCCTTCAACATATAGCGACCTTGTGTATGTCAGAGTAGACTGTGCTCCATAGGGTTTTCAGTGGCTAATTTTTCAGAAGTAGATAGCCAGGCCTTTCTTCCAAAGTGCTTCTCTGGTGGACTCGAACTTCCAGCCTTTTGATTAGCAGCTGAGCACTTAACCATTTGCACAGCCCTAGGACTGAAAAATAGAAATGGGGGGTCCACACGAGGGCAGAGGGCAACTAACAGCAACGTGTATAAAACTTAAATCCTAGAGGTAGAGAGAAACAAAAGAATTAAATATTTAAAGGACTAGTTAATGAGAACTTCTTCACCTTAAAGGAAGATAAAAGATCTGAGGTTAAAAAGAAATACAGAGAACCAAACATGCACGCAGGCACGCACACATGCGATAGGGAAATTCAAGAACATAAAAAAAAAGATAAAATGCTCACTGTTCTCAGAAAGAGTTGTTAACCTATAATAGTGCAAGGATCAGATTTTCATATTGCCTGACAAAATTCTGAGTGCCAGAAGAATACAGAGTAATCTTTTCAGAGGACTGAAGGAAATGAAGTTTAAACCTAGAATTTCAAATCCAGCTCAACTAGTATCTAACTAAATGTGGGAGTGAATTTACCATGCCTCACGCTGACCCCATTAACACCTTCTTTGGAAAGGGTGCCAGGAACAAAAGGGAAAATAGATGTGGGTGGGATGGTGGACTCCGTGAGAAAGACATTCCCGTGAGTGAATGCTCAGCAGAGCGCCCTGCTGTCTACACCCCATGACAACAAGGACAGCACACACAAGCTACCTCAGCACGGTGGGGGGGCAGAGAAGAGAGGGTGTGTGAGCTGCCACGAGGCTCATTCCAAGAACGGCTAGAAACCCCTAAGTACAAGGTCAAGACTCCTGCTGGACCTGGGCAGGGCAATAGCAAGCCATACGTTTCTGGAAGGGATGTCTAACCTCTCCAGCCTATTTAAAAATTGAATTAAAGCAACACAAAGCATCTTTTGTTCCCTAACCCAGGCAAAAAGTACGCGGATGGTGGCCACTGTCCTTGAGCTGGTGCTTTTAAAGGGAACTCACTAATTGGTTTGCTTCTATTGGAGAACAGTTTGGCAATGAATTTTAAGTCTCTAAAGTGCACGTACCCTTTTGCCCCATGTCTTACATTTTTATTCACCCTTTAACTTTTTTGAATAGTCTTTATTTTTTAGAGTAGTTTTAGGTTTACAGAAAAAATGTGCAGAAAGTTCGGAGTTCTGGGACACCTCTCTCTCCCTGCAGTTTCTCCCATTGTTAACGTCTTGCATGGGTTTGTTACATTCCTTACAAGCCATCAATGTATTTTGATACGTTGTTATTAACTGAAGTCTGTAATTTACATTGAAGGATCACTCTTAGCCTTGCACAGCCCTGTGAGTTTTGAGGACTGCCTCATGCCACGTGTTCCCCTTTACAGCATCATACGGCATAGTGTCACTGCCCTAAAAATGCCCTGGGCTCCCCTTGTTCATCCATCCCCGACCCCGAGCCCCCGGCAATCCCTGATCTTTTCACTGGTCTCTGTAATTTTTCCTTTCACAGATTCCATTTTCAGAAATTTACTGTAAGTGAATAACCCACAAAGGGGAAGCAGATGCAGTCCAAGTGCACCCCTTAGCCCCTTGTTCACAAGGGTGCACTCTTGGAGGTGGCTTAGCATGGCCTCAGGCACTGGTACTAAGTGAGGATTCGAAGGGGTGGCAACATTGGGATGGGCGAAGCACAGCAGGAAGGACTGGCAGGAGAGACACCGCAATATAACGTCAAGCGAAAAATTCAGACCACAAGACAGCGTGTGCAGCCCGGTTCTATTTTTGTGTGAGCGTATCTGGATGCAGCGAGTAGGGACAGAGCTGGAGGGCACCAAGCCAGAAGCTACAGCAGTGAGGAGATGGATGCCAGAGACAGGGTAATGCTTAGTGTCTGCTTCCTAGAGTCTGTATTTTCTGGATTGCTTAAAATGAGCGAGTATTACTTTTGTAATAGGAAAAAAAAAATAATGCCCACCCTGTGGAAAAAAAGGAAATGAAATAAAAATCGCCTGCATGCTATCCTTGGTGATTTTGCAAAGACGCTAAGGTGATGCACATCCCCCATCCCGCAGGGTGGGTGCTTGAGTGTGCCACAGAGCAGCCCCACGGAGGGCTCCGGCAAGGCTAGCCTGGGCTTTCATCACTTGCGTTGCCAAGTGGGGACACAGAGGCAGAGAACCAGGAGAAGGTGTCCCAACACCACCTAAAGCTAAGGATGAATCTGAATCTCAGCCACAAATGTGCTGACTCCCCAGGTAGGGAACAAAGTCACCCCTCCAGCACCACTGGGTACCTTCAAGGAAGGTCCACCAGCACAAATCCCCTCAGACACCCACGGGGCTTCTGCTGCACCCAGCCATGTCTGGGGACATCCTGGGCAGGGGGGCACAGAAGTAAGGAGGCTAGGTAACCCGAGGAGTCCCTGGATGCTGCAAACACCTAATGCTGCCCCTGCTAACTGAAAGGTTGGAGGTTTGAGTCTACCCAGGGATGCCCAGGAAGAAAGGCCTGGCAATCTACTTCCAAAAAGTCAGCCACTGGAAACACCGTGGACCACCGTTCTACTCTGACACATGTAGGGTCCCTGCGAAGTGGAGTCCACTCAACAGCAACAGGTTAGGCAAGGTGAGGAAAGCCCTGCACCCAGGTCTCACCCTCCGCAGCCTGTCCTCCAACACCCATCCTGACCGCCCTCCTTCATCCAGCCCTCTGCCCACCAGGAGCCGAGACAGCCTCAAGACGCCCAGGGGCAAGGCCACCCTCTGCCCTGAGCTGGGCTGGGTCAGGGCAGAACCTCAGCCCGGAGCCAGGTTCCTCTGGTCTGACCACTGGGAGTGGCATCGTAGACTGTCCCCCAGACCCCACAACACAGAGGAGGGTAGGGGCCCAGAGAGACCAGCAGCAGCAGCTGGCTGGACTTGGTGGACCTGGACCGCCTTCGGGCTCTGCTCCCACCAGCATGAGAGAGCTGCCCTTGAGTAGTGACCTCCACTCTGGGCTTTGGGCACCTGTTCCAGGGCCCTCGGGAGCCGCCTGCGTGCGCTGCCCACGAGTACATGGCACCACCGTGCTGGCATTCGGATTGGGACCGCAGCAGGCAGCAGGACAGTACACATGTGCTGCCCAGCAGCTGAATGGCCGTGCGTAGGGGGAGGCTGTGGGCAGTGAGAAAGAGCGGTATGAATCAGCCGTGTCGGAGAGCGACCTCTCCCAAGATCTAAGGGCCCACACACCCACCCCTCAAGCTCCCAGCCACCCCGACACACAGCTGTGCCACAGCCTCAGCTCACATCAGAAAACAAAAACCGCATCTTAGGGCCAGGCTTGGCTGCTTCTCGTCTGCCTCGTGACCCTGGGGGAAGTGAGGCCAGTCCACCATGGAAGGCAGAGCTGACCACCCTCGGGCAAGACTGGCCACTCCCCCCCAGTAGGGCTGAACCCCCTCAATACCCTCCTTCCCCCTCCCAGCCAACCCCCCAGTCAGTTTCTCCAAGGCCAAGGCCAAGGCGGGAAGGCAGTGGGTGATGGGGCTGAGGTCCCAGAACCAGGAGAACGTCTCACCTGCCACCTGTTCTTCCCCCTCCCTGCCTGCCTATGGAGGGGGCCAGGATGGGACATGGAGCCCCTAGGCGAGGTTCCCAGAATGACAGAGGGCCATACTCTCAACTGGAGGGTCCCATAGTAAGGCAGCTGCCCCAGTAACCTGGGGCCTCCCTCAGGTCCCGGCACCTCCCAGGGTCTCCAAGGAGAGCCATGGGTCTGTCACCTGGGCCTCCGATTGCAACTCCAGGAGAAGGCCTTGGCGGGGTCCCTGTGCCCCCCAGCACCTGGGCTGTGGTCCAGGGGAGCCACGAGGGCCCCATTTCCCTGGGTTTCCAGCTCAGAGAGGAGCTGTGAGATACGGTGACTGACACACTGTTTTTAAATGCAGATTAGGAAACACTGAGCAAGCTGGCAGTGGGGGGCTGCGGGGGTGGGCTGCTACATCACCCAGGCCCCAGTGCAGTCCCACGGGTGGGCACAGGCCCCGTGGGACTGCCAGCAGCTTGCTTCCTGAGCCCTGCTCAGTGTGTGCGTGGGGTGGGGTCCCCCTGCCACTCAGAGGCTGGGAGCCCAGGCCCCACAGAAGCTCACAGAAAAAGCCCTTGCCTCCCTCCTCAGGGACTGTCCCCTTGGGTTCCGGGAGCCCCTCTGTCTCACACCAACCCACCAAGGCCCCAGTTGGGATGGGTGGTGGGCCTGGGCAGGGCAGGGCAGCTTCTGGAGCATGACCACCCCCTCCCACAGGGGCATCGCAGAAAACAGGGTGCTTTCCCCACGTGTGTTTGTGGGGCGAGGAGGCCTGGCCTGGGCTCCTTCACTCATTCGTTCCTGAGCTCCCTCTCTGTCTGGCTCTTACACAGGAGTGGAGATCTTGCAAGGCTGATAGGCCGGGCCCAGCCCCGCCTTTGGGGCAGTCAGTCAGACTGGAAGACAGACAACAGACAGTCCGACAGACACCTAATGACAAGCTGAGGAATGTGCTTTTATAGCAGAGTGTGTGGTCTGTGGAGTACCCTGTAGTATGACCTACTGCCTTCAAGCCAATTCCAACTCACAGTGACCCTACAGGGCAGAGTAGAACTGCCCCACAGGGTTTCCAAGTGTAGTCTTTACAGAAGCCGACTGCCACATCTTTCTCCCGGGGAGCAGCTGGTGGGTTCGAACCACCAACCTTTTGGTTAGCAGCTGAGTGCTTAACCACTGAGCCACCAGGGCTCCTTCCTCTGTAGTTTATAGGGTGTGTGGCTATAGTATAAACAATAGGAGGCTACACACTGCCAGAGAGCTGGGGAGTAGGAGCTGCAAAAGAGGGTGACCAAGGAGGTGGGAGGAGTTGGGGGAGGACTGGGGGCAGCAAAGGACACGGAGAAGGCCAGCTTGGCCAGAGCAGGTGGGTGCTGGTGGTGAGACGCTTGCTGGGTGGGGCCACTCTCAGCCGGAGCAAAGCCTGGAGGGGACTCCACAAGGGGGCTCAGTCAGAGGGCACGCTGGGGAGGGGGTGAGGTAGGGCCCTTCGTCCAGGCAAAGATGGCGGCAGCCTGGGCCAGGCAGGGTGCTGGGGGGAGAGAAGGGTCAGCTTGGAGAGGCGGACGTGTGCAGTGGCAGCAGACCGCACGCTGGGACCAGCTTCACCCCGATACCTGGAAGGTCCGTTGTGCAGTAGGGGTGCAGGGTGTGGGAATGGGGGGAGGGCAGTACCACCCTCAGCTAAGGCAGCGTGAGGCCAGGGGGCTGGGGAGATGGGTGTCTTTGCTCTGTCTCCCTGTTTCTCTGTGTCTCTTCTCTTTTTCAAGGACATCCCTCAGACTGGATCAGGACAAACCCTACACCGGTGTAACCTCATGGCAGCTGATCACTTCTGCAAAGACCCTGTTTCCAAACAAGGTCGTGCTCACAGGTACAGCAGACAGGACTTCAGCGTACCTTTTAGCGGGGGACACAATTTCTTCCACAATAGGCTCTTACCCTCCACCACCACGGAGGTTTTCTGGACCCTAAGCAGGCCTGAAACAGCAGGTCTCTTCCCAGAAGCCAGTCAGTTAGAGCAGGGACTTGGGTCATGAGCTCAGATTTCCACTGGGACTCACGGAGCTATCAGGCTTGCTGGAGATCAAGGTCTGCTGAGTCAGGGGCTTGAGGAGAGCCAAGGCAGAGCCCCCTGCAACCCCCACCCCTTCCCTGACCTCAGATCCAGGCCCGGTGACCATCATGCCACATTCAGTGAAGCACTGGACTCACAGAGTTGGGGGATAGTGGGGGTAGTAGGCCTTGGCGGTCAGTGGCTCGTCCAGCCCCTCTCTGAGGCCAGCTGGAGTGGGGACCTGGCCAAGG